>NC_134689.1:223890385-224232260 GCF_050947455.1 Rhinoderma darwinii
CTGAGGCCTGCCCCACCACAGGGCTTTGTCCTGTGACTGTCCAGTCTCTAACAAATGTGCTGCTACTACTACTACCACCCTTGCTGTCTTTTGGCTACCTCAACTACCACCAATACACCTCCACTGCCGTCTGCTACAAGCAGGCCTGAGGCCTGCCCCACCACAGGGCTTTGTCCTGTGACTGTCCAGTCTCTAACAAATGTGCTGCTACTACTACTACCACCCTTGCTGTCTGTTGGCTACCTCTACTACCACCAATACACCTCCACTGCCGTCTGCTACAAGCAGGCCTGGAGGGCTTGTGAAAAGCCATTGCTTGTTGCTTTTACATCCATGTATGGATGAACCCCGGCAGGCATCTGCCAATAAAAAGGGTACATTTTTGGAGGGCTTGTGAAAAGCCATTGCTTGTTGCTTTTACATCCATGTATGGATGAACCCCGGCAGGCATCTGCCAATAAAAAGGGTACATTTTTGGAGGGCTTGTCAAAAGCCATTGCTTGTTGCTTTTACATTACATCCATGTATGGATGAACCCCGGCAGGCATCTACCAATAAAAAGGGTACATTTTTGGAGGGCTTGTCAAAAGCCATTGCTTGTTGCTTTTACATCCATGTATGGATGAACCCCGGCAGGCATCTGCCAATAAAAAGGGTACATTTTTGGAGGGCTTGTCAAAAGCCATTGCTTGTTGCTTTTACATTACATCCATGTATGGATGAACCCCGGCAGGCATCTGCCAATAAAAAGGGTAAATTTTTGGAGGGCTTGTGAAAAGCCATTGCTTGTTGCTTTTACATCCATGTATGGATGAACCCCGGCAGGCATCTGCCAATAAAAAGGGTACATTTTTGGAGGGCTTGTCAAAAGCCATTGCTTGTTGCTTTTACATCCATGTATGGATGAACCCCGGCAGGCATCTGCCAATAAAAAGGGTAAATTTTTTGAGGGCTTGTTAAAAGCCATTGCTTCTTCTTTTACCACCTTATATGTATGAACCCTGGCAGGCATCTGCCGCCAAAAATGGTTAGTTTTTGTACCATTTTTAACAATGCATTAAGCATACAACATGCACAAGTGCAGTGGTTTCTGATAGTTATCACCGTGTCCCATCCGTTTTCCTATAGCCATACATGTTGGCGTAACTTGACACTAACTTTGCCTTAAAGACAGCTCAAAAGTACTTGGATACACTCATGGGTGACCTAAGAGTGTTATACAGGGCTTCTAGGGCTTTTAAACAGTGTTATACACGATTTTTAGGGGCTTTCTTGTATTACAGGTTCGGTCAGAACTAGTTCGGTCCGAATCGAACTTTTTCATGAAATTCGGCGAACCAGCCGAACCGAACTTTTCATAAGTTCGCTCATCTCTAGTGATGAGTAATATAATTTTTATTATATTGCAACTCATTATTCTCTATGTTGGTACCAACGTCCAATATTTGAACATATGGGCCTTATGTCATTATTTTATTTATTTTATACACACATACTTCGAATTGCACAATTACTCATGCTGCGATATATAGTATGCCTTAAATGTGACAGGACATTATGTACTTACAGATTATGGCTCTCCAATGTGTTCCTGTGTGTTGCTCTGTGACATCTGCTGCCTGCACAGCTTCATCCTTCACTCTGAGCCTGTGCAAGGCTCACCAGCGCGAACGACGGCCACTTTCCTTGCTCTGCATGTGGTGCTTCGCAGGCGCCGTTGTTTGCAGCAGCATGCTGTCCATGGGGGAGAGAACCAGGTAAGTGTACCTAATTGTGCACAGACTATTCAACAATTACAAGTAATTATATGGCTATATATAGTAGAGACACACTTAATTACAGAAAATGACCGCTGAGGAAGCCACATTTGTGGCGATACGCATGGGGCATTCAGTCCCCTCTTCCCCTTTCTGACTATCATGGGATTATGCTTTTTCCACCAATCGGTTTGATGCAATATTTTTTTCAGACTCATGCTTATACAACTCACATGCATGTTTTGGGGAATTGGTGGAAGTGTGGGGACATTTGTTGGTTGGCCACTTATTAGGGTGGCAACTTTCTCCCCCTCTAAGATTTTGTAGAGCATGTTTATGCTTTTTTAAGTGTTCTTATCATTTATGTAGTGTATTTACTATGACTAAAATGTATACCTTTGTGATATAGACAGTGATTCTATAGTATTTTTTCCCGCATATACATACACGTTTGTGCTTTGTGGTATATATTTTTGTTTATAGGTTATGTGGCAATATTCACGCAGTGCCTGCCAGAGATAGAAAAAAATCTCGCTGTAAACTGTCATTTACAATGTGAACTCGCGAGATTACGCTTGCTCTGCTGTAAGTACCACACAAACATTACCAAAGTGTCGGGATTGTGAATAGACGTCCCGTCCTGGCTGGAGGAGATGTCTATTCACTGTCAAGACGCTTCAGTAACGTTAATGTGTAAGTAAGTGACTGCACATAGTGATCAAGCAAGATCATTATGCGTTGATTAAATGAATGGAGAGGTCAGCGTCATACACTCCTCTTTACAATGCCCACATGGTCAAAAGTAAAAACACGCCCAGTTGGGCATTAAGAAAGTAATTAGCATAAAGCTAAAATCGCTCATAACGTGATGAAAATAGATAATTTTTCTAAATAAAAAACACTGATGCCACCTACATTACTTCGCCCATCTACTTATGTAGGAGATAGGGCACTTATAATGTGGTGACAGAGCCTCTTTAAGATGTTACTCATTTGATAAATTCCCCCATGAGTTTTCTTCATAACCAGGGCAGCTTCTTATAAAAAAGATCTTTATTTTCTTTATTTATAAAATATCTTTGTTTTCTTGCAATTATTGTTTTGCTTATGCTAAATAGTAGCTAGAACTCAGGTTCCACAAATGGTAGATCTTATGCCATAAAAGTCTGACGACCTGTGTTTTAAAGAAAATTATTGTGGTAAAAAACTAAAAAATGTGCTTGTATAGACATGTATCTCCCTTAGTTAAAAAGTAGCTTGTATTATTTTGGCAACTTGTATTAGTCTATCTTATGCGATTGCATGATGACGTGCAGTGTACAATGTACAGGTTCCCACTGTAAGCACATTTTAAGCAGGGTGTCACAGAAGGGGAAATTTTGGATTACTCCAAATTGATAAGTGGCAAGATTTTAACACAACAAACACATCCCTTTTTTATGTTGCAGTTTTCTTTCATAAACAATTATATTTAAACTTTTACATGCGCTTAAAGAGATTTTCTGAGTTAACCTACTTAAAAAACCGATGTAATACATTTACCCTTATATACACGACCTTTGAACACTAGTATGTCAAATAAAAATTGAACTTACCCATTGTTTTTTTCAAGTTTAGCGCCCCTTGTTTATGTTCATTCAAGCTCAGTTTTGTTGTTGTTTCTTTCAGCTCAGACTTAATTTCCCCACATGCCTTGCAGGCTGTAATAAGCGTACATGAGCTCCCTAGAGTTCATGTGTAACATCCACGCTCGTCGCCGCCAACATCCTGCCCCATCCCCGCGTTTTCCCTTTCTCATTTCATCAGCCATGGTAAATAAATGTTCCCTCACACACCATTTCTTATAGTTCCTCTGTTTCATCCTGTCCCTTTCAAGTTTTAAACCCGCTCCCTAGTTGCTGTCTATCTTAACGCTTGTCATCTGTGATTTGCAGCCCCATTCAATGACCACAATTAGCATCCCACCAACCATGCTCTAATAAAGTTTAGCCTGTCTAGATGTATCAGTGCCTAATAGCGCTGGTACATCTAGAATAGCAGACAAGGGAAGTGCAGGACAATCATAGGAGCCGGACTATCTACTGAAAACACAGAGGGTACCTGTTCTCGCTCTGCAATTAGCGAGGACACGCACAGGCACGAGATGCGCATCCGTGCGATGAAGAAGCCGACCCTGAAACGATACGACACCAGTGCTGTATACCCTATTAGAACTGTCTGCTGCTAGACCATGTAAAGGTGTTATGTCAGTGGATGAGGCTGGAAACGTGATGTCAGAAATCACGTGCTGAGCGGCACAGCGGAGGACAGCAGCACCTATAAAAATGTAAGTATATTTAAAGATTTGAAAGGGGGACTAGGCTAAAATAAATGTTAGATAATGATATATATTGGAAAACCCCTTTAAAGGGGTTGTCCGAGATAAAATGACTATGTGTTAATGCTTGTAATTTATAAATGTAAATACATTTGTGATATACTTACATTTGCCAAAGTGGTCCCATTTCCAGATCCTGCCGTGGGGTACTTGACGAGTGACGTCACTCTCTGCACTGGCTCTGGCCGCTGTGTTGATCTTCAACTCTTTGCCGGGTATACGACACGTAATTTGTGACGTGCTGTGTATGGGCTGTTCTCAAGATAACGTCATCCAACAAGACCTAGTGGATCATCCCAAGTTGCCCACAGATCCTCTGGACACATCTTTGGCTGTTGCCTTGGTGAATGGACTTCCTCTGCCCTATCCGATCGTGTCTGAGGCCAAGCCACTGAAGTTCCCAATTGGAGCCCTTCATAGTAAACTGGTTATATTTCTTGTTTCTTGTTTTGCCTAAAGCCATCAATCCTGTTCTACTGGGTCTGCCTTGGCTCCAGTTACATGCCCCAGTCCTGGACGGGAATTCTGGAGAAGTTCTCCAATGGGGCTCCAAATGTCTCCACCGCTGTCTGTTACAGATCCATCCTGTCCAGCCTCCTCTGCCTCAGTCCTTAGAAGGATTACCTCCTAATTTCTCTCAGTTTGCAGACGTCTTCAGCAAGAAGGAGGCTAAGATGCTTCCCTCACACCGGTCTTACGACTCTCCAATTTGAACTGGTTCCAAATGCTTCTACTCCCCATGGATGGGTATATCCTCTCTCCTTGCCAGAGACTCAATCCATGTCGGCCTATATCAAGGAGAATCTGGAGACGGGTTTCATACGGAAATTCTCCTCCCCGGCCTGGGCACTTTTTCGTTAAAAAAAAAGACAGATCTCTTCGACCTTGTATTGACTACCGTGGTCTCAACCAGATCACGGTTAAGAACAAATACTCATTGCCACTAATTTACGAACTATTTGACCGTATACGAGGAGCCAGGATTTTGTCTAAACTATACTTGTGTGGCGCTTACAATTTGATCCAAATCAGTCAAGGTGACGAGTGGAAGACGACATTCAACACTCGAGACGGGCACTACGAATACCTGGTGATGCCCTTCGATCTGTGTAACTCTCCCGTGGTCTTCCAGGAATTTGTCAATGATATCTTCAGAGATCTCTTCTATGTCTGTGTTGTGGTCTATCTCAATGATATTTTGATCTTCTCCCCAGATCCAACGACTCATCGGAGGCATGTCCGTCAAGTTTTGCTATGATTAGGGGACAATCGTCTGTATGCCAAGCTGGAGAAGAATCACAAATTTGGATGATCAGACAAAGAACATATTTTCACTAAACTCTTGTCTACTGTCTGTGTTAATTGACTTTAGGAAGAGTATCGTTGATACTCTTTATCACAGACACACACAGAAAATCTTCTGTCACTAAAATCCATAATGATGTAATGGGTTTCACTGTATCAAGAGGGCTAAGAGGGATGCTGGTATGACATGGTTCATGTCTTCTTTGCATTCCTCTATATAAAGATTACCAAGATAATCCAAAGGCCAGTAGTTACCTGTTATCTCTATATAGATCAATGTAGATAATGCACAAATCAATTATTTCCTGCGGTCAGAAGCACCATACGAAAAAAAAAGGTTAATAGAAGAGAATTATAATATAAATAAATCCATTAAATAAATCTTATGTCTACCTTGCGTAGCACACATGCATTTGGCAACAATCTCATCATGCAGAATATTTTTTACCACAATACATAATAGGAAACTCCTGCCCTATTTAGTTTGTTTGTTTATCCGGGCCCCTTCCTTTCTATCATTACTTCTTCCCACCGGTTTTGCATATATTTTATTTTCAATTTTATTACATGCTTAAAGAATACGACCAGTGCAAATGTAAAGAGTCTGGCTTCAATATGATTCAATTCCTTACAAAATATTGCCAACAATGATGTTACAAAGTATGACCCGTAAAATAGAGCAACCTAAATAGGAGTTTTTTAAAAAAACAACAGCTTTAAACTACTGTAGTTGGGGGAATTGGAGAGATGATGGGAAAATGGGTGTCACAATCTAAGAGGGGAGGGTAAGAGAAAAGTTAAGGGAATTCCAAAAAAGGAGGGAGGGATGGTGAGAAGGGATGAGGAGGAGAGGAGTGTATCTGTGCTTATATGTGAATGTAGCAGGAAAGTTTAATTTGTTTAAACAAGAAAAATATAAAAAAATATGACCATGGTTGCCAGACAGTTTTAAAGGTACGGAATACATGATTACCAAGGGCATCCAGTTCTTTTAGTCGGTATACAAGAAATATAGTAGGGGGGCTTGGCTAACAATCTAAAAGGTTGCGTGAGTGCTTAGCTCCTGCTCCTTCATAGCAACTATAGCGTCTTACAACCGACTTCGTACTCCTTAGAATGTTTTGATCTCCTTGCAGGAGGTTGAACAATGCGTTCAACATGTAGAGACAAAAATGCACTCATTTGCCTCTTCTCAAATTGATCTCATAGATGCCCATTATGGCCTAGAATCAGAAATGCAGCAGCTTCTGACTAAAATAGCAGACATGGAGAATAAATTGAGGCAAAATAATGTGAAGTTCAGGGGGATCCCTGAAAATGTTGCTACTCAATATCTCACACAATACCTGCAAAGCCTCATTAAAGTTTTATTACATGACTGTACCTTACATGACCTAATTATTGACAGGGCACACAGGGTGCCAAGACCTAAATACTGATACGATCCCTAGAGATGTTTTGGCTTTTATACATTTTTTCCATACTAATTAAAAATTGATGACTGCCGCCAAGAAGAAAGGCCGCTTACCAAAACCATAACAAATGATCTCCTTATACATTGATCTCTCAGCGACTACACTTCAACTATGCTGTCAATTGGCCCCTGTTACAGCTGCTCTTCATGAATACAAAAGTCTATATAAATGGGGTTTCCTGGGTTCGTTTACTAATCACTCGGAATAATGTTTTATACATTGTAAAAACCATGGAAGAAGGTTCTTTCCTTTTACGCCAATGGAACATGCAGCTTCCACCTTTGAATACATCCACTATCCATCCTTCTCAATGTGTTGCAGAAGAATAGCGTACTGTGGGTTCTAGACAACAACCCCATCGTTGAGGTACTCTCTTTGTACTACAGATGCTTATTCCTACTGGAAGCCAGGAGACTTGGTGACACACACTAACATTTACACCCCTTTTTCTTGAGACAGCTCTGATGTTGTTATGGCCTATTACTTTAGTACCTTATAGCTGTTTTATCAGCTTATTGTTTGATATGTTATACCTTCTGTTCTGCATTGTTGATATGTGGATTGATGTACTAACACTTCTTTATCCAATGGTTCTCCATTCATTTTGGTATCTAGCGGTAGTTGAATATACCATGCACATTCACCCTCAGTGGGACATGCAGAGAGACTTGTAAGCATTTGTACGGATATGTTAAAATGGTGCTAAAAATTGCTACTCTTAAGGTGAAAGGGCTTAATAGTCCCCAAAATTGGGCTGTGGTCTGAAGTGAGATACTTGGCATGCAAAGCTTTCTGTGTCCAAGAAACGCATATTATCCAAAAAGATGTATTTCGGATGAAACATCCTTGCTTTCCAGTTGTCTATCAATCTAGTTTTCCTTCTAAATCTATAGGTGTGCTTCTAGCTATTAGGAATACTGTAGCCTTTCAGCCTATTTGAGTAAAAATAGATCATAATGGGCGCTACATTATTTTGGTTTGCTCTATAAATAATGTGATTAACACTCTGGTCTCGGTTTATGATCCCAACAAAGGCCAACTCTGTTTTTTCCACAAAATCTTGAAAATTGTGTATAAATGTCACCAATGCAAACTACTTATCTGTGGGGATTTTAACACAGTTGTAGATGAACACATGGACACATGGTTCTGAGGCATACAAATCCACTTAACAAGAAGCTGTGGAAAGGAACTATATGATGTATGGCGGGCACTACATAGTACCGAAAAAGATTAATCTTTCTTCTCCAGAGTCCATAATAGCTACTCTAGAATTTATATATATATATAGATATATATATATATATATATATATATATATATATATATATATATATATATATATCTATATATATATATATTTATATATATATATATATATATATATATATATATATAGCCTATCTGTACATCCAGGAGAAAAATCTTACACACATCAGTGATGAAAGATTAAACATATTACCAAATAGAAGCTTGATGTATTGACATATTATATTAACAATAAAGCCTACAAATAACGTCAATTAACACAGAGTTTTTAGAAAAATACTAAATATATTTCATTTTAAACATACGGTATATTTTGACAAGACAGGTTAAAAGATGAAGCATACAGTGCAATATAAGGTGTCTTTACAAAGCGGGGAGCTTATGGGTATAACATATAGTGTGATTCATGAACCACAAAGAAACAGAATCAAAATACATAAAATGTAATTATGGGTAAAAAAATCCCCATGTGTGTATTTGAACTGGTCCAAAAATAGTATACAATTTGTTGTCACAGATATTTCAAATAAGAGAAAGATTTCTAGTAATACTGAGTACCAAAAAATGGACATAATGTAACACCAAGAAGTCTGGCATGTCTAAGTGGTAATGTGAGCAAAGTTATGTACCCATGTTATAGCTCCTACACCTTGGAGACACCAGCCCGACACGCATTTCGGCAGAATGCCTTCGTCCGGGGCTGGTGTCTCTCCAGCGGAAGCTTCTTTTTGTATGACAGTCGTCCAATCATGTGAGGAGGGGAATGACAAAAACAAGAAGGAATAGCCTCTATATGGCGACATACGTCAGGTACGAGAGTGTCCGGCGGTGCACTTCCGGGATCGCGTCATCAGGAGGGGCCAGAGGGAGAGCGACGATGTCACTCAGACTCTGCCCATCCAGATGGAGATACGAGACCGCAAAGCACCCCGGACACTCCCCCCAGCACGTGAGCGCTCGGCTAATCCCTGGGTAAGTGAAAGGAGTAATTTACATCAAATACATGATTGGATGAATGTGATAAAAAAGGATGCTGCAGAAAAATAATAATAAGAGAAGATATGTTTATTGCAGAGAGAGACATGTTGTTCCTCTATAATTCTTCCACAATAGAGACTATAAAATGGTCTGATCATGCAATAATTTCACTCTGAATCAAAAAACAACATAATCCTCAAAGTACGTATCTTTGGAGATGTAATTCTTTCCTTATATCTTATCAGGTACATTAGCAAGCAATGGAAAGAGTTCTTAAAGAGTATTTTGCACTTAACTCCTCCTCCGTATCTGACTTTAATATACTGTGGAATGCCCACAAAGCATTTATAAGAGGGACTTGCATTAAACTGGGTCATAGAGAGAAGAGAGAAAGATGTAAACTCCTTTCATCCCTTACTGATTACATAAAAAAAATTAGACCTTATAAATTAAGCCTGACAAACACCAGATCAAGCAAAACAACTTTTTCAACTTAGACAACAACTACGTGCATGTTTATGAGAAAAATCTTTGAAAAAATGAAGTCACATTAATATTCCCAAAATAACAAAGCAGGGAAATTGTTAACCTTGTGCCTTAAAATTCTACATGCAAAATCATGAATCCTGTTTTTGTTGGATAATCAGACTAATGGGAAACGTTATCCCCGTGATATTGCTAATATATTTTGAAATTACTACTCATCGCTTTATAATGATCTGTTTTCTCCTTATATAACAGATCAAGACATTCAGTCGTTTATGCAAACCCTACATCTTCCTAAATTGTCAGATGAACAACTATCATCTCTCAACTTGCCTATTACAGATGTAGTTTCTAAAATTTCTAGATGTCTTCCCCTAGGTAAACCCCCTGTTTCCGACGGGTCAACGAACGAATACAAGTAATTTCAACATATTTTTATATCTCACTTATGCCAAACCTATCATAATGCTATGACAACTGGTGCATTCCCTAAGGAAAATCAATCAAATAGTTATTCTCCCTTAACCTGTGAAAAGCCCAGACTCTCCCCAAAATGTTAGGCCTATTTCCCTGCTAAATGCAGATCTAAAAATTTCTGCTAAACTCTTAAGGCCCTATAATCGGCCGATGCAGAAAGCGACGAACTACAAGACGTCGTTCATCGGCACTCGTTTGATCCTGTCACACGGAGCTATGGATGGGGACGAGCGGTCGTTACACCGATCGCTTGTCCCCATACATTATTATCATGTCGGCAGTGCGTCTCACTGTTTACACAGGGAGATGTGCTTCCGACAACGATAATATTTTACATTTTTAAAACTATATGATCAAGCGTTTGCTCGTTCATCTGCTGATTGCTGCCCTGTTTACACAGGGCAATTATAGGCAATGAGCATTCGTCTGCCCGATAATTACCCAGTGTAAAATCCCCTTTAGCCTCTAGATTATCTCCATTCTTGCCCTCCTTAGTCAAGGAAGATTAGGTGGGTTTTGTTAAAGGCCGATAGGCCCCAGTCTACACCAGACACGTATTGAATATTTTGCATTATATTACTTCACATTAGATTGGACATATGTGTTTTCTGTATTAAGACAACTGGGATTTATAGGAAGCATTTTAACCGCTATTAGTGCCTTGTACTCAGCTCCTTCGGCCCGTGTTTTTACCAACGGCTCTCGGTCTGATGTCTTCAATATTACTAATGGTACTAGACAGGTGTGGCCATTATTTCCTTAGATTTTTATCCTGTCCATGGAACATCTTGCTCAGGCTTTGCGAGAAGATATACCTTTAAGAGGTATTGAAGTTGGGGACCGCGTACATACTATTTCATTATATTCCACTGATGTATTACTTACCTTGTCACAGCCCTAATACTCCCTAGATAGTGCCCTCGATATTATTACAAGATTTCATGCTACAAAATGAACGCCCAGAAATCTCAGATACTTCCCATTAAATTATCCCACGACCAGCTTTATTTTTGAAGAATAAATACTCTTTTGACGGTATACATGTAATTGTGAACCCCTTTTAGCTCAACTCTCCACAGAAATCCAGCAGCTAACTAAGTTTGGAGGATCGTGGATTAGGATAGCGTTTTTAAAAAAAATGCTCTTATTGCCAAAGCTCCTATATTTATTTAGAAACCTTCCTATCGATGTACCAAGATCTTTTTTTCTATCTGTACGGGGGACTGACGGGTTCAGTGTGAGCGGGTCAGGATCCACCTGTTATCGATCAAATCTAAATTATGAACAGGGACACGCAGGACCCGCTGACACTGAACCCATCAGTCCCGCTGACCTGACAGATGAAGGTTTCAGTGCATGATACAGCTGTATCTCATAAAGAAAAAATATTTTTTAATGAAAAATATTTAGCACCAAAAAGACTGCTAAAACAACAAAAAACACATTCAAAGGCTTACATAGCCTTCAAACCCTGTGTCAGGGCCGACCTTAGGATAGATGGTGCCCCATGCAAAATTATCTTTCAGCGCCCCACCCCATCATAAAAAAATGGCCCATAAAAAACAGTATAATGCCCCCCACAGTATAATTTCCCTTTAATTCCCCCCATACAGTATAATAATATATTATAACCCTTCAAGGACACAGTATTTTGTCCTCTAATTGTTCTCACACAGTATTATGCCCTCTGTAGTGCCCCAACACAGTATATTGTCCGCTTAGTGGCCTCCACACAGTATAATGCCCCCTCCCCTGGCTGCCACACACAGTATATTGCCCCATGTAGTACCCCTACACAGTATAATGTCCGCTTACTGACCCCCCTGGCTGCCATACACAGCCCATCCTGTAGATAGTGCCCCCTGTAGATTGTGCTATACAGCCTTCCTTTAGATAGTGCCATATCCCCCCACCTCCCCCTTGTAGACAGTGCCATATAGCCCCCTGTGGATTGTGCCACACAGCCCCCTGTAGTTAGTGCCACACAGCCCCTTGTAGATAGTGTCACACAGCCCCCTTGTAGGTAGTGCCACACAGCTCCCTGTAGGTAGTGCCACACAACCCCCTTGTAGGTTGTGCCACGCAGCCCCTTGTAGGTAGTGCCACACAGCCCCCTGGTAGGTAATGCCACACAGCCCTCTGGTAGGTAGTACCACACAGCCCCATGGTAGGTAGTTCCACACATCCCCCTTGCAGGTAGTGCCACACAGGCCACAGCCCCCTTGTAGCTAGCACCCCCCTTCCTGTAGATAGTGGCACTGTAGTTCCCTGAAGGAATGGAATCCCCCTGTGGCAGGGGATTCCGCTCCTGGAGCGCTCCGCTTGATGTCTCTGGCGGGGTCCATGCGGAATTCATGAGGAGTGAGGATTTGACCCAAAAATTGTATCTCCTGCACCCCAAACACATATTTTTCGGTCTTCGCAAACAGTTTGTTTTCCCGAAGGACCTGGAGCACCTTCCTGACATGCTCAATGTGGGAGGACCAGTCCTTGGAAAACACAAGTATGTCATCAAGGTACACTACAAGAAATACCCCCAGGTAATCTCTTAAAATCTCATTTATGAAATTCTGGAAGACCGCGGGAGCATTACACAACCCAAAGGGCATGACGAGGTATTCGAAATGACCTTCGGGCGTGTTAAACGCAGTCTTCCACTCATCCCCCTCTTTGATGCGGAAAAGGTTATACGCCCCCCGTAGATCAAACTTAGAGAACCATTTGGCCCCCTGAACCCGATTAAAGAGATCAGGAATCAAAGGAAGGGGATACTGGTTCTGTTAGGGATCTGCCAGGTACTACGTCTAGGTATACTCCTGGGATTAATCAATCCACACCTGAGGCCAGACCTGTTAGACTGACACCGTCTCCCACCAACCAGGGTGGCAGGCTCAGGAGTGGGAGAGCCTATCGCGGCCTGGTCAGTCGGAGTTAGCTCCGCCCCCTGTCCTTTATTACCTGCCGTGTTCTCTTCCTCAGGGCTTGTAATTATGTAATGGCAGGAAGGAGGTGAAGGGAAAGTGAGCCCTAATCTACCCACCGCCCTGTCCCTGCCTACTTGCAACGACCCGCCCTAGGCGACGGGGTACAACTGGGCGGCGGTCCCTACGCTGTCTAAGTGCACGGGAGAACAAACAGGGAACATAAAAAAAAAGACCACGGCGCCACATAGCGTAATTCAGTAGGGTAGGCTGATGGAGGAATACAATACCATGCTCACCTGATTGCCGTAGGGTAAAAGCGGGTAAACCACGAGTGCTGCTGCCAGATCCAATCCGGTTGCCGAGGGAAACCGCTGATTTGTAGTAGGTTGGTGGAGAGAAAAACGGATCTATCTCGGCGCTGCTTAGTGGTACAAGTCGGTGGAGAAACGAGTAGTCTCTTGTAATATTGATGAATGTTTTTATTGCAGTAGCAACGCGTTTCGACGCCGAACTGGCGTCTTCATCAGGCATAAAATTGTTTTAAAACAGGACAGTATAAATACACACCACTGAGTAGTGATTGGCCCAATTCAGATGAGGCAGAAGTTGACATAAAAAAACCGCCAAAAAGCTTTGGGGGTCAAAGTTCAAGTTAAAAATAGGCAAACGACAGAGAAAACGATATATACTGAGGTTAAGTAATAAAAACAACTGGTACTTAGTTAAATGCACAATTATAACACAATGTATAACGGAGGAAAAGCTGAAAAGGGGTACGTGTCACATCTGGATTTGCGGAACTATTAGGAACGCAGCCTTTTATTGAAAAATAGGATATAGTTCCCAAAACAGTGTTAATAAAATTAGGACGGCATGATGTGTGTTTGTCGTTGTCTACTTCTCTCAGAATTAGGCATTTAGATAGTGAGTCGGTTTCAGTTTCTTAGTGTTTGAAACGTTGTCACGGAGACCATGTGAACTACGGTGGCCGGTGAGGACCTAAAGTTAGAAGGTGGGAAGCATGTGGTGGAACGCATGATGGCCCGCATGTTGACACGCAAACCACGGAGGTTCGTGTGGATGTAATAGGAGAAGAATGAAGAACCTCTGCTGGGGATACGTAGGTAAGGGGAATACATTGTAATACAGTAATATAGTAATATATGTGTACATGGGAGATAGTTGTTTTAACTTCAATTTTCTGGATTTCAAATAACGGGAGCAATGTAAGTATTACTAATAGTGTATTTATAACAAGTAGATTGGCTATAGAATCGTGAATGTATGAGGAATAAATGCTGTGGGTAGGGTTAGTCCAAGGCTGATTCCGAAATGTCGTTCAAGCCCCTTGGATATAGTGTGTCCATTTTAAAAATCCAATAATTTTCCCGTTGTTTTAGTTTATTGAACCTATTTGGAACATCTGGATGGATGTGTTCTATAGGAGTAATACTGATTAGGTTAAATTGGCATTTATGTATCTGAGCAAAGTGGCGAGATACACTGTGTTTTACGAAGCCGGTGTTGACATTAAAGCGGTGGTTATTGACCCGGGTTCTCAGGCATTGGGTGGTCCTGCCAATGTATTGTAGTTGGCATGGGCATTCAATAAGGTAAACAACGTATGAACTGCCGCAATTAAGGAATGTTCTGATAGGGAAAGATTCGTTGGTGACTGTGGATGTATATGTGTGTTTTTTATTACTAATGATGTTACAGCATAGGCAACGGGAATGACCACATTTATAGGATCCTTTCAGATCGGACAGGAAATGTGTGTTTGATGATACTTGTTTCTTGATTCTACTAGGGGCTAGAATATTTTTAAGGTTTAGGGACCGCCTAAAAGTGATACTGGGTTTAGCCGGGATCAGGTCTTTCAGGAAGGGGTCACTCTTGATGATGTGCCAATGTTTGCCCAAAATTGTCCTGATAATTTTGTTTCCTTTGTTGTACGTGGTGATGAAATTGGTGTTGAAGTTTTTAACAGGTCCTGAGTTTTTGAGGGGCGGATTTAGGCAGGAGTTTTGTGTTAGTTCAGTGGCCTTAGTTCTTGCACCTTCTATTAGTTTTGGGGGGAAGTGTTTGTCGATGAAACGTTTTTCTAGTACATTGCACTCTTTTTGATAATGGTTATCTGTACTGCAGTTTTTCCTGATTCTCCTAAACTGGCCAAAAGGTATGTTTAAAAGCCACGGGTGGTAGTGGGCGCTTCTGAAATCGATGTAACTATTAACATCTACTTGTTTAAAGTGGGTTTGTGTAATGAATTGGTTGCTAACTCTATCATGACTGATAGTAAGGTCAAGGAAGTCAATGGAGACAGGGGAAAATGTGTGTGTGAAGGTTAGTTCGTAGTTGTTGCTATTGAGGTTCTCAATGAACTGGGAAGCTTCTTCGTTGTTTCCTCTCCAGACTATGAATAGGTCGTCTATATATCGTCTGTAAAGTAATATATTACTCTTGAATCGATGTGGGCCGTGAATGTATGTATTTTCAAAAGCACCCATGTAGAGGTTTGCGTAGGCTGGTGCAAACCGAGTGCCCATTGCACATCCTTTTACTTGATTATAGAATTTATTGTTAAAACTGAAAGTGTTACGGTGAAGAATAAATCTGATGCAGTTGATAATGAATTGAACTTGTGACTCAGGGATTGCAGTGTTGGATGATAGAAATGATTCTGTTATTTCAATGCCTTTGTTGTGCGGGATGTTGCTGTACAGCGAGGTGACGTCGGCTGTCAGAAAGCTAATTTGGGATGTGAGGGGATCAAGATTGAGGTTGTTCAGGTCTCTGATTAATTGCGTGGAGTCTTTTAGGTATGATGGTAGGGTGGGTACTAATGGTTGCAGGTGAAGGTCGACGAAATGGGACAGGTTGCTGGTAAGGGAGCCAATTCCAGATATAATCGGGCGTCCTGGGGGGTCTGAAAGTGACTTATGAATTTTGGGTAAGTGATACATGAAGGGCATGTTTGGAAAAGGGACGGACAGGAATGTTTTCTCTTTTTTAGTGATGAGACCATCGGTGGCAGCAGTTTCTATGAGGTTTTTGTATTCGGATATGTACGTGGATAATGGATTAGAGGCAAGCGTATGGTAGAATGAGGTGTCACTCAGGATTCTTGTGGTTTCGCAGAGATATTTTGTTTTGTCTTGGATAACTATGCCTCCTCCCTTATCTGCCGGGCGGATGACAATGTCGGCATTTTTTTGGAGAGTTTTCAATGCTTTTCTTTCGTTTGGGGTTAGGTTGTCAGGGTGGTGTGCTGGTGTTTCGATTGACCTGAAATCGTTATTGACAAGGGTGGAAAAAGTTTCCAACAGGGGACCCTGGTGATGGGTTGGGTAAAATGTTGACCTCGGGTGGACATCTACCGGGATGGCGTTGGTAAGGGGACTGTTTATGGGTTGTTCAGAGGCATCCATAGGAGTAGTGGTGTGTTTGGCCATAGCAAAATGTCTTGTCAGGGTTAGTTTACGTATGTATCTGTTGAGGTCCATGAATAGTTCGAACGAATCAATTGAAGATGTTGGGCAAAATGAAAGACCTTTGCTGAGTAAACTGTGTTCATGAGTATTCAAAATATAAGAGGATATGTTGAATATTTTTGTTATTCCTGGTGGGGGACAAGGTTCCTCTTTTTGCTGAGGGAAGGTTTGTTTGTTTCGGTTTTTTCCTCCTCTCCGTCCTCTAGGTCTGTGGCCAGTTTTCTTTTGGTAGAGATTTTGTGTAGCATGGAAAACAGGTTGGTGATTGTTTGGGCTTTCGGGCTCCTGATGAATGGCATTAGTGATTCCTCGCTCATGATTGTAGGAGTTAGAGGGGGGCCGACTAACTGTGAGGGGAGACCTAAAAAAGATGTTGCTGTGTAAGTATAGTCAAGAGCAGAGGTGGCTAGGTCTGTCTCAGTGTTCGTGGTGGTATACCTATGAGGTGGATCTGAATCTTCTGGAGGCTGATGAAATATGATGACGGGTGAAATCGGATTGGGGGACTGAGGGGAGTTATGGGTAGATAATTTTAATAGAGATGAATTGCTGTCGTCCATCGTGTCATTGAGGGAGAATACAGGGGAGTTGCTGATGAGGGGCAATTCCATTGGTTCAGTGGTGGAAATAAGTCTAGAGAGATGAAGATCTAGGTCAGAGGATTTAAAAGCGTTAATGGGTATTTGTGGAGTTTTAAATCCTTGGGGACGGGAAATATTGGCTATGATGTTGGGTATTGTGCTTTTGGTTGGTTTGTTGGGGACATCATTCAAGGGGTGTTTTTTGTTTACAATGGTGTCACAAATTTGCATTTGGGGGGTTGTCCCAATGTTGGTTGGTCTAGTCTTGGAGCTATTCCTGAAAGATCTACTGTATGTAAAACTCTTCTCGCGAGGAGTAGTAGGATTAGCCTGAATTAATTTGTTCCCTTTCGGCAAAATGTTAAATTCGGGCACGGTGGGGTTCTTGTGAGAGCTAGGGAGGGAAATGGGTCTCCATTCACCAGAGGGATTACGATTATAGTCTGCACGATCTCTCAGCAATTTTTTCGCTTTCTTAGAGATGAGTTCTTTCTCATAGATAGTTAGCCTATTATTAGTGGATTTTTCTAGTTTATAGAAATCACACTGGTCTTCAAAGCTTAGGAGTTGGTCTTTAATCAACATAATTTCGGAGCTAAGTTTATTGCTAAGAGAGGTACGTTTGTTATGTAGCCTTTCTAAGTAGCCTGTATGGCATGAGTCGGTGAAGGTTTTCCAGTCAGTGCTGAAGATAGTGTCGTCAGGGTAAGGGTTAGTGGTTAAAATCCTTAGACCTCTAGGTGCAATATTCTCAGAAATGTACAACAGTAGAAAACGGCAGTCTATGCTCTGTAGAGCTTCCTTTTTCAAGGCATCTTCTAGGGATAAATAAAGGTCAGTCATCCTCTGGGTTTGTACCGCAGAAAGGTTCGTACTCACTATGTGAGGGGATCCAGGTAGAACATCGTTTCCAATTGATTCCAAAATGAGCCGTTCCCGTAGTAGGTTCCTGTTGGTGACGAAGTCCAACATAGTTCTTGGGGAAATCAGGTGTTAGAGGAGTAAGCGAGTGGTGGTAGATGATGATATGGATGATGTCCTGGTTACTCTCAAAGGTTCATGCGGCTGCCAGTGCAGGAGGGGAATCCAACGACCAGTGGGTAGGAAGAAAATCTCGCCCAGGTAGAGGTGCTCCTGTAATCTGGATATCAGCTACGGAGGGAGCCGATGGGAACCGATCTAAGTGCGGGGTACAGAAAAAAGACCACGGCGCCACATAGCGTAATTCAGTAGGGTAGGCTGATGGAGGAATACAATACCATGCTCACCAGATTGCCGTAGGGTAAAAGCGGGTAAACCACGAGTGCTGCTGCCAGATCCAATCCGGTTGCCGAGGGAAACCGCTGATTTGTAGTAGGTTGGTGGAGAGAAAAACGGATCTATCTCGGCGCTGCTTAGTGGTACAAGTCGGTGGAGAAACGAGTAGTCTCTTGTAATATTGATGAATGTTTTTATTGCAGTAGCAACGCGTTTCGACGCCGAACTGGCGTCTTCATCAGGCATAAAATTGTTTTAAAACAGGACAGTATAAATACACACCACTGAGTAGTGATTGGCCCAATTCAGATGAGGCAGAAGTTGACATAAAAAAACCGCCAAAAAGCTTTGGGGTCAAAGTTCAAGTTAAAAATAGGCAAACGACAGAGAAAACGATATATACTGAGGTTAAGTAATAAAAACAAAAACAAATGGTACTTAGTTAAATGCACAATTATAACACAATGTATAACGGAGGAAAAGCTGAAAAGGGGTACGTGTCACATCTGGATTTGCGGAACTATTAGGAACGCAGCCTTTTATTGAAAAATAGGATATAGTTCCCAAAACAGTGTTAATAAAATTAGGACGGCATGATGTGTGTTTGTCGTTGTCTACTTCTCTCAGAATTAGGCATTTAGATAGTGAGTCGGTTTCAGTTTCTTAGTGTTTGAAACGTTGTCACGGAGACCATGTGAACTACGGTGGCCGGTGAGGACCAAAGTTAGAAGGTGGGACGCATGTGGTGGAACGCATGATGGCCCGCATGTTGACACGCAAACCACGGAGGTTCGTGTGGATGTAATAGGAGAAGAATGAAGAACCTCTGCTGGGGATACGTAGGTAAGGGGAATACATTGTAATACAGTAATATAGTAATATATGTGTACATGGGAGATAGTTGTTTTAACTTCAATTGTCTGGATTTCAAATAACGGGAGCAATGTAAGTATTACTAATAGTGTATTTATAACAAGTAGATTGGCTATAGAATCGTGAATGTATGAGGAATAAATGCTGTGGGTAGGGTTAGTCCAAGGCTGATTCCGAAATGTCGTTCAAGCCCCTTGGATATAGTGTGTCCATTTTAAAAATCCAATAATTTTCCCGTTGTTTTAGTTTATTGAACCTATTTGGAACATCTGGATGGATGTGTTCTATAGGAGTAATACTGATTAGGTTAAATTGGCATTTATGTATCTGAGCAAAGTGGCGAGATACACTGTGTTTTACGAAGCCGGTGTTGACATTAAAGCGGTGGTTATTGACCCGGGTTCTCAGGCATTGGGTGGTCCTGCCAATGTATTGTAGTTGGCATGGGCATTCAATAAGGTAAACAACGTATGAACTGCCGCAATTAAGGAATGTTCTGATAGGGAAAGATTCGTTGGTGACTGTGGATGTATATGTGTGTTTTTTATTACTAATGATGTTACAGCATAGGCAACGGGAATGAGCACATTTATAGGATCCTTTCAGATCGGACAGGAAATGTGTGTTTGATGATACTTGTTTCTTGATTCTACTAGGGGCTAGAATATTTTTAAGGTTTACGGACCGCCTAAAAGTGATACTGGGTTTAGCCGGGATCAGGTCTTTCAGGAAGGGGTCACTCTTGATGATGTGCCAATGTTTGCCCAAAATTGTCCTGATAATTTTGTTTCCTTTGTTGTACGTGGTGATGAAATTGGTGTTGAAGTTTTTAACAGGTCCTGAGTTTTTGAGGGGCGGATTTAGGCAGGAGTTTTGTGTTAGTTCAGTGGCCTTAGTTCTTGCACCTTCTATTAGTTTTGGGGGGAAGTGTTTGTCGATGAAACGTTTTTCTAGTACATTGCACTCTTTTTGATAATGGTTATCTGTACTGCAGTTTTTCCTGATTCTCCTAAACTGGCCAAAAGGTATGTTTAAAAGCCACGGGCGGTAGTGGGCGCTTCTGAAATCGATGTAACTATTAACATCTACTTGTTTAAAGTGGGTTTGTGTAATGAATTGGTTGCTAACTCTATCATGACTGATAGTAAGGTCAAGGAAGTCAATGGAGACAGGGGAAAATGTGTGTGTGAAGGTTAGTTCGTAGTTGTTGCTATTGAGGTTCTCAATGAACTGGGAAGCTTCTTCGTTGTTTCCTCTCCAGACTATGAATAGGTCGTCTATATATCGTCTGTAAAGTAATATATTACTCTTGAATCGATGTGGGCCGTGAATGTATGTATTTTCAAAAGCACCCATGTAGAGGTTTGCGTAGGCTGGTGCAAACCGAGTGCCCATTGCACATCCTTTTACTTGATTATAGAATTTATTGTTAAAACTGAAAGTGTTACGGTGAAGAATAAATCTGATGCAGTTGATAATGAATTGAACTTGTGACTCAGGGATTGCAGTGTTGGATGATAGAAATGATTCTGTTATTTCAATGCCTTTGTTGTGCGGGATGTTGCTGTACAGCGAGGTGACGTCGGCTGTCAGAAAGCTAATTTGGGATGTGAGGGGATCAAGTTTGAGGTTGTTCAGGTCTCTGATTAATTGCGTGGAGTCTTTTAGGTATGATGGTAGGGTGGGTACTAATGGTTGCAGGTGAAGGTCGACGAAATGGGACAGGTTGCTGGTAAGGGAGCCAATTCCAGATATAATCGGGCGTCCTGGGGGTCTGAAAGTGACTTATGAATTTTGGGTAAGTGATACATGAAGGGCATGTTTGGAAAAGGGACGGACAGGAATGTTTTCTCTTTTTTAGTGATGAGACCATCGGTGGCAGCAGTTTCTATGAGGTTTTTGTATTCGGATGTGTACGTGGATAATGGATTAGAGGCAAGCGTATGGTAGAATGAGGTGTCACTCAGGATTCTTGTGGTTTCGCAGAGATATGCGGGCCATCATGCGTTCCACCACATGCGTCCCACCTTCTAACTTTGGTCCTCACCGGCCACCGTAGTTCACATGGTCTCCGTGACAACGTTTCAAACACTAAGAAACTGAAACCGACTCACTATCTAAATGCCTAATTCTGAGAGAAGTAGACAACGACAAACACACATCATGCCGTCCTAATTTTATTAACACTGTTTTGGGAACTATATCCTATTTTTCAATAAAAGGCTGCGTTCCTAATAGTTCCGCAAATCCAGATGTGACACGTACCCCTTTTCAGCTTTTCCTCCGTTATACATTGTGTTATAATTGTGCATTTAACTAAGTACCATTTGTTTTTGTTTTTATTACTTAACCTCAGTATATATCGTTTTCTCTGTCGTTTGCCTATTTTTAACTTGAACTTTGACCCCCAAAGCTTTTTGGCGGTTTTTTTATGTCAACTTCTGCCTCATCTGAATTGGGCCAATCACTACTCAGTGGTGTGTATTTATACTGTCCTGTTTTAAAACAATTTTATGCCTGATGAAGACGCCAGTTCGGCGTCGAAACGCGTTGCTACTGCAATAAAAACATTCATCAATATTACAAGAGACTACTCGTTTCTCCACCGACTTGTACCACTAAGCAGCGCCGAGATAGATCCGTTTTTCTCTCCACCAACCTACTAAACAGGGAACATGCAAGGGAAGGGGCAGTAGCCCACGGAACGCCGCGAGGAAAGGGAGCGGTGAATGAATAGTCAGGACCAGGATGGAGTGGAGTATACCAACGTGAGCACGGAGAAGGAAGCAAGCCAGGGGCAAAGCGAAGCAGGTTAAGCAGAACTGCAGCAAGGCAGAAGCAGGCTGGAGCAAGCTGGAGCAAGCAGCAGTGGGGCCAGGAATCCAGAAGAATTACAAGCACTGAGGAAGAGAACACGGCAGGTAATAAAGGACAGGGGGCGGAGCTAACTCCGACTGACCAGGCCGCGATAGGCTCTCCCACTCCTGAGCCTGCCACCCTGGTTGGTGGGAGACGGTGTCAGTCTAACAGGTCTGGCCTCAGGTGTGGATTGATTAATCCCAGGAGTATACCTAGACGTAGTACCTGGCAGATCCCTAACAGTACTCCCCCTTTTATGAGGGGCCACCGGACCCTTACTAAGAGGACCCGGTTTAGTAGGGAAGAGAAGGTGGAACCTCCTGATCAATACCCCAGCGTGAACATCACGGGCAGGTACCCAAGTCCACTCCTCCGGCTCGTATCCTCTCCAATGGACCAGGTACTGGAGGGAGCCCTGGACCATCCTACTGTCCATAACCTTGGCCACCTCGAATTCCACCCCCTCAGGGGGCCTCAGGTGACCGCCCTGTTCCAGGGATTGGTTAGTCCTTTCCGTTTGGCCATTAGTTTCGGGATGGAAGGCGGAGGAGAAGGACAGATCAATCTCCAACTTTTGCGTCAACTTTTGCGTCAACCTCCACAATAAATGGCTCCTCTTGGTTGGGCTGAATCAGCACGGGGGCCGAGATAAAGCACTTCTTGAGGGTCTCAAAGGCCTGGACGGCCTCAGGGGGCCAATGGAGTACATCAGCACCCTTGCGAGTAAGGTCCGTAAGAGGCTTAGCGACGACCGAGAAGTTGGCAATAAATCTCCTGTAATAGTTGGCGAACCCTAAAAAACACTGTAACGCCTTAAGGGAGGCAGGTTGGACCCATTCCGCCACAGCCTGAACCTTGGCAGGGTCCATGCGGAATTCATGAGGAGTGAGGATTTGCCCTAAAAATGGTATCTCCTGTACCCCAAAGACACATTTTTCAGTCTTAGCAAACAGATTATTCTCCCGAAGGACCTGGAGCACCTTCCTGACATGCTCCACGTGGGAGGACCAGTCCTTGGAAAACACCAGTATGTCATCAAGGTACACAACAAGAAAATTACCCAGGTAATCTCTCAGGATTTCATTAATAAAATCCTGGAAGACAGCAGGGGCATTACACAACCCAAAGGGCATGACCAGGTATTCGAAATTACCCTCGGGTGTGTTGAACGCAGTTTTCCACTCATCCCCCTCTTTGATGTGGATAAGGTTATATGCCCCCCGTAAATCGAACTTATAAAACCATTGGGCTCCCTGAACCTGATTAAAAAGATCCGGAATCAAAGGAAGTGGGTACTGGTTCCTTACGGTGACCTTATTCAGGTTACGATAATCAATGCATGGCCTAAGACCACCATCCTTCTTCCCCACGAAGAAGAAGCCAGCACCTACAGGAGAAGTCGAGGGGTGAATGAAACCCTTGGACAGGCATTCTTGGATATACACCATCATAGCTTCACATTCAGGACATGAAAGATTAAATATCCTACCCTTAGGAAGCTTGGCACCAGGCACCAAATCGATGGCGCAATCGTAATCTCTATGCGGGGGCAACACCTCGGAGGCCTCCTTAGAAAACACATCAGCGAAGTCCTGAACAAACTCCGGAAGCGTGTTTACCTCCTCCCGGGGAGAAATAAGAAGAATTACAAGCACTGAGGAAGAGAACACGGCAGGTAATAAAGGACAGGGGGCGGAGCTAACTCCGACTGACCAGGCCGCGATAGGCTCTCCCACTCCTGAGCCTGCCACCCTGGTTGGTGGGAGACGATGTCAATCTAACAGGTCTGGCCTCAGGTGTGGATTGATTAATCCCAGGAGTATACCTAGACGTAGTACCTGGCAGATCCCTAACAGGTTCCTTACAGTGACCTTATTCAAGTTACGGTAGTCAATGCATTGCCTAAGACCACCATCCTTCTTCTCTATGAAGAAGAAGCCAGCACCTACCGGAGAAGTAGAGGGGCGAATGTAACCCTTGGCCAGGCATTCCTGAATATACTCTCTCATGGCTTCACGTTCGGGACAAGAGAGATTAAATATCCTACCCTTAGGGAGCTTAGCTCCTGGTACCAAATCGATGGCGCAATCGTATTCTCTATGAGGAGGTAACACTTCGGAGGCCTCCTTAGAGAAAACATCGGCGAAGTCCTGAACAAACTCAGGTAGCGTGTTCACCTCCTCAGGGGGAGAAATAGAATTAACAGAAAAACATGATGTCAAGCATTCATTACCCCATTTGGTAAGCTCCCCAGTATTCCAGTCAAACGTGGGATTATGCAACTGCAACCAGGGAAGGCCTAAAACCAAATCGGATAATAATTCCCTACATCAACAGTACAGAGCACTGCTCCAAATGCATGGAGCCAACAAGGAGTTCAAAAACAGGGGTATGCTGTGTAAAATAACCATTAGCAAGAGGAGTGGAGTCGATACCCACTACCGGGACAGGTTTAGGCAAATTAAACAAAGGAATAGCTAGAGACATAGCAAATTCCACAGACATGATATTAGCAGAAGACCCTGAATCCACGAAGGCACTGCCGGTAGCAGACCTACCACCAAAAGAGACCTGAAAGGGAAGCAAGATTTTATTACGTTTCATATTTACGGGAAATACCTGTGCGCCCAAGTGACCTCCCCGATGATCACTTAGGCGCGGAAGTTTTCTGGCTGCTTATTCTGGGGGGGACACGGAGGCCCCGATTTGCATAGGTACCTCTGAGTCTTCAGTGGAAGAGCGAAGCAACGGAACCTCGGGAGGCATCATGGGAGAGTCAGAGGGGAAAACACAAAAACGTTCAAGCTGTCGTTCCCTGAGACATTGGTCAAGTCATACCGCTAAAGCCATAACCTGGTCTAGGGAGTCAGAAGAGGGATAGCTAACTAGCAGGTCTTTCAGGGCGTTCGACAGACCCAACCTAAACTGGCACCTTAAGGCAGGGTTATTCCACCGAGAAGCTACGCACCACTTCCTAAAGTCAGAAGAATACTCCTCCACAGGTCTCTTACCCTGACGTAAGCTCACCAGCTGACTCTCGGCAAAGGCAGTCTTGTCAGTCTCGTCATAAATGAGTCCGAGAGCAGAAAAGAAAAGATCAATGGAGGAAAGTTCAGGGGCGTCAGGAGCCAAGGAGAAGGCCCATTCTTGGGGCCCTTCCTGGAGCCGGGACATAATTATACCCACCCGCTGGCTCTCAGAACCTGAGGAGTGGGACTTTAAGCGAAAAGAGAGCCTACAACTCTCCCGAAAGGAGAGAAAAGTCTTCCGGTCCCCTGAGAACCGGTCAGGCAACTTGAGGTGGGGTTCAAGAGGTGAGATGAGGGGCACTACCATGGTAGCATCAGGCTGGTTGACCCTCTGAGCCAGGGCCTAGACCTGTAGGGAGAGACCCTGCATTTGCTGAGCCAGGGTCTCAAGGAGGTCCATAGTAGTGTGAGGGACCAGGGTAGACTAGGTAAAGGGCTTGTGATTATGTAATGATGTTGGTAGGGAAACAGACAAGTGAGCCCTAATCTACCCGCCACTCAGTCCCTGCCTACTTGCAACGACCCGCCCTAGGCGACGGGGTACAACTGGGCGACGGTCCCTATGCTCAATAAGTGCACGACAGACAAACAGACAAGGGTACACAGAAGCAAAGGGAAACGGGGCAGTTGCCCACGGAAACACCGTGAACAACAAGAGTGGTGAACGAGCCGAGTCAAACCAGGAGTGTACTAGGTACAAAACGCAGAGCAGGAGAGTAGTGAACAAGCCGAGTCAAACCAGGAGTGTACGAGGTACCAAACACAGAGTAGGAGAGTAGTCAGTAAGCCAGGGTCATATGAAGCAGGGTCAAATAGTACAGAAGCTGCAGCAGGGCTAGGAAACCAAACGAGAAGAATCACAAGCAAGGAGGAACAGGAAAGAAAGGTATAAATAGACAGAGGGCGGGAGCTAGCTCCGTCTGGCCAGGCTGTGATAGGCTCTCCCACTCCTAAGCCTGCCATCCTGAGTGGTGGAAGATGGAGTCAGTCTCACAGACATAGAAGCAGGTGCAGACTGATTACCTATGGGCGTAGACACAGAAGCTGTGCCTGGCAGATCCTTAACAGTTACTATCTAATTGTTACTGGATTGTTTATATGCTGAATATTTTTAATAAGGAAATTTTGCAACAGAAGAAATATGGTAGAAGTAAATTTCTTCAGGTGTGTTATACTAGCCTGTGAGGATTTGCAGATATGTTCAATGCTTCAAAGTTAGCTGGAAAGTCTTACTCCCATGGTGTGTTAATATAGTACCAAAAGCATAAAAACAAAAGAAAGTCATAATAAAATGTAAAACCTATCATGAACTGATAGAGATTGTACCTTGAACTTGAATGAAGTTACATACAAGCTGCCTCTCTGGAGTTTCAGATTATACTCATAGCAGCTAATGCATTAAAATAGTTGGGAGGAGAGTACCAGTGGCTTCAGTACCTATTATCCTGTTTGCTATGTTTATAGTAGCAGTTCTAAGCATTAGATTTGCAACAAAATTTAACTGGTTTGTATTTGGAAAAGTCAATGTTGAAAATAAACTTTTTATATTCTCTCAACTACATGAGATGGGAGAACCCATGAATCACAAGTGAAATTTGCAAAGAATGGAGATGAATTGCCTCATGAAAAACAACATACAAGACAATATGCTAATCTCTATTATCAGCACCAAAATAAACTGTTAAATAAAAGGACAAACTAATATGTCTTCCAATGAAGAAAAACGAATACTGAATTTCACTGCAATCACTGACAAAGCAAATTGTTTATTAGAAGTTCAAATATACAGGTGGAAAACATATTTATTTGGTATTTTAATCTGCCGCTTAATAATGGCAGCATGCAAGAAATGTTAAATAAAGACACTCTTAGTCATACATGAGTGTCTACTTCATGCTTTGCCTGTGCCAAGAAGAGCAGTTTGTTCTTTTATAATATCACACGCTGCACAAGTATAATGAATGGAAGACTGGAAGGACAAAATCATGTTATCCCACTTGAATTATGAAGAGCTCCTGCTACAGGAATAAACTAAAACATAAGCAAGTCTTTTTCAGCAGAGGATAATCTGCATGCAGTTCATTGTCTTTGAGATATTATGCGCCACTTAATGTGGAGATGCCAAATATAAATGTGTTTTCCAATTTTAGTTTTGTTCCTACGCTGAGTATTAGAACGTTCGGCAAATTCTTTTCTCTTTTTAATAGGATATAAATAGACATATATGGAAATGTCAGTTATTTAAGTGATCATGTCCTGAGTTAAAATATTTGATTTGAATGTATTTTAATTTGATTATTATGCATTACTAAAAGAACTTTGATATATACCTCTATATAAATGGGGAATTCATTGGAGAAATATAAGTGGTAAAGTAACTCTCCAGTTTTACGTACTTTAGAATTTATAAAGTATTTTAAACACACACAGAAAATATTTGTCTCCAACATCATGCCTTTATTTGGTTTCTGCAGTATATTAACAATTTCTGAACGAGTTTTAGAACCTAATACTAGATATCACAGAGGTTCTTTTAAAGGACAGGTGTCGCAAAAAAAAAAATTTTTATATAAATTTGCTTTTAGTGTGTTATTAAAATAAATTTTATTTGTGTTTTTGTGTTTTACTTTTTTCTTTTTTCTTACTTTTACTTCACTAGGGTGCCTGACATTTTTTTTTTATCTCTGTATGTGTCGATTAACGACATATACAGAGATGGAATACGGCACATACATCCCCATACATTCACTATAGTGTACGCCATCTGTGTGGGAAAGTCGCATGCGCCGCTCCCACACAGTCCAAAAGGAAGGTCTTCAGCCGAGCGACATCCGGCGCCATTTTCATGTGGACCAGAGGCTGCGGCCGGACAGTAAGATGGCTACTTCCGGTCGCGGCTTCCATTCATATGTTCAGAAGCAAGGACCAGGAGCGGAGGGAGCAGACGGAGCGGATGGAGCGGAGGGAGCAGACGGAGAGGATGGAGCGGAGGCAGCGGCGGCGGCAGGAGCAGGTAAGTTATGTTTGTGTATGTTCGTGTTATACTGTGTGATTAAACAGTATAGAATCCTCATACTCATGTGCATTCGCTCAAAAAATGGCGGTACACAGTGTAGGAGGTTTGAACATTCAACCCCCTCCTTTCTCCTGGCACTAGCCAGGATAAAGGAGGGGGCATTGTGTGAGCACACTAGAGCGTGTGTGTCTACACCAAATTTGCAGCATAAAGCAATGAGGTTGCTTTACCACATTGCAATGCTGCAATTTTTGGAATTGCTCCCTCTAGTGACCAGCACATGGAAATGTTATAAATTAGAATCTAATTTATAATATTTCCTGACTTGTGAAAAAATTAGAACAATGTGTAATCATTTATTGACTAACAGTTTAACTAAAATATATATATATTTTTCTAGCGACACATTCCCTTTAAACAGTCAAAGCAAATTACGTTTAATACACCACTACAAGAAAGATATGGTGTCACAGTAAAGGTGTCATATGTGCTTCTAAAACATAATTTTGAATTGCCCGCTAAGACCAAATGAGAAGATATATACAATATATACAGTATGTAAATAGGTGAGGTACCTCAATTAAAAGCCACTAATGTCAATAAATAGACATATAACCCCGGTAGTAACAATCTAAAATTCTGGGGATCTGTAATTCGAATTAATAAAAAACTTCCAAAGACAGATAGTAAGGAATTACTAGCATTCAAATGGAATGCTAGTAATTGATCCTCAATTCATGAAGTATATAAGACTCTGTAAACTCAGAAAAAAAATACTGTCTCTTATTGTTTCACCCTGTTATGCCTTACTATCAGCCCAACACATCAAATATGAGGCACCAGCACTGATAAGTGCAACCCCGCACAGATATGTCACCCTCAAATGATGTTCTCACATCAGTTGCCTCTGCCTACATGTTTTGTCCTTAAAAATAGATTTGTCTTCATCAGGGTACTTTCAGGAAGATTAATCGGGTTATCCGGGATTTTAAAATGTGTGGCCTATCGTTAGAATAGGCCGTCAATTTTAGATCGGTGGAGGTCAGACTCTTTGCATCCCAGCTGTCCAGCTGTTTGAAAAGGCTGCTGCGCTTCTAGGAGTGCTGCTGCCTCTTTGTTGTTTATCTCGGGTTTCATTCCTGTTTGTACTTGCACTTGCTGTTACTTTCGTAATAGCTGTCAAGTGAATGTGACAGTGCTGCAATACCTCACTCAGCCGCTACGAAAATAATTGCGTGTGAAAATATGAACTGGACTGAAACCTACGTAAAAAATAAAAAAGCTGCAGTGCTAATATGAGCACCGCAACCACTTTAAGGGGTGCCGCGAGTTGGATCCCACGACTCTAATATTAATAGGCTAACTTAAGGCTAGGCCATCAATTTTAAAATCCCAATTAACCCCTTTTATTATTCCTTAAAGAGACTCTGTCACCACATTATAAGTGCCCTGTCTCTTACATAAGGAAATCGGCGCTGTAATGTAGGTGACAGTAATGCTTTTTATTTAAAAAAACGATATTTTTTCACAAAGTTAGGAGCGATTTAAGTTTATGCTAATGAGCTTTCTTAATGCCCAAGTGGGCGTACTTTTACTTTCGACCAAGTGGGCGTTGTACAGAGGAGTGCATGACGCTGACCAATCAGCATCATGCACTCCTCTCCATTAATTTACACTGCACGAGCGATATAGTTATATCACTATGTGCAGCTACATACACAAGCCCTAACATTACTAGTGTCCTGATAATGAATACACATGAAATCCAGCCTGGACGTCATGTGTACTCAGAATCCTGACACTTCTGAATCTTTTTTTGTGAGATTCCGGCAAGTGACACCAAATCTCGTTTAGCTCCGAGATCTCGCGAGATTTCGTATCCGTTGCTGGAATCTCACAAAAAAGAGTCAGAAGTGTCAGGATTCTGAGTACACATGACGTCCAGGCTGGATGGTCATGTGTATTCATTATCAGGACACTAGTAATGTTAGGGTTTGCGTATGAGGCTGCACATAGCGATATATCTATATCGCTAGTGCAGTGTAAATGAATGGAGAGGAGTGCATGATGCTGATTGGTCAGCGTCATGCACTCCTCTGTACAACGCCCACTTGGTCGAAAGTAAAAGTACGCCCACTTGGGCATTAAGAAAGCTCATTAGCATAAACTTAAATCGCTCCTAACTTTGTGAAAAAAGATCGTTTTTTAAATAAAAAGCATTACTGTCACCTACATTACAGCGCCCATCTCCTTATATAGGAGATAGGGCACTTATAATGTGGTGACAGAGTCTCTTTAAAGTCCCATGACAGCCTGTTGTTTCATTCTGTAGCCTCTTCTGCAGTTGTTACAGGACATCATTTTAACAGACTGGGCACTTGTATTTTACGTTCTATATGCACCCAAGAAAGTACCTTATCTCTGCATGTACGCACAGTGAGTTATTTCCTTTTCAGTTAACAGTCTTCTAGAATACACCTGTGTTTCTTCAAAATTCATGACATCCATGGAATAAAATACACTATGTATTGAGCAGCTTTGCAGATATAATGCTTATATGATAATGATCTTATAGTCTGTATCATAGTCCAGAGCTGGATTCACAATTCTGCTTGATGATTCTAGAACCAGTCTACAATATGTTGACAAACACTCCCTTATAATATGCCAATTTCTTCACTGCATCCTGGGAGAGTTTGTTTTCTTACATCCCATTACTAGTTTGTGTCTGGTTTTAAACCTATACTCTAGAATACAAATCACCAGAGCAACCTATAAGTAGACACTGCGCCAGCAGGGATTCCTGAGAGATCTCAGCAGTCTCAGAAGTCTACAACTCGATCAATACATGAAAAGTGCAGCAATTGAAAAGACTGAAAAGAAAATCATGAAAATAGATAAGGAATAAAACAGAGGAGACAAAGAACAGCAGAGACAGACTGGTGAAAACGACTAAATAGTATTAATATTTTTTTTTTTTTAATGATATCCAAATAGTTTGACCTGGTGGTCCAGCAACGACATTGACATATCAAATCTCTTAGCAGTTGTTGTGGAAATTTAAAAATTGTATAGAGAGTAAAAAAAATATTAAAAATTGGTGTCATTTGGTCCTTAGCAACAGACTACAAACCACTTTCTCAGCTTGCTGTCTGTTTGACAACATGTAGTCTGTTGCTAAGGAGGAAATGAGAACCCATAACAGAATTTTAATTGACATGTGCCTACCCTTTAAAGCTATTTTCAAACTAAAATTGATCCCTCCCTGTAAGGGGTTCTGGTATTTATAACAGCAATAAAAAGGCAGTTTGAGGTGATTTTCTTACCATCAAAAATAACAAAGCCATGACAAGAACCTGCCAAACTCCATTATAAGACAATAAGATCCATCCGGATTCATTGGTATCCATTCAAATACGAATCTGTCATACTTATCGTGCCTCCTTTATGAACAGGAAATATGATGCTAGTGTGAACAGAGCCTAAACTGAGCAGTTTCGTAATTATTGTGCGTAATATAGAGTATATGAAGAGCTCCTATATTATACCATTAGACATGATCAGTTTGCATTGGAATTTTTGAAAAAGAATAGAAATGGTTATATAAGTCCAACAGTTTTAGGGGGCACAATCGTGGACATATCCTGTGGACACAAGACATATTAAATTTACTGTTATTTTCTTTCCTGAAACTAAAAACTGTTATATAAAATATTATTTTTAAAGATTTGCAAAGTAGTGTTAGTGTCAACTGTCAATTACTGTACAATTTGAAGGGATTAAGTAAAATGCTTTTTAATTAATTAATAATATAAAACTAATTAATTGTGAAAACTCAGTTTAATATATTACCTAACCTCTATTAATTCCTTACTTGCACAACTACCTTTTTCCAGTGTACAATAAATTTGGCCTGAGATTGCCACCTAGTGGTCAAATGCTAATTGTTGCTTCTGAGAACAAATGCTACAGGACATAGTTTATTGCTATGATGTTCAGTGTGTTGTAAATATATGCATAACAGAAGGATTTGTTTTATAATAAAAATAAATTATTTGTCCAGACAAGGAATTACAATTACGTAAAATTATGCCTTTAAACAAGTATAATCCAACTGAATTATAAAGTGTATCCTGGAGGTTAACAATTTAATACCAATACAATCTAAAGTACTATTCCAAATGTAAGAGATATTCATACATAGTACTTAGCAGATCTACTCATATGTGCCAGAGGCTTAGTTGAGAATGTTCTGCATTGGACCAACTAAGCTCTTTCAGGAGTTACAGTGAATCTTGTCCCAATTCATTTATGTGTAGGCTTTTATAATCCACATAAATATTACATTTTCAGAAGCGATGGATTAGACCTAGCATCTTGTCTGAATGCATGCACTGTCAAATATTTGAGCTGAGAATAAAATGTGAAAACGACACATTAAAATAGGATAACCCACACATTGTTGGACAACAAGATGTAACACACATTGAGAATAATCCATATGAAGCAAAAAGTCGTATTAAAATGCAATTTAACTGCATATGTGCCATTATACAAAGCCCCCTAAGGGAAGCATCCAGAAATGTAAGATTTCTTTCAAGAATTTATTTAGTATGTGAGAAAAAATTTAGAGTATATATCAGCTAAATATATCTACAATACCTTCTTACTGTGCATATAAGAATTAAATAACTTAAGGGGTACCATCATTTTATTTCATATGAGTAAAATCACGTACAGTAGTCAGCATTCATCTCAGTCATCTTCAATGATGATAAGAATAACTGATAAATACCTGTATTTATTTATGTCACAACCTACTAGAAAATGATCAAATATACAAATATTGTGCTGAAAAAAACCTTGATGAAATTCTGTGTTTACAACTATAAATGACATTCAGGAAAGAGCATCTCAATTTAAACTCGATAAGTAGAACTTCAGATATCTGTTACAAGAAAACGATTTAAACGTTGACTAAGGGCTTGACCAGATGTAACAAAATTGCTGCCTATTTTCTGTCCGGAATTGCGGATGGAAAATATGCAGTGGAATACAGTAGCAGCAAAGTGGGTGTGATCTAAAGGGTAAGCAATCTTTAGAAAAACTTCTGACATGTTATAGTGACATGTCATAAGCTTTTATCGGTGGGGGTCTGAGCACTCAGACCCTGACTGATCGCTAAAACTAAGTGACAGAAGCGCCTGTGTGAGTGCTGAGCCGCTTCATTTATGATCAACTTTTCCCGGAAAGCCGAGCAGTTGGTGTACGGGTCATAGACTTTCTCTTGAGCCTGAGCACCAACAGCTTGGCTTTCCGAGAAAAGCTGATCAGAAACAAAGCGGCTCAGTGCTCACCCGAGCGCTTCTGCAGCTTCGTTTTAGCAATCAGTGGAGGTCTCAGTGCTCAGACCTCCATCGATCAAAACTTCTGACATGTCACTATGACATGTCAGAAGGTTTTAGAAACTTTAGTTAACTTTTAACAAATGTCATCCACACCTTTCGGAAAAATTTAGTCCAGAAATTCACCTGCTGTGCGTAATTTTATTTCTGCAGCTTATCAAATATTGCTGCAGAAAGCGGAGTGATTTCCTGCATTTTTGGGCTTGTCCACACGTTGCGGAATTGCGGACGGAAAATACACAGCAGAATACAGTAGCAGCAAAGTGGGTGAGATTTAACAAATCTCATCCACTCGCTGTGTAAAAATTCTGAGCAGAAATTGACCTGCGGTGCGTATTTTTCGGACCGCAGCATGTCAATTCGTAGCCAAAATGAATGAGCTCCTGGCCAACTAATGCTCAGGTTGAACAGCGTGACTTTACTTACTTTAAGGCCGGATTCACATGAGCGTGTTCGGTCCGTGATATACGGACTGTATGCTAGTAGTATTTCGCGGACCGAAAATACTGCAGGAAGCCGGGCTCTTATCGTCATAATTATCTATGATCATAGGTGTCCCTGCCTCGCTGCAGGAAAACTGTCCCGTACTGTAATCATGTTTTCAATTCGGCCTAAATGTGCTATATGAGATGCAAAAATAATATACACTACCGTTCAAAAGTTTGGGGTCACCCAGACAATTTTGTGTTTTCCATGAAAACTCACACTTATATTTATCAAATGAGTTGCAAAATGACTAGAACATATAGTCAAGACATTGACAAGGTTAGAAATAATGATTTTTATTTGAAATAATAATTTTCTCCTTCAAACTTTGCTTTCGTCAAAGAATGCTCCATTTTCAGCAATTAAAGCATTGCAGACCTTTGGCATTCTGGCTGTTAATTTGCTGAGGTAATCGGGAAAAATTTCACCCCATGCTTCCAGAAGCCCCTCCCACAAGTTGGATTGGCTTGATGGGCACTTCCTGCGTACCATACGGTCAAGCTGCTCCCACAACAGCTCTATGGGGTTGAGATCTGGTGACTGCGCTGGCCACTCCATTACAGATAGAATACCAGCTGCCTGCTTCTTCCCTAAATAGTTCTTGCATAATTTGGAGGTGTGCTTTGGGTCATTGTCCTGTTGTAGGATGAAATTGGCTCCAATCAAGCGCTGTCCACAGGGTATGGCATGGCGTTGCAAAATGGAGTGATAGCCTTCCTTATTCAAAATCCCTTTTACCTTGTACAAATCTCCCACTTTACCAGCACCAAAGCAACCCCAGACCATCACATTACCTCCACCATGCTTGACAGATGTCGTCAGGCACTCTTCCAGCATCTTTTCAGTTGTTCTGCGTCTCACAAATGTTCTTCTGTGTGATCCAAGCACCTCAAACTTCGATTCGTCTGTCCATAACACTTTTTTCCAATCTTCCTCTGTCCAATGTTTGTGTGCTTTTGCCCATATTAATCTTTTCCTTTTATTAGCCAGTCTCAGATATGGCTTTTTCTTTGCCACTCTGCCCTGAAGTCCAGCATCCCGGAGTCGCCTCCTCACTGTAGGCGTTGACACTAGCTTTTTGTGGGTACTATTTAATGAAGCTGCCAGTTGAGGACCTGTGATGCGTCTATTTCTCAAACTACAGACTCTAATGTACTTATCTTGTTGCTCAGTTGTGCAGCGGGGCCTCCCACTTCTCTTTCTACTCTGGTTAGAGCCTGTTTGTACTGTCCTCTGAAGGGAGTAGTACACACCGTTGTAGGAATTTCTCGCATGGAATAGCCTTCATTTCTAAGAACAAAAATAGACTGTCGAGTTTCACATGAAAGCTCTCTTTTTCTAGCCATTTTGAGAGTTTAATCGAACCCACAAATGTAATGCTCTAGATTCTCATCTAGCTCAAAGGAAGGTCAGTTTTATAGCTCCTCTAAACAGCAAAACTGTTTACAGTGGTGCTAACATAATTGCACAAGGGTTTTCAAGTGTTTTCTAATCATCCATTAGCCTTCTAACACAGTTAGCAAACACAATGTACCATTAGAACATTGGAGTGATGGTTGCTTGAAATGGGCCTCTATACACCTAGGTAGATATTGCATTAAAAACCAGACGTTTGCAGTTAGAATAGCCATTTAAAACATTAATAACACATAGAGTGTATTTCTGATTAATTTAATGTTATCTTCATTGAAAAAAACTGTGCTTTTCTTTCAAAAATAAGGAAATTTCTAAGTGACCCTAAACTTTTGAACGGTAGTGTATATGTTTTTTTCCAGAAACAGTGGTGCTCTAGTCCATGGACTGTCTCAGGCATTGCATATCATCCTACTTAAAAAGCTCACTGTGATATTTAAGGCCTTTTTTTCTCTTTGACAGTTTGGTACCAACTTTACATTCATGATGACCACGTAATTTACAAATGCTATTCCCAACTTAACATGCGGACAGTGCAGGACAAAATTGTGCTAAAAAACTAAAGAGATTTGACAGACAAACTGAAGTAATGGACTCAGATAGTTGCTGTAACGACTATCAATGTCGCTCCAGCCCTAAGTTCTAATAGCAGTAATATCAGAAACAATTATTTTCCTGACTTTGTTATAAAATCAGATTAGTCTGAAGCAATGACGTTGACACCTCTAAAGATAATCCCACACTATTACTGCAGGATGTGTTAAACACTGTGAATTATTTCAGTGTAGCAAAAACAATCCTATTTATTTCGGTTGGAAAACTAAGTGAATCTATTGTGTATGTGAGACAAGCCCTTGCAGATCTTAAAAAAGAGGTAACCAATATGGAAACAAAGATAACAGGGAATGAGAAATGTTTAAGTAACCTTTAAAAAGCCTGTAACCTTAACAAATAACAAACTTCATACAAAAATGGAGATGCTAAAGGATAACTCAAGACATAAATATTTAAGAATCGTAGGCCTGCCAGAACATTATGGGGGAACATAAAAGTTGGTTTATTGAGTTACTCAATCCTGAAACATTTTCTACTATGTTTAAAATCGATAGAGCTCATACTGCCAACTAAAACCCACCCAACTGGCTCTCATTCATGCCCTGTTGTGGTTCAATTTCTTTCTTTTCAAGATAGAGACATTATTTTAAAAAATTCCACAAAAAAAAGAGAAATATCATGTATAACAATGCAAAAAAAAAGTTTTTATACATATTTTTATAAAAACAATAAAAAAAAGAAAGTAAGTTTCAGTAAAGAAAAAAAAGATTACAAAACGCCATGATCACATACTTTTTTGATAGTCCCTCCACTGCCTCTGATTAAGTTGATAGCCACTGTGGCCCTGAAAGTATAGTACATTAGGAGCTAAACTCATATCAAAGAGCTCTCTATGTGTACGTTTAGAGAGACAGGAGTACGAAAAATGGGCGGGGGGGCTTAATTGTGGTGGGTAAGCCCGACAAGAGTTATAATTTTTTTTTTATTATTTGTTTTTAGAATTAAGATTATATCTTGGAATGTAAGAGGGACAAATGACAGGTTGAAGAGGTTTGCCATGTTCGACATTCTTAGTAGGTTATCACATCTATACTATTTCTTCAAGAAACATATCACAAGTTAAGTTCACACATGTAGGTTATTACTAGAAGAAACTGGTTTGAAATTCCATTCAGTTTTGTCTAACTACTTACAAGGGATTTCAATTTTAATTCACTCTAGGGTTGGTTTTCATCCTATTGTTACCTCTATTGATAAACATGGTTGGTACGTCTTCTTATATGAATATATAGACGAGAAGAAATATATACTTGCTTGAATTTATATACCGTCACCATTTAATAATGAAGCAATACATGAATTAATAAAATTCAGAAGAGATAAAGAGTACAGTGACTCCTTTTTGATTGGAGACTAATAATATTGTGGACTCGTTATTAGACAAATTTAAGGGAATCACAACTGTAGTATCTTTTATCGCATCTTTTGGTAAACTTATACAGGAACTCAATTGATCAGATATATGGACAGAATTTCACCCAAATACACAACAATTTTCATGTTTCTCAAAAACACATTATTCACTATCACGTATAGATTTGGCTGTTTTTGGTTGGATCTCTCTGAAATCTGATGAGAACGTTGAATATTGTGTTAGAGTCCTCTCCGATCATTCTATATTAACCTTAGAACTTAGTCTGACAAATAGTCCCAATCGCATGTTTTGGAAATTTAAACCATGTTGGTTGTGTTTTTTTTACAGATAATGAAAGAATCACGTCATCTATGTACAGCAAGCACTTGACTTTGAAGAGTCCTGAACCTGGTTCGGTCATCCCTCTGAATTCTCCATTCTACCAGATAGACTCAGCGATGAGCTCTATAATACAAACAAAAATGAGAGGTGAAAGAGGGCAGCCTTGTCTGACCACTGACAGGACAGGGAAGGAAGTCAGTCTTCCAGCCATTCACCAACACAATGCTGTAGATATAAGAATACATCAAGTTAACATAACAGAACATTCTGCTCAGCCTAGGCAAAGCCTTGCCCATGATGACAGAGTATTGCTAACAATCGATATGATATATTTGGGAGATATGGGGGATTTACTGACAAGAACTGTTAAAGTGGTATTTCTAAAATCATTGCTGGAACTTCACCGATCGTGAAAATGGGTGTCCTGATCCCCCAGATCCACCTCACTGGAACCCCTGCAGTGAGGAGAAGCTTGAATGGTGCGGCGGTCCAGCATGCGCCAGTTGCTCCATTTACTGTCTATGAGAATGACAGAAACAGCCAAGCACTGTACTCGGCTGTTTCAGTCATTCACATAGACTTTGAATGAAGCAGCAGCATGCATGCTCAACCGCCGCTCTATTTAAGGAGGATCTGGGTGTTCGGGACCACTGTTCTCACCGATCGGTGGAACCCCAGCAATCAGAAAATTACTATTTATCCTTTGGACAGGTGATAATTTATGATTTTGGGAATACCCCTTTAAAATCCTACACTGCTATGGTTCTTATTTAGGGATACAGGTAAATCATGAAAAATCCCATCTTCTTCCCCTTGATTCTTCCCCCGTCCAGTTGCAAGTTTGGAATTTGTGAGAAAAGGAGCCAAAACAATCCTGCACAGGTGCCATCTAATCTATGGCCAGCAATGGTGACAATTATGTTAATGAGGATATGTTATTATAAAGCTCATATAAGCATGAATACATATTTTATTTCATAGTACTGTTCTATATAGCTTTATGATGTTAAAATAAACAGTAGTTTTTATTCCCTGCGTCAAAATACCCTACTTTTGCCAATCAAATCATTATGGTGGAGTAGCATTGCACAAATGCGTTGTACATTTACCTGTGGAAGACAAAGGCTTTGCATTCTACATATGTATTGAGTTGTCTTCATGTAATAGTTGTTTTCGCCTTGCTGCCTTAGATCACAGTAATGCAGAAGTGGAACAAGGGCTTAACAATTAGGGTCAAATCAATTAAGTTGGTTTTACATGGGCAGGTATTTGCCAGTGTTTACCACCTTTGATGAGCGCCGATCAACAATACAGCCTGTCAATTGGCATTTGTTTGTTCCATTCAAAATGAAGCAATGGTCGGGAGAGAATGGGGACAAACGATCGTTATTACAATCGTTCGTCCCCATACACTAACATTTTGTCAGCAGCACATCCCCTGTTTTCACAAGGAGATATGCCGCTGACTAGCGACCATTTTCATTGCCGCATAAAAGGTCCAATCAGCCGATGAATGAGCGTTCACTCGGTTATTGGCCCGTGTAAAAGGTAGCTAACTGATTGAAAGAAATGACATCTGAGATTACTGGAGCAATAAAAAAAAAAAACTTAGCCGGAGATTGGGGGTGGCTGTTGTGAATATTGTATTATTGAAGCTGAATTCATATGATTATCATGTATTGCTTTTACATAAACACACCTAAAACTGTATGGAATCAACACAAATGCAGACAGAGCTGAAAATACATGTCTGTTAGAAGTTTTCAATTTAGTCTAGCCTATACTGCTTTAATTGAAAATTAACAACAAATGCATCTGTCAAAGAAGACATTGATGATGTATCTTAGATGTTATAAAACCAAAACATCCACATATTTGAAATGCAAAAAAGCTACTTAGCTTTCAGTATACAAATACTACTAAATCTTTTACCTTCTCCCATTCCTTCAGATGTATTCTATTTAATTTGTACATACCAAATTACTTTGCTGAATTTTAAAATAAAATAAATCTAACCTTCAGAATTAGTTGAGATCAACATTTTTTTTGTATTACTTTTTCTTTATTTTAATGTTAACAGAAATTAGGAATTTACATGTTTCTGCCCACTGTCTAGATATGAGGATTATGAAGATTTTCATGACTCCTATTATAAGTTTTAAACATTAACAGGAACCATATAGAGCATGATATATTTCAGAAGGATATTACATGATCATTAATATTTCCTGTCCATCAAACTTCTATTTTTTTGCAGCATATCTAATTTTTTTTACCATTTAAAATAAAGCAGCACATTTCGAACTGTGCAAGGAACAGCATGTTTAGAAGCTCCAGGTTTCCATAGTAAATACTTGGGGAAGATTAATGACTTCCTGTAACATGCCAACATGCCAAGTCAATCTGTTCTGTCATGTCAATCTGATATAAATGTATGTTTGTCACTTGTTAGGCTAACTGACATTTGTTGCTGAAATTTAATATGCTGTAGATACTCATGACCATTTATGTGCATATGAACTATTCATTAATAGTAACATTTTCATACAGATGTAGATAATTAATTTTGTTTAGAAATTATAACAAATAAACAAGTAAATGTAAAATTAGTTTTACTTCATATTTATCATTAATTCAAAGTCACAGAAACAAAACGACACAATAAAACGGTCAACAAATGCTACAGGGAAAACAAACTGACCCTGTTAAACCCTAGCCCCTACTGAAGGGATGGCTCCAACCTCCGTCCCATACCCTAGATACCCTGTTAATGGCCTATCCAATTTTATAGTCTAGAGAATTGGTGGGGTGTAAACATGCAGTAAGATTTGGTGTGATACCAATAGGTCAAAAAACAAACAAAACAGCAATGCAATATTGAGATAAATAATGCATTGGCCTATATTCCTCAAGGATGGAAAAGTTGTATTGAAAAAAGTAATAATATACATGTACTAAATTACAGATCTCATTGGCATTATGTTTCTCAGGTACTGCACTTACACTAAAAAATAAAATAAATAAGTACAGATAATAAACACAGTTCCGACGCATTTCCCCTGGTAAAATGACAGGTTCATCAAGGAACCACACAATCGAAAAAACAAAAACAAAAAAACAGATTGCCACCTGGATAACTGGTGCAACCTGACAGAAAAGCTGGATCAAGGAGCTGTTATAATGTATAAGATGCCCAATATATTTGTCAGGTAAACAGAGAAAAAGAGTAGTAAACACTTCAGTAGTCAGTGTTTTCTTGTCACCATGTCAAGCCTGCCACATACCACTGGTAGGTCTGATCATATCCAGTGGAGGTAGTTCAGAGTTGATGAGGATGGAGATCCCTTACTGTGGATTGTAATTCCAATTATCCTCGTGGCAATCTGTTTTTTGTTCTTGTTTTTTTTGATAGTGTGGTTCCCCAATGAAACTCATTTTAACAGGTGAAACGCGTTGGAAATGTGGTTATTATCTGTACTTATTTTGTTTCTTTTTTATGTGCACAGTACATCCCTCTATTAGAGAAACATAATGCCAATGAGATCTGTAAGGTAGTACATGCGTATATTATTACTTTTTACAATACAACTTTTAAATCCTTGAGGAATATAGGCCAATATGTTATTTATCTGAATACTGCACTGCTTGTGTCACATTCCCTCTACTCAGAACTGGTTTGAGAGGTAGGCGAGGGTTAAAATCTTGAATGCTTTGCTTAGCTGTCAATCTCAATCATCTAATTAGCCTCCTATATAACACCCATGGTGCTTGATCTCTTTGCCAGATATTGACTTAACTTCCTGTGGCTCATTTGTTCTTTGGCTGCTGTGAGGTCTGTTTATTGTTACCTTGTTGTCTAAACCCGGCTTCCCTGACCATTCTCTTGTATTCCGATTTTGTACCTCATTTGATTTATAGTATTTTGTCCTTGGACTGCCTGACTTATCTTGTGTTTCACTGTATCGTACTACTTTACCTCTCTGTTTTTACCTCTGCTTGTCTGACTACTCTACCTGTCCGCTCCATCGACTAGCAGCTGCCAGGCGAAAGCATTTACCATTTCACCTGCTGGATCTCAGCCCCTAGATTGCCCACTGCCCGAGTTCCATGTCAGGTAGCAATGCCACGTCTCAAATTAGATTCTTCCCTGGTAGGCAGGGTTAGTTTGCCACCATTTGCCTAGTCTGAAAGCTTGCGCCAAGTCTGGTTGTGGGTGCACTTTTGCTAGACAGGTAATCTGTCAGTATCATTACAGCTTTTTTTTCTTTTTTTGACCTATTGGTATCACACCGTTTATACCCCACCCATTCTCTAGACTATTAAATCGGATAGGCCATTAACATGCCATTAACAGGCCATCTAGGGTATAGGCTAAACACAAAAAATGGTTAGAAACCATACCTAATAGAGATCCCAAAATATGCAATCAATATATAGCACGGTGCCGTTTCAGAGAGCAACAATTCAGAAAGAAAAAAATAAAAAATATTTTCCAAAACATACCAGGCACTCTTTGGGATAAGAATAATTTAGTATATATTTTTACCTCTTTTTTCCATAATACAAAATTTTTTTTTAGGAAAAGGAAAGGGTTTGAGCAAACACATTTGTTTCAAACTAGATGTACATAATTAAAAAATGTCTCCTAGCCAGGATACCAACACAGACTTTTATAACCTTACTTCCATTAATTTATCCCCCTCTAAACATAATGACATGTCATGATGAAGTATCTAAGTAATATAAATTCTATACATGAGCCTTTCATCAGACCCATATAGGTCGTTAGCTATAAGAAACGGTTCTTAAGATTTTTTGTTCAGACACCGTTGGTCTCAGTTCACACTTGCATTTTTTTCTTCTTTTAGAAATTTGATCCGAAACCAACAAGAACAGTTCCTCTTATATGATAGCAATGCAAGTATAGGTAAAGAGTTGAATACTCATCTTCATGTTGATCTCGCAACTCAGGATGGACTGGAAATTCCCTCCTTTCCACTGTGTTCCTCCTCCTGGAACAATTGTAGGGTTAAGGCAGATTTTAGAAATATACCAATCGGGTTTTTCACCCCTTCGATCTCATCAATGGCAGGTCACAGTTCCCACATGGGAGATTCTCCTTATATCCACTCCATCCACGGTCAATGCTTATGTTGAGTAGCTTAGATCTTCCTATACTCGGGGGCAGCCGAGATTTCACACAAAGGTGAACAAATTTTAGCGATGGAGCACACTCCTACATTGAAGAGTCGGTATCGTGCTATGCTGGTATTCACGTTGATATTTTTTCTAGCAACGCTGGAGACTGCAAGACGAGGCAAGGTTGACGTCACTATCTGCCAGGTGTAGACTAATTGATCAGCTGACGCGTTTCATCCCGGACCGGGATTTCCTCAGAGCTATTTCGTGAGTTCAGTAAAGTCTGGCACCTTTATAGTGCCGAATTTAAAGGGAACTGGACCCATATGTAAGGATATAATAAAATAAAATATAAAAAAATAATAAATAAAATAAAAATAAAAATAAATAAATCAAAAATCCAAAGTGTTAAATAAATTCATGTTAATTATAAGAGATCCATGATGCATTTCAGATGGTATAACACTAGTTTCACGCTAATCCTATCAAAGTACTATCCATAAGTCTTGAGGACATAATGCACCTGTTCATTATAGGAGTGTGACAGTGTCCCGCAGATTTTTATCTCCCAAGAGGCCAAGTAATATATCCTCTGTCCCTGGGTGACAGGGAGCAGGTCCAACCCGGAAGATATTTCCGGAGGGACCGAGTCCCCATCCCCCAGGGACAGAGAACAACCATCGGGCCTATCAATTTATCCCGAGGGAAAAGGTATTTAGAAAGGGAAATCAGTTCGGTGGTTGGTGCGAGGAAAAACAATGGGACGCTGGTATACAGCCGGCCCATGAAGATCCACGCAGCCCTCACCGAAGTGATAAAAAGACAAGATCACTTCCAAAACATAAAGGGGTATCCCACAGGCTTCCCCAAATTCAGACAAAAACGCTTCAGGGATCCAAGGATTTGATATCCGCCTCCGAATGGCAGGGAGCGGGTGCATTCCAGATAAAAATCTGTAAGGACCGAGTCCCCACCACTCGGAGGCAGAGAATCATCAGAATTAGTTTTTTATCCATCCCATGAATTTGTTCATTCCTATTTTCAAAGGATGAAAAAATATATTTACTTGAATTGCGTTGAATCAGACAATTTGAGGATAGGTCACACGGAAGTCGATCCATTGGTGGTATCCCAGGAACTGGCAACCAATCCACCCCACAGGGACACATCCACCAATAAATAGAAGGAAATTGTTAATTCAACATGTCATAAAAACATATTAAATTTTATTTCATTGTTTAGACCTCTAGGGTTGAGGGTTCCCAATGTGTAAATCCACATAGTTTCTTTCTGTAAAAGAATACGGTTACGATCCCCACCCCTTCTATCCTCAAAGAGTTTGTAGATTCCCATAAATTTTAAGCCCTTGGGTGATTGTCTATGATGTAATTTAAAATGTGCTGCCAATGGGCTTTTCATTTAGCCCTTTGTAATGTCAGAGAGATGTTCCCTTATTCTTATCTGTAACTCTCGTTTCGTTTTTCCAATGTATTGCTTGCCACATGGACATATAATTGAATACACCACCATAGTTGAACGACAGTTGATAAAATTATAAACCTTAAATTCTCTTTTATGTTCACTGTCGAAAAAGGTATCGGACTTCAAAATGTGTTTGCAACAATTGCAAGAGCCACACATATACATCCCCTTTGGCCGTTTATTCAACCATGTTTCGTTGTCTATGGTCTTTCTTTTAAATTCAGAACTTACTAGAATATATTTTAACGTATGGGCTTTTCTTGGGACCATACTTGGTATCTCCCCTACTATTGAACCAATCCTTTTATCCAAAGTTAGGTGGGGCCAGTTTTTAATCATTAAATTACTTAGCAAATTCCAATGGGAACCGTACCTTGAGATGAACCATACTCTATTATCCTGTTTTTCTTTTTTTACCCTCTCAAGAATTTCCCTCCTATCTTGTCTTATAGCTCTGTTGTACCCTTTTTTTATAATTTTTTTAGGATATCCCCTATTTAGAAAACGAGATGTTAGGCCTTGAGCCTCTCCTTTAAAGTCTTCAAATCTAGAACAGTTACGTCTGATTCGAAGAAATTCACTTATTGGGATTCCCTTGATTTGGGAAGGTAGATGATGGCTACTTGCTGCCAGAAGGCTGTTTCCTGATGTTGGTTTACGGAAAGTCGTGGTCATAAGTTGATTTCCTTCCTTGTGAATATTCAAATTAAAAAAACTAATAGTCGTTTCACTTGAAGTAAATGTCAAGAAAAGATTCAAACTATTCGTATTAAGATCTTTAATAAACTCTTCCAGGGATTCCACCGATCCCTTCCAACACAGGAGCACATCATCCATGTATCTGAGCCAGGTGGCTGCACACTTTCTGAAGAGGGGGTAGGGATATACAATAAATTCTTCCCACCATCCCAGATGTAAACATGCATATGAAGGTGCACAGGAGGACCCCATAGCAGTCCCCTGTACTTGGCGGTAATATTTACCATCAAATGAGAAGCAATTGTGGTTCAGGACAAATTCCAACATCTCTATGATAAATTCATTTTGATGGGCCCATTCCCCTCCTCGCCTCTCCAGGAAGTGTGCAGCGGCCCTTAATCCAGCTTCATGGGGGATGGAAGTATATAACGATTCTACATCTAATCCCACGAGCAAAAAATCACCCTCAATCGTGAGTTTTTCCAATTTACTTAGGAGATCTCCTGTGTCTAAGACAAAAGAGGGGAGCACACCCACAAATGGTTTAAGTTTTTCATCTATGTACTTCCCAAGGTAATCAGTTGGGCCGTCACACCCTGAGATAATTGGCCTGCCAGGTGGGGTATCTCTATTTTTGTGCACCTTGGGAAGTATATACATGGTAGGCATACGTGACTCCTTTATCTCCAAGTATTGGAGTTCTTGTTTACTTATCAAACCGTCATCTACAGCAAACATCACTTTTCTATTTAGTGTGCGTATCAAATCTGGAATGGGATTACCAGTTAAAGTAGTATAAAATTCAGTATTTAATTGCCTTTTGATCTCACCGACATAGTATTCCTCCCTGAGGAGGACCACATTCCCACCCTTGTCACTTGGTTTAATTATAACATCTTTAAAAATTTTCAATTCTTTTAATGCTTTCCGTTCTTTTTTGGTCAAATGGTCCTCACTCAGGAAGGAAGACCAGTCAATGAGGTCAATATCCCTGTGCATGGCCTCCAAAAACGCCTGAGTACATCTATTAGAGCAGACACTGGGCATTATGCTACTCTTTTTTCGTAATCCCGTAAACTCCGGGATAAGATCCTCCGTGTACATTTCTATATCTCCCATGTCTCCAGATACGTGGCTTTCCTTCCATAACTCTTCTAGGTCTATTAATGCATTCATATCTGCCAATCCAAGATTGGACTGTAAGTTAGATCCCATTCTCTCATCCATGGGGGATATCTCTATATGGCTATCTGGGTTCTTCTCTATTTTTTCTCTCTCCCCATGCCAAAGTCTCAAAATAATTTTCCTCAAAAACAGATGTAGGTCTTTATAGATCTCAAATTTATTTCCGGGGGTAACTGGTGAGAATCCTAGACCGCGATTTAGTAAGGAGATATGATCATTTGTTCGAACAATTTCTGTCAAGTTAATTACATTGTTCACATTATGTTCTATCTCCCCCTGCGTTGCCTCGTGTTTGGCCCTCCTCTTTTGTCTACTAATTTTTCCTCTCCGTACCTTCCTCTGTTTTGTTCCCCTAAAAAAGAGACTTTAGTTTGTGTATCCTCTACTCTAGTGTGTTTCCCTGTCTCATTGTCACTTGATAGGTCACTAGTCATTTCCCCATCCGTTGAGGTATATGTATTTTTCCTCGTCCATGGTTTGCGTCTATTAAATCCCTTCCTTTTATTTGAAAAAGAGAAAATTTGATGTTGTTCAAAATCAAAAATATCTCTTTGAATTTTTTTCCTTTTACGGGTAGAGATTTCCCTAAGTTCTAACTCCACTTCTTTCTTGAGATTAGTATTTAATTTCTCAAATTCAAGATGGGAAGAAAACTCATCCAATTTTCTAACACTGTCTTCAATTTCCATGGTAAGGGATCTCAACATAACTCTCTCTTCTTCTATTAGTAAATCCATTAATTTTTTTGAGTGTCTTAGGCATTCCTCATCCCATTTCTTTAGGAACTCCTCTCCCTTGAAATGGGAAGCCGGAAGAGTGCGCCTGCGTTGCCCTCTAGGTGTAATATCGGATTTTTGATATGTTTCTAAACTCTGGATATCCCATTTACGTCTTAAATGGTTCAATGTTAATTTCCTATGGTTTATAAATAGGCCGTATATATCTCGGCTTGAGTCCTCTATACTCCTATTGACCTCACAATTTAATAATGCAGCAATTTGTGCATCGACCTCTACATCTAGGCAATATGCCATTATTTGGAAAAAAAAAAAAAAAGAGGAAGGAAGGGGGACACCACTGATCACACAAGGCGGAAAAAGATATATTCTCAAGGTAAAGAAAAGCAGGAGAAAACACCTCCCTAATTAAATATGAGCTAAACACAAAAATGGTTATAAACCATACCTAATAGAGATACCAAAATATGCAATCAATATATAGCACGGTGACGTTTCGGAGAGCAACAATTCAGAAAGAAAAAAATAAAAAATATTTTTCAAAACATACCAGGCACTCTTTGGGATAAGAATAATTTTGTATAAATTTTTATTAAATTCCATATAAAAATATATTTTTTTCATATATATATATATATATATATATATATATATATATATATATATATATCTTTCCTCTTTTTTCCATAATCCCAAAATTTTTTTTAGGAAAAGGAAAGGGTTTGAGCAAACACATTTGTTTCAAACTAGATGTATATAATTAAAAAATGTCTAGTGGCCAGGATACCAACACAGACTTTTATAACCTTACTTCCATTAATTTATCCCCCTCTAAACATAATGACATGTCATGATGAAGTATCTAAGTAATATAAATTCTATACACGAGCCTTTCATCAGACCCATATAGGTCGTTAGCTATAAGAAACGGTTCTTAAGTTTTTTTGTTCAGACACCGTTGGTCTCAGGTCACACTTTCGTTTTTTTCTTCTTTTAGAAATTTGATCCGAAACCAACAAGAACAGTTCCTCTTATATGATAGCAATGCAAGTATAGGTAAAGAGTTGAATACTCATCTTCATGTTGATCTCGCAACTCAGGATGGACTGGAAATTCCCTCCTTTCCACTGTGTTCCTCCTCCTGGAACAATTGTAGGGTTAAGGCAGATTTTAGAAATATACCAATCGGGTTTTTCACCCCTTCGATCTCATCAATGGCAGGTCACAGTTCCCACATGGGAGATTCTCCTTATATCCACTCCATCCACGGTCAATGCTTATATTGAGTAGCTTAGATCTTCCTATACTCGGGGGCAGCCGAGATTTCACACAAAGGTGAACAAATTTTAGCGATGGAGCACACTCCTACATTGAAGAGTCTGTATCGTGCTATGCTGGTATTCACGTTGATTTTTTTTCTGGCAACGCTGGAGACTGCAAGACGAGGCAAGGTTGACGTCACTACCTGCCAGGTGTAGACTAATTGATCAGCTGACGAGTTTCATCCCGGACCGGGATTTCCTCAGAGCTATTTCGTGAGTTCAGTAAAGTCTGGCAACTTTATAGTGCCGAATTTAAAGGGAACTGGACCCATATGTAAGGATATCTCATTAAGTACTCATTCTAATCCAATAATTCAAATCCAAAACATCCAGTTATACACATATTTTTTCTATATTTATAGATTCCCCTCAGTATTTCATCAGATATTTCTATCGGGAGATATGCATATATATATATATATATATATATATATATATATATATAAAGTACTAAGATATATACCCACAGTACATTACATATAAATTCCCATTTTTTTTAAATAAGAAAAATTCATTTATCCCTAACAAACCCATTAGTGATCAGCAGTGTCTCTAAAAAAGAAGAAAGCAGAAGAAAGAAAATTAAAAAAATATAAATAAAAATAATAATAAAGAAATAATAAAAAAATATATATAATAAAATAAAATATAAAAAAATAATAAATAAAATAAAAATAAAAATAAATAAATCAAAAATCCTAGGGTATAGGTTGGTGGTCGGGGCCGTCCCTTGGGTAGGGGCATTGCTCTGTTTAGGCAGGGTGACCTGGTAGGTTTTAACAGGGTCAGTTTGTTTTACCTATAGCATTTTTTGATCCACCCTTTTTCTTAAAGGCATACCTCTGTTTTTATCAATATGAAGTAAAAGGTACGTTTTATTGTGTCGTTTTTTTTGATCAGTCGTTTTTTTCTGTGACTTTACATTTTTCTTATATAACCGCTGGCTAATATCTGGCCTACCAAAGCCGTTACATTTATTTGGCTCTGTGAAATCTTATCTTTAATTCAACCAAATTTCTGATATTCTCTATGTGAGTAGTACAGTAACTTTTCCCTCACAAAACTATGTGAAAACTCTATGCATTAACTGTAAATACTCAGAGTTAGATTTGGGATGGTCAAATTAAAATGATCATTTTGGTTTGAACCTTGTTTTAGAGATTTTTAGAGATTATAATCTTACAGTAATGTTGAAGGTGGGTTGGCAAATAAAGCCTCTTCACCTGATGGGAAGATGTAAATCCAAGATCAAAATAATCTTAAACCATTCTCAATCCTTCTCAACCTCAACAAGAATCCAGGAACTTAACTATAAGATCATAGCGAGGTGGTATAAAACTCCAGAGGTTCTGAATAAAATTGATCCGTCTTACTCTCCCACTTGTTGGAGATGTGGAACAGAAAAAGGCACGCTTTTGCATATATGGTATAAATGTCCCCTAATACTCCCATTTTGGCAAAAGGTCCAAGTCATTTTAAATTTTTTTCTAGCCAAAGACATTACCCTTACTCCAGAATTAATCCTACTCAATTTAGACGTGTCGTATCTATATATAAATCACAACTCTACTTTGCCACATCTTATAAGTGCAGCAAAGACCTTAATAGCTGGACACTGGAAAGAGGTTGATCCCCCTACAATCACTGAGTGGTTAAGAGAAATAAATATAATACAATCGTACTAAAAAACTAAATGGCTTTTAAACCACGAACTAGACAAATTCCAACATATATGGGACAATTGGATACAATTTTATAAATCTGTAGATATGTCCTAATTATTACCTACAGCTTGATCCCCCATCTACATCTTCATCAGCTCTTGTTCCTGAGGCAAGCCATCTACTCACCAGATCTTCCATATATAGATTCAAGGGATTTAATGCCATATTCTTTAAGAACAACACATTATTGTTTTCTCAAAACACATTATTACACCTGATTATATTGTTTGAGATGAATTATTATAGTAATAGATGTTTCACATTCTAAAGATGATCTGATACCCCTTCCCTTTCCTTTTTTATTTCTGTATCCTTCCTTTTTCTTTGTTGGAAAACCCTTAAATAAATAAAGAAATGAACAAACAAAAAAAATAGATAATCCTAATAAAATCAATGGCTTCATGTAGGTCTAAACAAAGGAGCATTATTTCCTAGCTTCCCCTTCCTAACTTCAATTTTTAATCCTGATTTTAAATGCAATATTTAGAATCTTCTAAATACTATTTGAATAATTATTTTTACTATAGTTCATTACATACAATTTTATTACAGCATAATATAATAAATAATAATATTAAAATAAATGGACAAGATTGGTAGAATTGGTCCATAGAATGAGTCCTTAGCACACAGCCCTTAATAATATTTTAGAGAACAGTTGGAAATGAGGTGTCATTAAATCATGACAATAATGATTAATATCATTATTGAGAATAATTTAACTACAACAGACTGCAATAATAAAGAAAATGGAAAATAAAGCACATTGTTACATTGTTCAAAATGTGCTTGCTCCCTAAGATGTAAAAGAGCCCTGAATCATTTTTTTTGAGAACAGTTGAAAATGTTGTATCATCATAATGACATTAAGTGTCTTGAAAATGTATAGTTTTCTCTGCACGATCTAATATTCACTTCATACTTATCCGTAGGGCTCCACGTGTCGCTACAAAAATTGAACTTAAGGATCCGCTTCAATGGAACTATTGTAGATAACTCTTTCATCCATTTTATTGCCTTTCTTGGAATACAGCCAGTAAAACATATTTCCCAGTATTATCCAGTATTATCCAGCATTAAGACAGAAAATAGCTATTTTCAGATCTGTATTAAAATTTCTGTAAATCAATAAATATATTTAAAGTAACTTCAATATGAATATTTATTAAACATAAAAGATTTTAAATGGACAAAAACAGAACGTGTAAGGCTGAGTTCACACTGAGTTTTTTGCAGGCTGTTTGGCGTCGTTTTTCGCTTCGTTTTTCGCTCGCGCTGTAAAGGGAAGTGTCCATATATGTGTGTATATGTATATATATATATATATATATGTATGTATATGTATGTGTGTATGTATGTATATATATATATATATATATATTAGTATGTATGTATACAGTATGTGTGTATATATGTATGTATACATATATGTATATATATATAATATATATGTGTATGTATAGTACATATACTGTATCATGAGCCAGGGCTGTAACTACAACAGCCCTAGTCATTAATACGGTTGGAAGCAAAGCAGGACAATTAGCATGTCCCTGCTTTGTTAGGAAACCATGGAGACAAGGGATAGTTATCCCCTGTCTCCATTTCAAGTCTCCCGCGCGCACGGACTGTCTCGTGCGGGCTCTCATGAGTCGGCTGGTGATACATTATCACCATGCCGACCCATGCTAGCCTGGGGCAAGCGCCACACTCCCCGCTGCAAGCATACCGACAGGGTTAAATAGCCCTGCTTCGGTACGCTCAGAAGCCGAGCTCAGGAGCCGAAGCTGAAGAAGATCAGCTGAGAGCTGCCTGCCTGCCTGCCTCACACACACATCACGACGGCTCAACTCTCTCTCTCTCCTCCAAAGACCTGGGTTCCTGCTGCTGTCTCTGCTGCTCCACAAAGTCACGCTAAGTATCAAGTGTAGCAGCAGCTACACTTAACCCTGTCTCTCCTGTTGTAACCCTTGCTGTCCCAGAGTCTGTCCCAGAGTCCCTGAGTTAACCCTTGAGTCCCTGAGTTAACCCTTGCTTCCCTGAGTTAACCCTTGCTTCCCTGAGTTAACCCCTTGCTCTCCCTGAGTAAGTTAACCCCTTGCTCCCCCCAAGTTAACCCTTGCTGTCCCAGAGTCCCAGAGTTAACCCTTGCTGTCCCAGAGTCCCTGAGTTAACCCTTGCTGTCCCAGAGTTAACCCTTGCTGTCCCAGAGTCCCTGAGTTAACCCTTGCTGTCCCAGAGTCCCTGAGTTAACCCTTGCTGTCCCAGAGTCCCTGAGTTAACCCTTGCTGTCCCAGAGTCCCTGAGTTAACCCTTGCTGTCTGTTTTACACAGTAACCCATTCCCCTTGTTCCTCCTTATCCCGTATTAACCCTTAGTGCATAGGGAAAGTTATATTAGGAGGGAGTGGGATAGAGATAGAGAGCGTGTGAGAATCACAAGTAACTTATGTTTATTGTGTTGTAACGTAACTGTATTCTGTGTATGTTTATGTAAGTGGGTGGCGGTATAATATCTTGATACCGTGTTTATACTGTAAGGTGATTAGTTACTGTATTATACATATGAGAGTGATTACTGTATGTTAATAAATATTACCTTTATTCTCTATACGGTCTTATTCCCTTGAGTAGCCGCTAAAGCAATTAGATCGACGTTAGTATAAGGAAAAGGTAGGGGAACTAGGCATAACCCTAGTGACCCTAATTATAAAGGCGGTAGTAATAGTGGGTGCCACTAACCAGTGAATCCCGCTATTACTCCACCCCCCTTAACACGCGCCCATTGAGTGCCACGGGCAAAAACGCAACTAAATACGCTTTCTCTGCCACCCATTGATGTCAATGGGAGGTCAGAGGCATAAACGCCCGAAGATAGGGCATGTCGCTTCTTTTTACCGTGAGCGTTTCTTACCACGAGCAGTAAAAAAACGCGCCCGCCTCCCATTGAAATCAATGGGAGGCATTTTCGGACGTTTTTTGGCGCGTTTCAAAAAACCTGTGTCAAAAAAAGCTCAGTGTGAACAGGGCCTAAGACCGCAATAGCAAAGCATCTTAGGTTCGTTTTTGTTTTTTTACTTAGTACTCGTCCATTTATTTGTTGCATGATAAGGTTTTATATACTCTTGTATGATAAGTTCTCCAACTTTCTAATATTCCTTGGTGGTAATTTATCAACCACAAACCGTAGTTGATAAATTACTGGTTGATAAAAGGGCCCAAAAGTCACAATTTGCGATGCTAATTTTTGCCCTTTGGGCCTTTTCGCACAACTTTTGTGGAAAGGGCATGACCTCGGAGAAGGGTTGTTGTCACCGCAGCCCAACAAGTTTAATATAATTTACACCAGAAAATAGATTATAAAAATAAATAAAATGATTCTTTCCTCTCTGCTCCCGTTCTCCCATCCAGCTCCCTCATCACTCTAGCATGGCTCATACAACATAATGACACCAGGCAGGATCAGGACATTGTATGCGACGCAGCACTGATGACATTAAAGTGCTATGTCGCATATAAGGCCATAACGCTGCTTGGTGTTAGGACCTCTCTGGAGAGGAATAGAGGAGCGCTGAGGTGAGCATGTCGTTTTTTTATGTTATAGGTGAAGTGGGTGGAATGGATGGCGCATGGCCACGGTCATTGTGCCACAGCCCGGCTGAAAGATGTAGCATATTTATTAAGAGGCTTTGCCTCTTAATAAATGTGTCACACTTTACTCCAATTTTTCTTTCGATTAAGACTGGCGTATGAAACACCAGTCATAGTGAATTGTCCCCTGTGTGTTTTACTTCCAAAGCATTTTCAAGATCACTGTTTGCTGTTAGCAAATGGGAATATTCTTGTTTGCATCCAGAGGCTAAAAACCCATACAATCCTAATTTTTCCCACAGTTGAGAGGTTTATTTGACTCATTTTACCACATAATTAAAAAAAGAGGTGACATACATCATGTTATAAACTTATGACAATTAAAACCAATACATGATGTATGATCATATGCGATGTATACAACAATATTCTACAGTGTACGAAAATATATCTATAAATCGCCACCATACAGATCTCTAGGGTTGTGATAAATATAAAACCTTTTTGAGTCATTGAAAATAAATATTTCACCTTAGTACATAACCTGTAGTTTGGCAGCATATATCATATAATATTTAATATAAGATTGTCTCATCCTTTGTTCCACTTCAGCAAACTTAACCCTATTTGTGTGCACTTCCACTACTTGTCTGAAAAGATCATGATTTCAGTCCCATTAAACATTACCAGAAGCAGACCTCTGGCCATTTTCAAAGTCATGTATCTATCCTTAGAGCACACCTTAACCAACAAAAGACTTCATGCACACCAGCATATTTTGGATGAGATTTTACATGGATCCTGAATACGTTGTGTTACTACATTTCAATTTAGCCAATAATACCACAATATAAAAAATAAGGTGGTAAATGAATGCAGAATCTGTTTAAAAGAAAAGTACATGCTACATATCGGACTGAGTTCTTACCTAGAAGCACTGAATTCAGAGGAAAACTCGATCTGTGAAACGGAACCTCATTCAGAATTAAGTGACTTTAACCCCTTAAGGACGCAGCCTAGTTTTGGCCTTAAGGCTCAGAGCCCATTTTTCAAATCTGACATATTTCACTTTATGTGGTAATAACGTCGGAATGCTTAAACCTACCCAAGCGATTCTGAGATTGTTTTCTCGTGACACATTGGGCTTCATGTTCGTGGTAAAATTTGGTCGATATATTCAGTGTTTATTGGTGAAAAATTGCAAAATTTAAAAAATTGCATTTTTCAGAATTTAAATGCATCTGCTTGTAAAACAGACGGTTATAACACCCAAAATAGTTACTAGTTTACATTTCCCATATGTCTACTTTAGATTGGCATTGTTTTTTGAACATTCTTTTATTTTTCTTGGACGTTACAAGCCTTTTTTTTAAGGTACCTGTTCAGTTCTGAAGTGGCTTTGAGGGGCCTATGTATTAGAAACCCTGATAAAACACCCCATTTTAAAAACTAGACCCCTCAAAGTATTCAAAACAGCATTTAGAAAGTTTTTTAACCCTTCAGGCATTTCACAGGAATTAAAGCAAAGTGGAGGTGAAATTTGCATTTTTCATTTTTCTTGCTGAATTTCAATTTTATTCATTTTTTTTTTCTGTAACACAGAAGCTTTTACCAGAGAAACACTACTAAATATGTATTGTCCAGATTCTGCAGTTTTTAGAAATGTCCCACATGTGGCCCTACTGCGCTCGTGGACTAAAACACAAGCCCTAGAAGCAAAGAAGCACCTAGTGCATTTTGAGTCCTCTTTTTTTATTAGAATATATTTTAGGCAGCATGCCAGGTTTGAAGAGGTGTTGAGGTGCCAAAACAGTAGGAATCCCCCAATAGTGACCCGATTTTGGAAACTACACCCCTCAAGGAATTAATTTAGGGTTGTTGTTACCATTTTGACCGCACAGTTTTTTCACAGCACGTATTTGAATTGGGCTGTGAAATGAAAAAAGAAAATTTTTTCCAATAAAATGTCATTTGTGATCAAAATTTCTTATTTTCACAGTGAACAAAATACCCCATTTTGTTGCCCAATTTGTCCTTAGTGTAGCAATACCCCATTTGTGGTGATAAACTTCCGTTTGGGCCCATGGGAGGGCTCAGAAGGAAAGGAGCGCTATATGTTTGTTGGAGTCCAGATTTTGTATGATTGGTTTTCGGGTGCCATGTCGCATTTGCAGAGCCTCAGAGGTATCAAAGCAATGGAAACCCACCAAAAGTGACCCCATTTTGGAAACTACACCCCTCAAGGAATTAATTTATGGTTGTTGTTAGCATTTTGACCACACAGTTTTTTCACAGCACCTATTTCAATTGGGCTGTGACATTAAAAAAATGAATTTTTTTCCAATAAGATGTAATTTTTTACCAAAATTTCTTATTTTCACAGGGAACAAAATACTCAATTTTGTTGCCCAATTTCTCCTGAGTGCATAAATACCCCATTTGTGGCAATAAACTGCCGTTTGGGCCCATGGGAGGCCTCAGAAGGGAAGGAGCGCTGTGTGTTCTTTGGAGTACAGATTTTTCTGGTTTGGTTTTCGGGTGCCATGTCGCATTTGCAGAGCCCCAGAGGTATCAAAGCAATGGAAACCCACCAGAAGTGACCCCATTTTGGAAACTACACCCCTCAAGGAATTCATTTATGGGTAATGTGACCATTTAGACTCCATAGTTTCTTCACAGAACTTATTTGAATTGGGCTGGGAATTTAAAAAATATATATTTTTTCCAATAATATGTCATTTTAGCTCAAAAATTCTTATTTTCACAAGAAATAAAATACTCCATTTTGTTGCCCAATTTGTCCTGAGTGCGGCAATACCCCATTTGTGGTGATAAACTGCCGTTTGGGCCCATGGGAGGGCTCAGAAGGAAAGGAGCGCTGTGTGTTCTTTGGAGTCCAGATTTTCCTAGATTGGTTTTCGGGTGCCATGTCGCATTTGCAGAGCCCCAGAGGTATCAAAGCAATGGAAACCAACCACAAATGACCCCATTTTGGAAACTACACCCCTCAAGGAATTCATTTATGGGTGTTGTGACCATTTTGACCCCATAGTTTTTTCACAGAACTTATTTGAATTGGGCTGGGAATGAAAACAAAATTATTTTTTTCAAATAATATGTAGTTTTGGCTGAAAATTTCTTATTTTCACAAGAAACAAAATACCCCATTCTGTTGCGCAATTTGTTCTGAGTGCCGCAATACCCCATTTGTTGTGATAAACTGCCGTTTGGGCCCATGGGAGGGCTCAGAAGGAAAGGACCACCATTTGGCCTACTGGGGATTTTCTAGTGCGAAGTCATGTATGCAGAAGCCCCTGAGGTACCAGTACAGTTGAAACCCGCAAGAAGTGACCCCGTTTTAAAAACTACACCCTTAAGGCATTCATCTAGAGGTGTAGTGAGCATTTTGACCGGAGACCTACACCCCATAAACTGTAATGTGGGTTCTCCCGGGTATGGCAATACCCTATATGTGGCTGTTATCAGCTGCCTGGACACACAGCAGGGCTCAGAAGGGAAAGACGAGGGGGGATAAGCTGTGTGGAGTGCATCAGGGTAAGTAAAATTGGGGTAAATTATAAACCAAGGGATGTATGATACATTTTAAAACACTCTTTCATACAGAGCTCTGGTTATTCAGGACACGTATCACATTGATATATTGTGTCCTCCCTTACCCCCTCTTATAGCAGACTTTGCACCTCTTTTGACTTTTTCCCTTCTTGCCAGTTTGGGGAACTTCTCCTGGAAAGTGTTGCCCTGGTACGATGCGTGTGGCCTCGCTTCCAGAAGTACTGGGTGCCCCCCCTTCTTGGTCCCTAAAGATTAGGTTCTTGATAATCACCTCTTGAAATTCCAGGAAAGTTCCCGTCTGGCCTGCACATCGACGTAGCACGTACGCATTGTACAAAGCCATCTGTATGATGTGCCCGGCCAGCTTCTTATACCACACCGCATAGCGCTTTAGGGCTTCAGGGCTTGATCTTACAATTCTGTCCCTCCAATGTACCTATTGTAGTCCAGGATGCAGTCTGGTTTGGGGGTGGCCTTTCCTTCATATATCCTAAACCTGTAGGTATACCCTGATGCACTCTCACAGCTTATACATCTTCACGCCATACCTTGCCCTCTTACCCGGCAGGTACTCGCGGAATTGAACCCTCCCTTTAAAATGTACCAGGGACTCATCAATAGAAATACACTTCTCGGGGGTGTATGCTTGGGAAAACCGGGCACTGGAATGGTCTAATAGGGGTCTCCGTTTATACAAACGGTCAAAACTGGGGTCATCTCGGGGTGGGCACGGCTCATTATCAGTATAATGTGAGAAGCGAAGTATTGCCTCATTTATTTATTTTTTTAGGTTCCAGTTCAGTTCTGAAGTTGCTTTGAGGGGCCCATATATTAGAAACCCCTATCAAACACCCCATTTTAGAAACTAGACCCCTCAAAGTATTCACAACAGCATTTAGAAAGTTTATGAACCCTTTAGGTGTTTCACAAAAAATTAGAGCAAAGTAGAGGTGAAATTTACATTTTTTTTTTGTCAGAAAATCCTCTTTATACCATTTTTTTAAACGCAACTTAATACGTATTGCCCAGATTCTGCCGTTTTTAGAAATATCCCACATGTGGCCCTAGTGCGGTAATGGACTGAAGCACCTGCCTCCGAAGCAAAGGCGCACCTAGTGGATTTTGAGGCCTCTTTTTTATTAGGCACCATGTCCCGTTTGAAGAGGTCTTGTGGTGCCAAAACATTGGGAACCCCCCAAAAGTGACCCCAATTTGGAAACTAGACCCCTTGAGGAATGCATTGTAGTTTTCTTGGGGTGCATGCGGCTTTTTGATCAGTTTTTATTCTATTTTTAGGTGGCGTGGTGACTAAAAAACAGCAATTCTACTATTCTTTTTTTATTCTTTTTTTTTTACAGCGTTCACCATGCGCTATAAATGACATATTCACTTTATTCTGTGGGGCGATACGATTACGGCGATACCAGATGTTTATAGTTTTTTTTTATGTCTTATGGCGTTTGCACAATAAAATACGTTTTGTAAACAATCATTCACTTTTTGTGTTACCTTATTCTAAGAGCCAGAACGTTTTTATTTTTCAATCAATAAAGCCGTGCGAGGACTTATCTTTTGCGTAACGAACTGTAGTTTCGATCAGTACCATTTTTTGGTATATGCGACTTTTTGATCTCTTTTTATTCCATTTTTTGGGAGGTGAAGTGACCCGTTTTGCACCAGTATTTACGGACCCGTGCACGTAAATACGGTTCCGGTGTCACCAGTATTCCACCCGTATTTACGGGCACGTTTTCGATGCAAAATTGCACTGCACTAATCGGCAGCCCCTTCTCTCTATCAGTGCAGCATAGAGAGAAGGGGAAGCCCTTTCCGAGGTAAAAGTAAAAGAAATTCATACTTACCCGGCTATGGTCTTGGTGACGCGTCCCTCTCTTGACATCCAGCCCGACATCCCTGGATGACGCGGCAGTCCATGTGACCGCTGCAGCATGTGATTGGCCTGTGATTGGCTGCAGCGGTCACATGGGCTGAAACGTCATCCAGGGGTGTTGGGCCGGATGTCGAGAGGAACGCGTCACCAAGGCAACGGCCGGGAGACCGGACTGGAGGAATCAGGAAGTTCTCGGTAAGTATGAACGTCTTTTTTTTTTTTTACAGGTTGCTCTATATTCTGATCGGAATTCACTGTCCAGGGTGCCGAAAGAGTTACTGCCGATCAGTTAACTCTTTCAGCACCCTGGACAGTGACTATTTACTGACGTCGCCTAGCAACGCTGCCGTAATGACGGGTGCACACATGTAGCCACCCGTCATTACGGGAGCTCCATAGACTTCAATGGCACGGGCACCTTCCCGTAAGAAAACGGGAAGGTACCTGTGGCCAATAGAAGTCTATGAGCCCGTTATTACGGGTCGTAATTACGACCCGTAATAACGGGAGTTTTTACGGTCGTGTGCATGAGGCCTAACTCTAGGATTATTCCCGGGCAGAGGAGGATGGAATTATATATTTTTAGCCCTTTCTATATAAAAAAATTAGAAAGATCTCTCTCTTCTATTACCTAATAGTTTTCTAAAATGTATTAGGCCTCATTTACACGAGCGTAATATATACGCGCGAGCGACGCGCGTGCTTTTCACGCGTGTCGTACGCACCTATATTACTCTATCGGGCAGTGCAGACGATGCGTGAATCTTGTCTTGTCTCGTGGCGTAAAACTCACGACATCTTCTATAATCGTGCGTTTTTCGCGCATCACGCTCCCATTGAAGTCAATGGGTGCGTGAAAACAACGCATGACACACGGACGCTCCTGCGTTGCATGCGCGAAAATCACGCAAGAGCTGTTATGTCCATGCAAAAGAGTCTATAAAGCTGGACAAAGCAAACCAAAACCAGGAAGTGCTTGCGTTTCCACTGCGAGGGGGCAAGCCTAGTGAGTGCCTGGAGACTGTGTGAGGGTAGCTTCCTGTGTGTGAAATCATCTTCTGCCATGCCGCGCGGGATGGACGTAGAGCGCCTCATCATCCTTGTCCAGGAACATCCTGTGATCTGGGACACGCGCTCAGAGGAGTACCACAACAGGACGGTCAAGGAGGACGCCTGGGAGGTGGTCGCCCAGAACCTTTTCGAGCAGGAGTGGGAGAGTGGCCGAACCCGGGACCGCAGTCGGTTGGGAGAGTACCAGGCATTTTCTGTCAATGCCTGTGATCCCTATAGAAGACCTGGGGCCCTGTATGTGTCCTCTGCGCATTAGCACGAGGAACTTTGGTGGAGCGGGCGCATCACCGTGTGCCACGTCATTGGCACTGCAGGGCCCATCATTTAGAAGTGAAAGGTGATAGTTCTGATGGCGTGTTATGTGTTTTTTAAATCCAACAGTCCAAGATATCAAAACACGGTGGCGGAGCTGCCGTGACCAATTTCGTAGAGAAATGGGTGAAAGGGGACGCAGCGGGGATGGCGCATCTCGCAAGCGACCCTATATCTATACCAAGCAGCTGATGTTCTTGAAGGACATCATGGAGATTCGCACGTAAGAGTTTATGCCTTTGCATGTGTCTAATGTTACATAGTTACATAGTTACATAGTTAGTACGGCTGAAAAAAGACACATGTCCATCAAGTTCAACCAAGGGAAGGGAAAAGGGAAGGAAACATTTCTACACATAGGAGCTAATATTTTTTTGTTCTAGGAAATTATCTAACCCTTTTTTAAAGCCATCTACTGTCCCTGCTGTGACCAGCTCCTGCGGTAGACTATTCCATAGATTCACAGTTCTCACTGTAAAGAAGCCTTGTCACCTCTGCAGCTTGAACCTTTTGTTCTCCAGACGGAGGGAGTGCCCCCTTGTTTTTTGAGGGGGTTTTACAAGGAACAGGATTTCACCATATTTTTTGTGTGTGCCATTAATATATTTATATAAGTTAATCATGTCCCCCCTTAGTCGTCTTTTTTCAAGGCTAAATAGGTTTAATTCTTTCAATCTTTCCTCATAACTTAAATTCTCCATGCCCCTAATTAGCTTCGTTGCTCTTCTTTGTATTTTTTCCAACTCCAGGGCATCCTTTCTATGAACTGGAGCCCAGAACTGGACTGCATATTCTAGATGAGGCCTCACTAATGCTTTGTAAAGTGGTAATATTACATCCCTGTCCCGCGAGTCCATGCCTCTTTTAATACACGACAATATCCTGCTGGCCTTTGAAGCAGCTGATTGACACTGCATGCTGTTATTGAGTTTATGATTTACAAGTACACCCAGATCCTTCTCAACAAGTGAATCCGCCAGTGTAGCTCCCCCTAGGACATATGATGCATGCAGGTTGTTGGTACCCAGATGCATAACTTTACATTTATCTACATTAAACTTCATCTGCCAAGTGGACGCCCAAACACTTAGTTTGTTTAAATCTGCCTGTAATTCATGAACATCTTCCATAGTCTGAACTATATTGCATAGCTTGGTGTCATCTGCAAAAATAGAAATAGTGCTATTAATCCCATCCTCTATATCATTAATAAATAAGTTGAATAATAGGGGTCCCAGCACTGAACCCTGGGGTACACCACTTATAACCGGGGACCATTCAGAGTAGGAATCATTGACCACAACTCTCTGGATACGGTCCTTGAGCCAATTCTCAATCCAATTACAAACTATATTTTCTAAACCTATAGTCCGTAATTTACCCATTAGGCGTCTATGGGGGACAGTGTCAAATGCCTTTGCAAAGTCCAAAAACACTAAATCCACAGCGGCCCCTCTGTCTAGACTTCTGCTCACCTCTTCATAAAAACAGATTAGGTTAGTTTGACAACTTCTGTCCTTAGTAAAACCGTGCTGGCTGTCACTTATAATGCTATTTATTGTCACATAATCCTGTATATAGTCCCTCAATAGCCCCTCAAACATTTTCCCCACGATGGATGTTAAGCTTACTGGTCTATAATTACCCGGGGAAGACATAGAGCCCTTTTTGAAAATAGGCACCACATTTGCCCTGCGCCAGTCCCTTGGCACTATACCAGTCACTAGAGATTCTCTGAATATTATAAAAAGGGGGACAGAAATAACTGAACTAAGCTCTTTAAGAACTCTAGGGTGTAACCCATCTGGTCCCGGGGCCTTGTGCACATTTATTTTATTTAATTTAGCTTGGACCATCTCTACATTCATCCAATTCAGTATATCAACTGATATATTAACAGCACTGGCACCGGCTACATCAGCTGCTCCTTCTTCAGTTGTATATACAGAGCTAAAGAACCCATTTAGTAACTCTGCCTTCTCTTGATCCCCTGTGATCAACTCCCCATTACCATTATCTAGGGGTCCCACATGTTCAGACCTGGGCTTTTTTGCATTTATATGCTTGAAGAATTTTTTGGGATTTGTTTTACTATCCTTGGCCACCTGCCTTTCATTTTGTATTTTTGCTAATTTTATTACATTTTTACAGATTTTATTAAGCTCCTTATATTTTACAAAGGCTACAGCTGTACCCTCAGATTTGTATTTTTTAAATGCCCTTTTTTTGTCATGTATTGCCCCTTTCACAGAATGTGTAAGCCATGTGGGGTTTAATTTGAGTCGTTTATACTTGTTACCTGTAGGAATAAATTTTGCACTATAATAACTCAAAGTAGATTTGAAAATCTCCCATTTATCATTTGTTCCATTATTTGACATTAGTTCTTCCCAGTCTATATCCTGAATTGCAGCCCTCATCCTGGGGAAATTGGCTTTCTTAAAATTAAATGTTTTTGCCCTCCCAGCCTGCGTTTGTTTTTTACAGTATAGGTAAAATGTAACTATATTATGATCACTGTTACCGAGGTTTTCACGAACATTGACATTCCCAACAAGATCTGCATTATTAGAAATGACCAGATCCAACAGAGCTTCACCTCTAGTCGGGTCTTCCACAAACTGGCCCATAAAATTTTCCTGCAACAGGTTGAGGAAATGTCTCCCCTTTGCAGTTGAAGCTGAACCATGACACCAATTAATATCCCGGAAATTAAAATCTCCCATTATCACTACAGTACCCGCCTGTGCAGCCCGCTCCATCTGTTTATATAGCTGAACTTCCATCTCCTCCGTTATATTGGGGGGGGTCTATAGATTACACCAAAAGTAATTTTTTCAGTGTTTACCTCCCTTTCTAGTTCCACCCACAAGGTTTCAACCTCCTCACAGTATTCACCCACTATTGTCTCTTTCACACTCGCCTTCATATCATTTCTCACATACAGACATACACCACCACCTTTCCTATTTGTCCTGTCTTTCCGAAAAAGTGTAAAACCCTGTAGATTTACAGCCCAGTCATGTGAAGAGTCCAGCCATGTTTCAGCAACACCAACTGTGTGTTTGCCCATGCCTGTTTGCCAACGTGTTGGTGTGGGCATTGTTAAATATTATGTTCTAACGTTATTTTCTCCTTCTAGAACCACCGACAATTTGGAGGACACCGCAGAGGAGACTGACGTCGGCGAGTCTCTGACAGAACCTCCTGCTGCCAATGTCCTGCCGCCCAGCTCAGAGCCGACACCCCAGGAGCCCGCACCTGGCCAGTCTGCAGGGGCCGTCGCCTCTCCAGCAGAGGAGCGCCCCGTGCGTGCCCGCACTCGCCGTGCCCGTGCTCCACAGCCCTCCACAGCTGCCCAGGTAGATACTCGTGTCCTGGACTATCTTAGGCGAGCCGCTGAAGAGGACGGGAACGACGCGTTTGGCCGAAGCATTGTTCCACTCCTACGGCTGGTCCCCATGGACCGTATGGGCCGTCTGCAGGCGTCGATCGTAAGATTGATTGACGCTTCAAGACCGCCCCACAATCTTAATGTCTGCTTCACGGCCATAGAACAGTGGCGCAGTTCTGCCATGCCGCCACCACGCCCCAGGTGCCTGGCCCTTTCCACCCTGCCCCCCACATGCCACGCCCGCATCCGTACATGCGCCCTATGGCTCCCCACTTCCCTGGGCCAACATACCACCCCCAACATCAGCACCACTATGCTGGCGAGGAACAACCTACCCAGCTCCAGGTCCAGCATAGTGGTGCTGAAATGCAGGCGTATTCCTCCCCGGGCCACCAGTACCAACACCTATGAGTGTGTTGGTGGCATGATTGTTGGACGCCACAGTTGTGTGTGGTGCAGGCCTGCCAACGTGCCTTTCTTTATAGTTTGTTGAATGTCTATTAATATACACCATGTTGGTGTTTTTGTTTTGATGCAAAATCTGTGTTGTGGCCAAACACAGCAGTAAAAAAATTCTTGTTTAATGCTTGGATTTCGTGCTGTTATTCATTGATACCACACAACACAAGGTTTGGGACACATTTCCTTTGCCTAGACTCTCACACACTTCTGGCCTTTTGGTCCAATGCATACACACGTGATATGAGGTTTTAGTTAATCTCTCGGGGTTTGACATGGATTGCAAGAGGTGCGAACGTTTAGGTGCTGGCATGGGTCCCGAAGCAAACTAAGTACACTTGCAATTGGACTTTCATAACTTTAGGCCGCACAACATTATATCTCCAGAAAGAAAGTTGCCAACTGTCAAAAGTCCTACTCAAACCCCGACAGATGTAAGCTCGCAACCCGCGTCAAGGGTCCTCATGTTTTGCGAGTCCCTAACCCAACACGAACCCCAAATAAAAAGGAAATAACTGGTCACATGTGCCGTGTGTAGTGAAGCCGCCAAACAACAGACAACCCTTCAAAGGTCATCACGCCCCCACGGTGCGGCTCCTGATGGGCACTCAAAATATGCCGCAAAAGTATCCCGCACTCGAAGGCCGGAAGAGAGAGATCGGCCCATAGGAATAACCGGGCCAGTGTGACTGGTGCCTGCATGTGTTAGGATATATTCTGCATCAAAGCTAGCATCATTAATGCGGCAGAAGTTATGTAGAATGACACACGCTTGTATAACACGTGTGGCATTCTGCTTGGACAATTGCATTTTTGCCAGAAAGACACACCACCTGTTCGACATAATGCAAAAGGCACATTCCAAACATCGACGAGCTCAGCCTAGGCGGAGATTGTACATGCGCCGACGGTCATCCAAGCCCCTTCTCGCAAAAGGACGCATGACCTGCCTTGTCAGTGAAAAACCCTCATCCACCACGATGACATACGGGATTGAGGGCCCGCTAGAGCCCGGGAGGATGGAAGGTTCCGGCACCGCCAGTCGATTATTCAGGAGTCGCTTCCCCATTCTTGATGAACGGAATATGCGTGCATCTGCCGAGCTTCCATACGAGCCAATGTCAACAATAGTGAAACAATAATTAGTGTCCGCCAAGGCTAACAATACTATAGAAAAAGACTGCTTGTAGTTATAGTATTGCGAGCCACTGCGTGGGGGCTTTCTCACACTAATGTGTTTGCCGTCTAGGGCACCAATGCAATTTGGAAATTCAGTTGCTCTAAGAAATCCCTCTGAAATACTTAGCCACTGTTGTGTCGTGGGCTGAGGCATGACCGTGCTCTTTAACCTCTGCCACAACACGACACAGGTGGATGTGACAATGAAGGAAATGGTGGTCACTCCCAAAAGAAATTCAAAATGTAACGAATGATAACTATTGCCTGTGGCCAGAAATCTAGAAAACAACGAGAAAGAAAAAGAAAGCCACAACACATGTTAGGGGGGGGGGGGGGGCTGGTGAAGCTGACAGCGTCATTGACTAAGTAATAGCAGCTGCACACATACCTCAAGGTCACAAGCAGCCGTTCCTCGGCCGAAATGCAGCGTCTCATGTTGGTATTCTTGTAGGTGAGACCAGAGCGAGTTTGCTCAAGCAGAAGGTCATATGTGGCCACAGACATGCGGCAGAAGGCTCGAAATTTTTCTGGATGCCGTCGTAAGTCCTCATACAGGGTATGGAAATGGCCTTTTATCGTACGTTGGGACACAAGTGGATGAACCCAAATGCAACATCTTACAGGCGTCCGGTGCTGCAGCATGTGTCGGCGCTCCCCAAACCGACGTGAGATCATCCAGGCAAGAAGCACACGTGCCAGCGACTGATAAGGCATAATTGTGGCGTTGCAAGGCGATTCCAACGTCAAGGGAGAAACACACACTGTGGTTTCTGCAGAGGCGGAAATAATGTTCAAAACAGGCTTCTTCCAGCAAGCAGGGGTTGGCCCAGCTGGCCTATTTGTAGGCTGGCGTCTCATTAATCCCCTCTGCGTTTTTTACGCGCGATGCAAACGCTAGTCGTGCGTGCGTTTTAAACGCAACAACGCTGAGTATACGCAGTGTATACGCAATTCCAACGCGCGCAAAATGCAGCATTTTTTGCACGCGCAAAACGCACACGCTCTTGTAAATCAGGCCTTAGTGTGAATACAATTTATCAGTAGTGAGGACATGAAGACAGAAAATCAAGTCTTCCTGATGTATACATCTTAGTTTGAAGTATGCCAAAACAAGAATGTCCATTAATATAACAGCATAGCGCACTGACAATAGTGCACATTAAGGGGCTTTTAAAGGCTATGTACACCTTTGAAATAGTTATTTTTTTATTTTTTTATTTATCGGTGGGTTTTGAGAACATTCTAATTACTTTTTATTACAAATTAGTTTCACTTTTTGAGATACAGCTGCTTTGTATCCTGTATTAGAGCAGCTGTATCTAGCACTGAAACCTGTATCCGTCAGGTCAGCGGCACCGACGGTTTCAGTGACAGCAGGTCCTGCGTGTCTCTGACACGCAGGATCGAGCTGCTACCGATCACATCTAAGTTCATAATTTAGATGTGATTGATAACAGGTGGATCCTGCATGCACCAACTGACACTAAACCCGTCAGTGTCGATGACATGACAAATTCAGGTCTCATATCCAATATTCCAATAGTATGGAGTGATGGTAGAAGTTTGTTATTCTCTGGACTTTCTTTCCTTGCATTGGACAGGGATATTCTGTAGATATCCAGGAAATCAATCTCCTGAAGAAGCGTAGATAATCCGAAACTTTGAGCTCCTTTGTTTTATTTTTGTTATGTTACTTTTTAGATGACTTCTAAATATATCGCAACGCTTTTATATATGCATGACTGGTTTATTTCCTGGACTCTTTCCAGTCCATCTGGACTAGAAATGCGATCTTTTTTTTTAATGAATGTGTCTAAATCCTGACCAAGCCACACCCAATTTTCACTCCACTTTTGCAAACTGACATGCATGGTGCCAATAACACTAAAGTCTGGCACAATGGTTAATAAATATGTCATAGCAGATTAGACAGTATATCAGAGTAAAATGCGCTAAAGAAAAGCACAATTATATTTATAAATGTGGGCCAGATTGTATGAAAGCTAAGTGAGGTACAGACCAGGTAATAAATGGAACAAATGAGTGCCAGTCGACATGCTGTTATTGTCGATCAGGGCTTGTTAATTTTCCCATGCAAATGCACATTTACAGGGTACAACTAAATCAGAGGTGTACTTTAGATTCCCCCAACTTAACATGATATACTACAATGTGTCCATGTCTAGCAAGGTCTGCAATTTATGGTTATGCATAGTGTCGTCTGATAATCTGTAGGAACGCCAATAAACATAACTACAACAAGATAAAAATGGAAGTGTTACAAAATGCATTATATTTGACATAAGATTATATTTTACAACATATATGTTATTTTTTAATTATCTTCCTGTTTTCAGTTTATTCAAAAAAACTTTTATCTTTTTGTTATTCTTGATTTACTGTTATTACTGCCATTCATAATAATGTATAACTAGTAAAAGTGATTATTATAATCGCCACGTACGGCATGTAAAACGTTGACATTATTAATTTGCAATACTGTATCCATTTACCAGGTAAAGAGCGCATTAGACCAGAGTAAAAGCCAAATACCAGACAATATTACCTGCTAAAGTACCTTAGATGTTCACGCTGTTACTTCCTAAACTATGTAAGGAACAAGCCATCAGTTTTGCAAAGGAGGAAGAAGTATAGGACAAGAATGAAACCAGTGAGCACAACACATCAAGTGCCCTGTGGTTTTCAAGCTCATGCCTCAGCACTGCAAGTGGAGATAATAACACGATCAGAGCAAGAAAGGGCTAAAACAGCAGAGAAACTCCCTGACACGAAGGGTAATGAGATGTGAACGAAAAAACTTTTCTGAAAGATGCAGTTGGCAGTGTGTCACACTTGACAAATAGCTGCTGAGCAACCTGAGAGAGAGAGAGAGAGAGAAGAGAGAGAGACAGCATTTAATATCTATAAATGTACCTGTATAGGAGAGATAAAAAATAATAATTATATATATATCTTAATCCTGTAATAAAGCTTGAGTAGAACAATGTAATACCCCTGTGACCACAGTATTACCAATGTCTTGCAAATGCTGACGCAAACAAATAGAAATGTTGTGTCATTTTTGGATTCATAATTTAAATACTGGCTAATAAGATCATGCATAATTAGAAATTAATATATAAATGTATTCATGGAAAACAAAATGAAAAGATAGATAGATAGATAGATAGATAGATAGATAGATAGATAGATAGATAGATAGATAGATTAGATAGATAGATAGATAGATAGATAGATAGATAGATAGATAGATAGATAGATAGATAGATAGATAGATAGATAGATAGATAGATAGATAGATGATAGATAGATTTGCAATTTATACTTGTGGCTCAACATGTAAAAGTCCTCTTTTAGTCTCTACACCCATCTGGGAATTATGGAAGTGTCACAGTTTCCCTGCTGTTCTCGCGAAGGAGCTTTGATGTGAAGTTACCCTTGCGGAGAGCATAGTGACGGCTCAAATGTCACATACCTAGGGACAGGTTTAGTTTAAGCATTTCCATTTTTGTCTTTGTAATTCAAGGGGCTAAAAGGAATTTCAGTGGTAAAGACACACACACAATTAGGCCTTATTCACACGAACGTGTCCATTTTGCGCGCGTAAAAAAATGCAGCATTTTTCCGGCATCGAAGATCCGTGTGACATTTGTTTATTGTACGCATCTGCATTTTTTACGCGCATATGTCATCTGTATCGCACGCGTTTTTTACTTCAGCAAAAAAAAACTGAAGGAGGTGTTTTTCTCGACATTTCTTTAGCAACTGCTTTGTGAATCATGGACAGCACACGGATGTGCGTCCATGTGCTGTCCGTGATTTTCACGCACCCATTGACTTCAATGGGTGCGTGATGCGCAAAAAACGCACAAGTAAAGGACATGCAGTGAGCTTCACGCAGCTGACACACGCTGTGTGAAGAACACTGAATGACTGAATGGCCCCATTGAATTGCATAGGTCCGTGTGACGTCCGTTGTTTTAACGCGCGTAACATGGACGTGAAATACGCTCCAGTCAATAAGGTCTTACAATGATAAAGGATATTTATTTAAAGTAAACAAATGGTCCTTAGCTTTCTGGAAAGCTTCAGGTAAATACACAAACAACAGTGGAGCTCTGTGTGGATCTTCGCCTAAGTGGCCTTACAATTGAATCTGTTGTAATCTTTACCTTTGGTCAAGCTTTGCCTAATATACCTTAGTGCACAATGTTTTACACATGAATACTGGAATCTAGGCACATGTGCCAATCAAAATTAGGGTATACAGTTAAGTCCTTTTTTGACGACAAATATATATTAGACAGGTATATTAGAAATCGTTAGGTATATCAACTCTTGACTTATATGTTTCTAATGTAAAGGAAACATAGCTATACCCAGGGGCATAACTAGGAAACACTGGGCCCCATAGCAAACTTTTGACTGGGCCCCTCCCCTGGGTGCCACACACAGCCCACCCTTGTAGATAGTGACATACAGTCCCTTCCTGTAGACAGTGCTATACAGCCCCCCCTGTAGGCAGTGCTATACAGCGCCCCCTGTAGACCGGGCTATACAGCCCCCCCATAAAGTGCTATACAGCCCCCCGCCCCCTGTAGACCATGCTATACTTTCAAGACACAAATCGATGCGGCGCGCAGCGGCAACATTTTTTTCTTTTAAGCTACGCCTCTAATCCCAACCAATCCCCACCCATACACACCCGGTTCAGCCCACACAGTATCATGCTCCCATAGTGCCCTACACACACTATAAAGCCCCATAGCTGCCACCATACAGTGTAATGCCCCCATACAGTATAATGCCCACACAGATGCCCCATACATTATAATGCCCACACAGATGCCCCCATACAGTATAATGCCCACACAGATTCCCCATACAGTATAACACCCACACAGATTCCCCATACAGTATAATGCCCACACAGATGCCCCCATACAGTATAATGCCCACACAGATGCCCCCATGCAGTAAAATGCCTAAACAAATTCCCCCATATAGCATAATGCCCCCATAGCTGTCCCCACAGTATAATGCTCCGCATAGCTGCCCCACACAGTATAATGCCCTCCATAGCTGCCACCACAGTATATTGCCCCTACAGTATAATGCCCCACACAGTATAATACCCCCCATAGCTGCTCCACACTATAAAGCCCCATACTGTATAATGCCCCCTCATAGCTGCACCCGCAGTATAATGCCACCCATAGCTGTCCCCACAGTATAATGTCACCCATAGCTGTCCCCACTGTATAATGCCCCTCATAGCTGCCCCCACAGTATAATGCCTGCCATAGCTGCCCCATGGTATATTGCCCCCATAGCAGCTCCCACAGTATAATGCCCCATGCAGTATAATGTCCCCTCATAGCTGCCCCACACAGCATAATGCCCCACACAGTATAATGCCCCCTCATAGCTGCCCCACAATATTATTCCCCCCATAGCAATCCCCACAAATAATGCCAACCATAGCTGTCCTCACAGTATAATGCCCTCACAGTATAATGCCCCCCATAGTTGCCTCCACAGTGTAAAACCCAACAGTATAATGCCCGACATAGCTGCCCCCACACAGTATAATGCCCCCCATAACAACCCCCACAATATAATGCCCCCATAGCTGCCCCCACAATATAATGCTCCCCATAGCTTTCCCCACAGTATAAAGCTCCCGATAGCTGCCCCACCCACAGTATAATTCCCCCATAGCTTCCCCACAATATAATGCCCTCAATAGCTGCCCCCACAATATAATGCCCCCACAGAATAATGCCATCCATACAGTATAATGCCCCTAGAGCTGTCCCCACAGTATAATGCCCCCATACAGTATAATGCCCCTATAGCTGCCCCCACAGTAAAATGACTGCCCATACAGTATAATGCTCCCTATATAGTAAAATGTTCATATAGCTGCCACCATATCAGCTCCCCTTCCCTACTCAGTATAATGTCCCATAGTGCCTAATAGAAAAATAATAACATAATTACTAACCTATCCCCGTTCCCAGGGTGGCGGATCCTTCTCCTTCGGTCTGTGCTGTGAGTTACTCTGCGCAGATAGGCGTGATGCCGCTACTGGCAGAGTGAATACTGGAGCAAAGCGCCCTCAGTTCCTTGCTCCAGCATTCAGGAGGCGGGACCAGATACCTCCCTGCTCTGTCATAGTGTTCAATAGCATCTACGTCTGAAGGATGCAGACACTATTGAATGTGGCGGTGCTACCGCGGTAGCAGGCATAGCGGCTGCTAGCGGCGCCTCCGGGCATGGGGGACCGTGGTTGCTGGCGGCACAGGCCCCCTCGTGCTGCAGGCCCCGTAGCAGCTGCTATTGCTGCTACAGCAGTAGTTACACCACTGGCTAAATCATGAGCTAATGGTTAAGATAAGCTTGACCACCTCTGTCATATATTGTACTGCACTAGCAGGCTGGCATCTGCAACAGCAGGGAACCAACAAAAACAGAAGTTAACTCCTTACCCCTTTTATGCAATAACATGATATATGAAGAAAGCATAATTATCCTCAGTTACTTAATAAACTTAACACTTTAATGACCAGCCTATTTTGGCCCTTAATGACAAAGTAGCATTTAAAGAGCCATAACTTTTTTATTTTTCCATTGATATAGCTGTATTAGGACTTTGGGACGTTTTTTTTGCGGGATGAGTTGTATCTTTTAATGGCGGATCCAAAGCTCAACTGGAGGGCACCAGGTAATATTACTCCATATACCACATTACATTTAGAATTTTATCCTGAGACCGGAGGATCACTTTAACTTTATTTGACATAAACATTTTTTTTAGTCCCACAAGGAGGCTTCAGTTTGTAATGCTTTGATCGCTTCTATAATGTTTTGGTATACTTAAACCCTTCCCGCACCTTGACTTAACTGTAAGTTAAGGTGAGCATTAACTTCACGCACCTTGACGTTTAAAAGTTAACTGCGTTGCGCTACACCGCAGCGGCTGTTAAATGTGCAGGGTGTCTGCTCTGCTCTCCCTGTTGCCATTCAGCGCCCCATCACCGCTGATTTTGGCAATTAAGTCTTTAGATGTGGTGGTCGATTGCGACCACCGCATCTAAGGGATTTAGAGCAGATCGGCAGACCCCACATGCAATAGCGGGGGCTGCCGATGGTTGTCATGGCAACCGGAGGCCAGACAATGGCCTCCGGGCTGCCATGTACGGAAGCCAATGAGGACCAGCCAGGCCTGTCCTCATAGGCTTCCTGTCACAGTGTCACGTCACAATGACAGTTGGAGTACATTACACTAAGTCTTTCATTATAGGAAAAAAATTAAGTTAAAAAAAGTACACATATTTGGTATCACCACGTTTGTAACGACCCAAACTATAAAACTATAATATTATTTTTCCCACACGGTGAACACTGAAAAAAAAATAAGTAAAAAAACGCACATGTACCCCAAAATAGTACCAATAAAAACTACAAACTGTCCTGCAAAAACAAGCCCTTACACAGCTTTTTGGACTGAAAAATAAAAAAGTTATGCCTCTCAGATTATGGTGACACAAAAAATAAATAATTTTATAAAAAAGTGATTTTATTACTCAAATGCTGCGAAACATAAAAAAACTATATACATATGGTATCGCCGTAATCGTATCGACCCACTGAATAAAGTAAAATTTTTATTTATAGCCCACGGTGAGCACTGTAAAAAAAAAAAAGAATAAAAATCATTTGATGGAATAAAAAGTGATAAAAAAATCGAATGTACCCCAAAATGGTACCAATGAAAACTACAGATTGCCCCGCAACAAATAAGCCCTCGCACAGCTCCGGTGGAGAAAAATAAAAAGTTCTGGCTCTCAGAATATGGCGATGCAAAATGTGTAGAGTGTTCCAAAAGCAGATAAGATCAGGCACTAAAACCCCAAACAAAACAACTGCGCTCCAAAAGCCAAATGGCGCTCCCTTCTGAACCCTACAGCGTGCCCAAACAGCAGTTTATGTCCACAGATATGGCATAGCCATGCCCAGGAGAACCCGCTTAACATTTTATGAAGTATTTGTGTTCAGTGGCACAAACTGGGCACAACATATTGTGCACTAAAATGGCATATCAGTGGAAAATTGTAATTTTCAATCTGCACCATCCGCTGAGCATTAACCAGTTTGCGCACCACGACTTAATAGAATGTTGTGGTGTGGGGGTGATGTATGGAGCAGGCTCACATGCTGAGCCCGCGCAATATGCTGCGGGTGTTAGCTGTGTATTACAGCTGACCCCCGGGACTAATGGACAGGAGCAGCGATCACGCTGTTATAGGAGTCTGTAAAAATTACTATACATTAGTATTGCAGTGTATTGTACGAGCGATCTAATGAAATGTGTAAAATCAAAAAGTTAATAAAGTTATTAGTGAAAAAAACTTTATTCCTTGTAAAAATTAAGCATTTTTACGTTTTTCTCAGGGAAAAAAGTAGATATTCAACTTTACATACTAATTAAAATAAATTTAGCAAAAAAACTGTGGGGTCAAATGCTAACTATACTCCTAGATAAATTCCTTGAGGGTTGTAGTTTCCAGAATGGGGTCACTTTTGTTTGTTTTTTTAACTGTTTTGGCACCACAAGACCTCTTCAAACATGACATGGTGCCTAAAATATATTCTAAAAAAAAAGGAGGCGACAGCAATTTCTCACATTTTCAAGAAAATGTCAAAAGGCTGGTTTTTCAGGGACCAGTTCAGTTCCGAAGTGGCTTTGAGGGTCTAATATATTAGAAAGTTCACATAAATCACCCCATTTTGAAAACTGCACCCCTTAACCCCTCCAGGACTGAGCCTGTTTTGGCCTTCAGGACGAAGCCGATTTTTCAAATCTGACATGTGTCACTTTATGTGGTAATAACTCCGGAATGCTTTTGCCTATCCAAGTGATTTTGAGACTGTTTTCTCATGACATATTGTACTTTATGTTAGGGAAAAAATTTGGTCGATATATTCAATATTTATTTGTAAAAAACACCAAGATTTAGAGAACATTGAAATGTATCTACTTGTAAAACAGATAGTAATACCACACAAAATACTTACTAGTTTATATTTCCCATATGTCTACTTTATGTTTGCATTATTTTTTGAACATCCTATTATTTTTCTAGGACGTTACAAGGCTTAGAACTTTAGCAGCAATTTCTCATATATATTTTCAAGAAAATTTCAAAAGCCTATTTTTTCAGGGACCAGTTCAGTTCTGAAGTGGCTTTGAGGGCCCTATATATTAGAAAGTCCCCATAAATATCCCCATTTTGAAAACTGCACCCCTCATTTTATATTAACCAATTTACCTAACATAATGTGCATTCGCTTTAGACTGACAGTTTTTTTTTCTCGAACAACTATCAACATAAGTGAATTGAATTATCATAGACCATTTATATTCTATAATATCACAGCATTTTGATCCTTCTTCATTTCTGTTTTTAATCTCTTTATATTTTCACACATTTTTCAATGTTTCAATTTGTCAACATGTCATGTTTGCTTTTTATGTATGTATAAGTACTGATAAGGCCGTGTGTCTCAGTCTCTTTTGTAAGCACTCATTTAAGATATACGGGTTTACCATCTACCATTATCAACGATATTGTTACACTCATACCCGTTATTGTTATTTTTATTATTTTTCTTATTATATCATACCAATATGACATTGTTAATATACATATGATGGCTAGGCTTTGAACTAGTTTTGGTTCGTATCTACTCACACTACTAGCCACTCCTTAATTCTTGGTATCTACCAATTACCAGCATTTGCATATTGGCCTTTCCCGCTGATTGATTAGCATATAAGGATATCTCAGACACACGGTCTTCTACTCATTTTCCATGACTAAGATCGCAGATTGCGATCGAAACGCGTAGGCTCAGGTTCAAGCCCTGACTACTCACACCTTGGGACTGCGTCTCCCTTCTGTTTTATACTTTTTTCTCCAATAAACATGGGACTCCGGTTTCCCTTTTAACTCACCATCAGCGCTGGATCATTTCTTCTCTACATCCATTGCCTTACACCGCGGGCCGTCGCGGGGATCCGACTGACGCTGTCTGGAGACGCACACTGGTGAGCTGGAGGTTCTCTCCCTTTCTTTATTCCACATTACGGCTTAGCCTCCGTGCACACCAGCCGATAGTTTGCACAGCCATTCTCTCAACGTTCATTTCACCGGGAGCCATATCTTATCTGTCATATATGCTCAACACAGACGTCATGTATAATATCTGGCATCCCTTACTATTGATTACAGTGACCATTACGCCATTCTGATCTGGCACTCAGAACTGTTTTGGGAATTATAAATTCCTTTTCCTGCCTCAGGAAGCCATTTCAGCCTGTGCAACGTTTTACACTCCCAAGGCATACATATTTTGCAATTCACGACTGTGTTGCTCTTGTCATGTTTTTTATGTGACTTTGTTTTTAATCCAGTTTTGAAGAATATTTTCATATCTACTCTGTATTTATTATATCAAGAGTCTATCCTTTAATCTATTGGCATCGGTTACCATCACATTACGATACCATTAATACCAACATGTCGTTTTCCCAAACACCCCAGCGGTCAAGAGCCGAAATGGCAGCAATGGTTTTTGGAGACCCCAATCATGCTAATTTGTCCCATTCCAATTCATCTCTACACAATAGATTTAAGGAATTGGAAAAATTGTCTGTCAATGAAACAAAAGTGTGGTGGGATCTAACCACACTTCAGAATTACATCTCGAAAAACATGATCCCTCGGGGTCTGAGAGTAAGAAAAATGCCTACACATAACTACTCGGATGATTTTTCAAAGGAATGGAATAACATCTTGACGGATTGTTCACTCAATCTCATGCGGCTTATCACAAAGCAAGAGAATATCAAACTAGTGGAATTACAACAGGACATTAGCAAAGTTAGGGATGAGATCAATTCTTTCTCCAGCTCACCAGACTTCGCCCTGCTACAAAAACGCACGGAAGATCACCTGGAGCAATTAGAGAAATCAATTGCTGAAACTAAGAAATCCAAGTTTCATAGGGATACCCAGGATTACAATAACAATGAAGTCTACACGTGGCACCGTTCCAATTATAACAGATTCAAGACTAAATCAATCTTGAGAAACAGACGGTCTCCACACAACCGTTCCCTCAACTCTCACAGAGTCAGTTTCAGCTCCACTGAACCTGAAACTACAGATGGGGCAGAAGGAGAATCAGACACGGACACGTCTAGATACAACCAACAACCTAGATCCAATTTCAAACGCACCAGAGATGTTTCAAAAAACGGAGGAGGAGGGGGGGCCGAAAGCATCAATCCAGCCGACATCATATTGCCCCGCAGACTGAGGAACCAGAGATACTAAGAACTCTTGATGTGGTTAATCTTTCATCAGTGTCATTAACTCAAGCTCAGATTCATGTTCTTTCACTAGGACTCAATTTCGTACCAAATTCTAATTTTGACCCTTTCCACACTTTGCTTGACATTAATAAGTTTGTACGCAATCTTACCGTTAAGAGACACTTCTCAACCTCACAAGAGCCTTCATCCATCTCTCCATCAGAAACACTGACAACAGTTTCACCAGTTAATGTATATCGGAAATTATCGTTTCAGGAACAAACCACACTCTTACATCTGGAGGATTTAGCTGGACATTACATCAACCCATCTCCTCTCTCTGTATCCAAATTTGAAACCAAGAACCCAGGATTCTACCCGATTCATTCTCGCACAGAGTCTATGGACACTTTCCAGCAAATTGTAGAACGTGAGCTGTTTAAAATTCAAGAAGCAGCTAAATATGACATCTCCTCACATAATCTTACATTACTTGACAAACAGGCTATTAAATCCTTACATGATAACCATGACATAGTCATTCGCATGGCTGATAAGGGAGGTAGTGTCACCGTGTTAGACAAGGATGTGTATATCAACCAAATCATGTTATTGTTAAATGACACAGATACGTACATCAAGCTACAAGATAATCCAACTGACACGTTCCACAACACTTTAAAACAGATATTAGACAAAATCTTAAATCTGGGTATTTTCACAACTAAAGAACACAAATATCTCTCAGTGGAACACCCGATAGTTCCCATTCTTCATGCACTTCCTAAAACACACAAGGGTTTGAATCCCCCTCCCATGCGACCCATTGTTTCGGGTATAGGCTCTCTTACAGAAAAAATTTCCGAATGGTTGGATATTTTTCTCCAGCCTTTAGTCACCAGAATTCCGGGATATCTCAAGGATACCAAGGATGTCCTACAGGCATTCCATAAGAAAACTTGGCAATGTGATTTCACCTGGCTTACCTGTGACGTTGTTGCCCTCTACACCAGCATCCCTCGAGATGTTGCTCTAGAGGCCCTCAGGTATCACCTTCACAAATATAGTGGATACGACCCTAACACGCAATTATTTCTAATACAAATTACTCAGTATCTCATGACGCATAACTACTTTAGCTTCACAAATCAATTTTATCTACAAAAATGTGGTGTTTCTATGGGGGCCAAATTCTCCCCCTCCATTGCCAATCTCACCATGGCATGGTGGGAGGAACATTACATTTATTCTCCAACCAACCCTTTTCTTGATCACATACACTGGTATGGCAGATACATTGATGACCTCCTACTCATATGGGAGGGAGATGTATCTGTCATACCGCTGTTTATGTCCTTTATTAACACCAATGGATCTAATCTCAAATTTACCTTTCATTTTAATTCTTCATACATCAACTTTCTAGACCTAAGTTTTTCGTGTAAAATTGGTGACATAATTCAGTCTAACATCTACCGTAAACCTATATCAGGAAATACAATACTGCATGCATCAAGCTGCCATCCCATGCACACGGTTTCTGCCATTCCCATCGGTGAACTCACACGCGCCAAACGTAATTGTAGTTCACATATGAGCTATATTAAAGAAGAGTCTATTATCTGCAACAGGTTAAAAGCAAGAGGCTACAAGAACTGGACCCTATCAAGGGCTAAAAACATAGTCGCTACCAAAAATAGAGATTCCCTTATATCAATGGATAATACTCAAACCATTTCAACCCAGAGTCAAAATATTCCAACTCTAGTTTTGCAATACAGTAAGCAGTTCAACACCATCAAAAACATGGTGTTGAAATACATCCCCTTACTGTACGATGATCCAACATTAGAAAACCTTTTAAAAAATGGATGCAGAATAGTATCTCGCAGGGCACAAACCTTGGGCAATATATTGTCTCCATCATTACTGCCAACCAATAACCCTAAACCTACATGGCTAACATATAAAGGATTCTATAGGTGTGGGATTAATCCCTGCAAAGTTTGCACTTTTGCTAAAATTAATAAACAATACTCTAACTCTTCAGAAACCACCACCTTTGCTATTAAAACATACATGAACTGTAACAGTGACCATGTAGTGTATATTATCGAATGCACAACATGCAATCTCAAATATGTCGGCTGCACTACCAGGAAATTTAAAATTCGCATATTAGAACACCTTAGTTATATACGTAATGCATCCATCGTCAATATTTCTAATGCAGCCAGGCATTTTGTGACTTGCCACAATAGAAATGTCAGCTCTTTCTCCACATATGCTATTGAAAAAGTAAGGGGTACAAAAAGAGGGGGTGATCTAAAACAGCGTTTACTTACCAGGGAGGCCTTTTGGATTTATAGTTTGGAGACTCGCTTCCCCAAAGGACTCAACCTTAGGAAGGATCTCATGTTTCATTACTGAAACATCGCAATTTATATGAACGAGACTATAGATTCCTACCCTGATTGTTTGTGCCGGCAGGTACACACACCTCAATAAATCTTTCCAGCATGGCACTTACTGCAGTCCTGATTTCTTAGTGCTATTTTACATTAAGTTTCCATACACAAGGTAAATATATACTTACATTTTGCCATATGTACCTAGGTCAATCCATTATAGCTATATATTAACGGGCCACTTTAGGTCATCATCATCAAGTATCCATGCTACTGTATTGATTGTATGTTTTTTCATGACGACCAAGATCACATACATACTCGTCACTGAATTATTGTCACACTTATTATGACTATTTAATGCTGAATTAATTAATTTCTCAGCATCACAAATTATCAAGCAAATTTGAACTAGCTCATTATACATTCAATGGTATCATAGGATCGCGCAGTATATTTTGTAAAGGAATTTATAGCCTACTCCTTGGGATCCCAGATTTATAGTCTCTGATATTTGCCTACGTTTTTGTATAATTATGGTATTATTACCAGCCATTAGTTGGTTCTATTCATTTCGAATTTATTTTCTAACATCAGTTTATACATATTAATACCATTTGCACATGGTCCTATACATTTTGAACTTATTTTCCAACATTAATCTATGCACAACAATACCATCTGCATATGATTTTTCTTATGGTTATATATATAACTATTGTTTAATTCATTTGTTAGGTTTTTTAGGTATGTAATCAGCAATATTTATCATTACACTATTTTATGACAATGTGACTTGCATTGATGAGTTATAAAATGCAATCAAGGTACACCAACGTAACTCATTGAATGTCCCCTTCTATGTATAGTCACATCCTTTCATTCTCCAACTCTGCTGTTCTGTCTATTACCATTATCAACTATCAGAGGACTTTAACTGATCTTATTTGATGCTCTTTCTATCAGCAAACACAGCCTTTTTTTTTGCATACTATATAAGTCCATATTCACACTCACTGAGCTTTGTTAACGTGCATTTTTTTCATCAGCTCTTTATCCGTTGCGGTTCGCTCGGCCACAGGGATTTTTCTCTGTGATCCGACAGGTTACATGATGTATTTTTGGGTTTTTATCTTTGAGCCATTCGTTTCCATTTTATATTAACCAATTTACCTAACATAATGTGCATTCGCTTTAGACTGACAGTTTTTTTTTCTCGAACAACTATCAACATAAGTGAATTGAATTATCATAGACCATTTATATTCTATAATATCACAGCATTTTGATCCTTCTTCATTTCTGTTTTTAATCTCTTTATAATTTCACACATTTTTCAATGTTTCAATTTGTCAACATGTCATGTTTGCTTTTTATGTATGTATAAGTACTGATAAGGCCGTGTGTCTCAGTCTCTTTTGTAAGCACTCATTTAAGATATACGGGTTTACCATCTACCATTATCAACGATATTGTTACACTCATACCCGTTATTGTTATTTTTATTATTTTTCTTATTATATCATACCAATATGACATTGTTAATATACATATGATGGTTAGGCTTTGAACTAGTTTTGGTTCGTATCTACTCACACTACTAGCCACTCCTTAATTCTTGGTATCTACCAATTACCAGCATTTGCATATTGGCCTTTCCCGCTGATTGATTAGCATATAAGGATATCTCAGACACACGGTCTTCTACTCATTTGCCATGACTAAGATCGCAGATTGCGATCGAAACGCGTAGGCTCAGGTTCAAGCCCTGACTACTCACACCTTGGGACTGCGTCTCCCTTCTGTTTTATACGTTTTTCTCCAATAAACATGGGACTCCGGTTTCCCTTTTAACTCACCATCAGCGCTGGATCATTTCTTCTCTACATCCATATTCAAAACAGCATTCAGAAAGTGTTTTAACCCTTTAGGCGTTTCACAGGAATTAAAGCAAAATAGAGGTGAAATGTACAAATGTCATTTTTTTTTTCGAAAATTCACTTGTAATACATTTTTTTCTGTACCACAGAAGGTTTTACCCAAGAAATGCAACTCAATATTTATTTCCCAGATTCTGCAGTTTTTAGAAATATCCCACATGTGGTCCTAGTGCGGTAATGGACTGAAACACAGGCCTCAGAAGCAAAGGAGCACCTAGTGGATTTTGGGGCCTCCTTTTTTTAGAATATATTTTAGGCACCATGTCAGGTTTGAATAGGTCTTGTGGTACCAAAACAGTAAAGACCCCCCAAAAGTGACCCCCATTGTGGAAACTATACCCCTCAAGGAGTTTATCTATGGGTATAGTTAGCATTTTGAACCCACAGTTTTTTTTGCTAAATTTATTTTAATTAGTATGTGAAGATGAAAATCTACTTTTTTTGTGAAAAAAAGGAGAAATTTTAAATTTTTACAAGTAATAAAGGAGAAAAAGCACCCCAACATTTGTAAAACAATTTCTCCTGATTACGTTAATACCCCATATGTGGTAATAAACTGCTGTTTGGACCCACACCGGGGCTTAGAAGTGAAGGTGCGCTATTTGGCTTTTGGAGCTCAAATTTAGCTGGAATAGTTTTTGGGTATCATGTCGAATTTGCAAAGCCACTGAGAGACCGAAACAGTGGAAGCCCCCAAAAGTAACCCCATTTGGGAAACTACACTACTTAAGGAATCTATCTAGGGGTATAATGAGCATTTAGGACCCACACGTCTTTTGCAGAATTTATTAGAATTAGGCCGTGAAAATGAATATCAACATTATTTCCACTAAAATGTAGAATTTTTTCAATTTCACAAAGGATAAAGGAGAAAATGCACCCCAACATTTGTAAAGCAATTTCTCCCGAGTACAGCTATACCCCACATGAGGTCATAAATGGTTTTTCATTAGAAAATTAATTAACCCTTTCCGAACTGATCCATGTTTTGCTTTTTCTTTTTCGTTTTTCCTCCCCGCATTCCGAGAGCCACAACTTTTTTATTTTTCCGTCAATAGAGTGGTGTGAGGGCTTATTTTTTGTGGGACGAGCTGTAGTGTTTATTGGTACCATTTTTTGGTACATAAGACTTTTTGAGCACTTTTTATTACATTTTTTGGTAGAGCAAAGGTGACCAAAAAACTGAGATTTTGCAGTTTAAAATTCTTTATTTTTCACGGCGTTCACCGTGTGAGTTCAATAATGGTATAATGCAATAGCTTGGACTTTTACGGATGCAGCGATACCAATTTTGTGTATTTTTTTTATTTTTTTTTACATTACTTAAGAGAAAAAATGTGAAAAGGGTTTCTTTTTGGACTTTAAATATTTATTTAATTTTTTCCACAAATAATAACTATTTACTTTTGTTTTTACATCTTTTATTAGTCCCCCTAGGAGACTTGAACCAACTATCATTAGATCACTGGTAGTATATTGTAATTTTTACAGGCTCCTGTAACAGCGTGATCGCTGATTCTGTCCGTTAGTCCCCGGTATCAGCTGTAATACACAGCTGACACCCGTAGCGTGTGGCGCGGGCTCAGCACATAAGACGCTCCATATATCACCCCCCACACCACGACATTCTATTAAGTCATGGTGTCATGGTGTCACAAATACCTCATAAAATATTAACCGGGTTCTCCCGGGTATGGCGATGCCATATCGGTGGACGTAAACGGCTGTTTGGGCACTCTGTAGGGCTCAGGGAGGGACACTATTTGGCTTTTGGAGCGCAGATTTTGCTTGGTAGTAGCTCTGGCGTTTTGCTGGTATTTCAGTTTATAATGTGGGGGCATATGTAGGCTGGGCAGAGTATATCAGGGTATAATAAGAGGGTATAATAATGGGGTAAATAAATAATAATCCGCAGATATGTGGCCAGTGTTGCACTTATAAATGGCACCCGATCCTATCCGCTTTTGGAATGCTCTGCACATTTTGCATGGTCATAATCTTGGAGCCGGAACTTTTTTTATTTTCTCACCACCGGAGCTGAGTGAGGGCTTATTTGTTGCGGGACAATCAGTAATTTTCATTGGTACCATTTTGGGATACATGTGATTTTGTTGATCACTTTTTAATCCTTTTTTCGGCAAGCCAGGTGACCAAAAACCATCAATTCTGACAATGATTTTTATTTATTTTTTACAGCGTTCACCCTGGGCTATAAATTACCATTATATTTTATGCTGCGGGTCGGTACGATTACGGCGATACCATATGTATATCGTTATTTTATGTTTTGCAGCGTTTGCGCAATAAAATAACTTATTTAGAAAATAATTTATTTTTTGTGTCACCATATTCTGAGAGCCATATGTTTTTTATTTTTCAGTCAAAAAAGCTGTGTAAGGGCTTGTTTTTTGCGGGACGAGTTGTAGTTTGTATCGGTTCTATTTTGGCGTACATGCGACTTTTTGATCACTTTTTATTGTATATTTTGTATTTTGGGAGGGGTGGTGACCAAAAAATAGTGATTCGGCATTGTTTTTCGTTTATTTTTTTGCGCTCTTCACCGTGCGGGAAAAATAATATTATAGTTTTATAGTTGGGGTCGTTACGAACGCGATGATACCAAATATGTGTACTTTTTGTTTTTACGTGTTCAATTTTTTTCCTATAATAAGAGTCTTATTATAGGTAAAAAAAGGAGTTCTTGTTTATATCACTAATAACTTTTATTTTTACACTTTTTTTTAAAACATTTGTATTCTTTTTTTTACTTTTTTCACTTGTCCCACTAGGGGACACTTAGACTTGTCCCACTAGGTGGTCCTCATAGGCTTCTGTACATGGCAGCCCGGAAGCCATTGTCTGGTGTCCGGTTGCCATGGGTACCATCGCCAGCCCCCGTGATTTCAAAATCGAACGCCGCAATTAAGGGGTTAACTGCCAAAATCAGTGGCGATGGGCCGCTGATCGGCAATGGGGAATGCAGGGCAGACACCCTGCACAGTTAACCGCCGCTGCGTTGTAGCGCTGCGCGGCGGTTAACTGTCAAAGCACAGATGTAACTGCACGTCAAGGTGCGGGAACTTACTGCACACATTACGTCAAGGTGCGGGAAGGTGCGGGAAGGGGTTAAAGTATTGGAAACAGCAGTCAGAAAGTGTTTTAACCCTTTAGGTGTTTCACAAAAATTAAAGCAAAGTAGAGGTGAAATGTACAAATTTCATTTAGCCAAAATTAATTTCTAATACATTTTTCTCTGTAACACAGAAGGTTTTACCCAAGAAATACAACTCAATATTTATTGCCCAGACTCTGCAGTTTTTAGAAATATCTCACATGTGGCCCTTCTGTGCTACTTGACTGAAACACAGGCCTTAGGCTGGGTTCACACGTGGCGGAATTTCACTTGAATTCTGCTGCGGACACTCCGCAGCGTTAATCCGCAGCGGAGCCGTTTCTCCATTGACTTCCACTTTAATTTAGAAGTGTTCGTTTAGACGTTGAGTAAAATTCCGCTGCGGAGCATAGGCTGCGGAGCGGAATTTGGTGTCCGCAGCATGCTCTGTCTGTTGCAGAGCAGTGGCGGACTGGTTGCGGACTCATGGCGGAACTTCTCCATTGACTTCAATGGAGATTCTAAGTTCCGCAATGAAGTCCGCAGCTGTCATGCACATGTTATGTGTGGTGCGGAGCGTATTGGTTTTTTAACATGACATTTCTTCATTCTGGCTGGACCTATGTATTTCTAGGTCTACAGCCAGACTGAGGAAGTCAATGGGGCTCCCGGAATTACGGGAGCGTTGCTAGGAGACGTCAGTAAATAGTCACTGTCCAGGGTGCTGAAAGAGTTAAGCGATCGGCAGTAACTGTTTCTGCACCCTGGACAGTGACTACCGATCCCAATATACAGCAACCTGTAAAAAAATAGAAGTTCATACTTACCGAGAACTCCCTGCTTCTGTCTCCAGTCCGGCTTCCCAGGATGACGTTTCAGTGTAAGTGACGGCTGCAGCCAATCACAGGCTGCAGCGGTCACATGGACTGCCGCGTCATCCAGGGAGGTCGGGCTGGATGCCGAAAGAGGGACGCGTCACCAAGACAACGGCCGGTAAGTATGAAATTTGTTTATTTTCACTAGGGAAAGTGCTGTCCCTTCTCTCTATCCTGCACTGATAGAGAGAAGGGAAGCACTTTGACCGCAGTCCGCAGCAGCTAGTCCGCATCAATTTACTGCACATTTTGGGCATATCCGCCGCAGAATCTGCAACGCAGATTCTGTGCGGCATTGATGCGGACAGTTGCGGAGGAAATCCGCCACGTGGGGGCATGCCCTTAGAAGCAAAAGAGCACCTAGTGGATTTTGGGGCCTCCTCTTTTTGAATATATTTTAGGCACCATGTCAGAAAACCCCCTATAAGTCATACCATTTTAAAAACTGCCATTTTCACAATAGATAAAGGAGAAAAAACTACCACAACATTTGTAGTGTGATTGCTTCTGAGCACGGCAATACCCCATATGTGGTGATAAACTGCTGTTTGGACCCACGGCTGTGCTCAGAATGGAAGAAACACCATTTGGCTTCCGGAGCTCAAGTTTTGCTGGAATGGTTTTCGGGAGCCGCATCACATCTGCAAAGCCCCTGAGGGACCAAAAGTGTGGAAACCCCCCAAAAGTGACCTCATTTTGGAAACTAAAGACCTAAAGGAATTTATCATGGGGTATAGTGAGAATTTAGTGGAATTAGGCCATGAAAATCAATATCAACATTTTTTCCACTAATGTGTTGAAATTTTAAATTTCTACAAGGGTCAAAGGAGAAAAAGCACCCCATCATTTGTAAAGCAATATCTGAGGCCTATTTTGGTGATTTTCACAGCATTGGTCTACAATCGCAGGGCTCTGAGGTCAAATAGTTAAACAAACCCCAAAGTAGTGACCTAAATTTTGGAAACTACACCCCTTAAGGCATTTTGAACCCTCATGTTTTTTCATTAATTTGACTGCGCTATTGATTCCGTCAAAAAAACGGAAACCTGCCGGAACGGTGAGAAACGGAAATCATTAGCAATGTTTCCGTCACCATTGATATCAATGGTGATGCAAATGGAAGCTAAGGTTTCCATTTTACATTCCCTTGCGGGGTTCCATGACGGAAACCCCCGACGGAACCCCTCAACGGAAAGCCAACGCTGATGTGAACAGGCCCTAAGCTGTGCGGAAAGCATCAGGGCATAATAGAGGGTATAATAATGCGGTAAATAAATAATAAGAGAGCAATTACTTTTTTATTTTTTTGCCAACGGAGCAGCGTGAGGGTTTATTTGTTGCGGGACTATCTATAGTTTTCATTCGTACCATTTTGGGGTACATGCAATTTTTTTGATCACTTCTTATTCCATTTTATGGCAAGCAAGGTGACCAAAAACCATCAATTCTGATAATGTTTTTTATTCTTTATTTCTTATGCCATTCATGGTGCGCTGTTAATGACAATTTTACTTTATTCTGTGGCTCGATATGATTATGGCAATACCAAATGTATATAGTTTTTTTTTTAGAGTTTTGCAGCATTTGCACAATAACATCACTTTTTAAAAAAAATCATTTATGTTTTGGTTTACCATATTCTGAGAGCCATAACTTTTTTTTTTTTCAGTCAAAAAAGTTGTGTAAGGGCTTGTTTTTTCGCGAGATGGGTTGTAGTTTATTAGTACTGTTTTGGGGTACATGCGATTTTTGATCACTTTCTTTATTCCATGTTTTGGGAGGGGTGGTGATAAAAAAAACAGCGATTATGGCATTGTTTTTATTTTATTTTTTTGTTGTGTTCACCGTGCAGGAAAAATATCATTATAGTTTTATAGTTTGGGTCGTTACGGATGCGGCGATACCAAATATGTGTACTTTTTTTTAACGTTTTCATTTTTTTCTATAATAAAACACTTCTTTTAGGAAAAAAAGGCAGTTTTTGTATTTATTAACATGAAACTTTTTTTTTTTTACACTTTTATTCAACATTTTTCTTAACACTTTTTAACTTTTTTTTTTCATCCTAGGGGACTTGAGGGCCTCCACTTCTGATCTTTACTATAATACATTGCACTACCCACGTAGTGCAATGCATTAGAGCTGTCAGTCATTCACTGACAGCAAGCCTATTAGGTCCCGTCTCTTGGCGTCCGCTGCTGTAACTACCACAGACAGAGTAACGAAGTGCAGAGATTGTGAATAGACATCCCGTGGAATGTCTATTCACTGTCTAAACACTTCAGTATTGTTAATGTGTTAGTATAAGACAGCACATAAGGATCTAACAGGATCCCTATGTGCTGAGTAAATGAATGGAGAGGAGTGCATGATGCTGATTGGTCAGCGTCATTCACTCCTCTGTACAATGCCCACTTGGTCTAAAGTAAAAATACGCCCACTTGGGCATTAAGCAACTCATTAGCATAAATTTCAATGAGCGCTGTGTATATGAATAGAGGCAGAGGCAGCCAGCACAGCCCAATTAGTGACAATAGTCACCATCAGTGGGCTTATTTCCCTTGTAACTGGGGCTGCTGATGCTGCTGCTGCTGCTGTTACAGTGGAAAAATATGGTGTAAAAGAAGTAGAAAAATAAACAAAAAGTCCCACAAAGGTCTTTTTCTGAACTTTGAGGGACAGACCATAATAATAAAAAAATAAAAGTTCAATAAAGTGCAAAAAAATTTATAATAAATACACATAAAATACTCACCCCCAAAAAAAGTTCACTGACCCAATTACCCTAAAATAGACATGTAGTATATCAAAATTTACTGTAGACAATGATGATCACAAATAAACGGTCTATTTTAGGGTAAAACTATATTATTACCAGAAAAAAATAGCTAAAACGTAAAAAAATATATTTTTTTACTATAATTCTCAAACTTTAAGCCTAGAAATTCTAAAGTAGCAAAAGGATGTGTATAAATATTATTAAAAAAAAGAAACATGCATTGTCTACAAAAACAACGTCGCAAAAAACACATCGCTAGCCCAACAAATAAAACAGTTATAGCCATTTAACTAATGCGTGCTAAAAATGGTTAAACAGTGTCTGGTCTTGAAGGTTCAAAATAGCCCGGTCCTGAAGCTGTTAAGATATAGAAATACTTATGCATATCAATTAATCAACAGTAACAGGCTTTGGAATACCTGGGTACAAAGCTAGCCACCCCCCCAGGAAGTGTCCGTAAAGAATCTTGATGTTCTCTCCCGTTACTTAACTAAATATGTTTACTTAACCCCTTCCCGACATCCGCCGTATATATATATACGGTGCACGCCGGGTGGGGGAATATGGAGCGGGCTCCGGGTAACGAACGGGATCCCGTTCGAGCGCGATCACACTTGTTTAACCCGTTAAATGCCCCGTTCAATAGCGATCGCGGCATTTAAATGACTAAAAACATGGGGGGCGACCCCCTGTAACGTACCAACGGCCCTCCCGCGGGGAGATCGGGGGGGGGGGTGCCGTTGGTTGGCATGACAGCCTTCATAGAAGACTGTCAGAATCACTATATACTGCAATATATTAGTACTGCAGTATACGGTGCAAGCGATCTAACGATCAGTTTTTGCCTTGTAAAAGTAGTAAAACATAAAGAAAACAATATAAATTTGGTATCACTGTAATCGTATTGACCCGCAGAATAAAATTAACATGCCGTTTTTACCGTACGGTGAACACCGTAAAAACAAAACCACCCAAAATTTGGAGGAATCACTGTTTTTGTCCTATTCCACTCCACATATATTTTTTCTCATTTCCCACTACATTATATGGTACAAAAAATGGTGCTGTGAAAATCTACAACTCGTCCCGCAAAAAAACAAGCCCTCATATGGCAATATTGATGGAAAAATAAAAGAGTTATGGCTTTTTGAAAGTGGGGAGGAAAAAACAAAAGTGAATATCTGAAAAATGGCTGCGGAGGCAAGGGGTTAATGTCTATTTACCTACTGCAATCCCACATCTGCCACCAAGCGTAATGCGACGAGCTACAAGAATTGAAGAAGTTAAAGCACACACATGCAATTACAATGGTAAAATAAATGTATTTAAAGTAAACCAATGTAAGATTCCTAGAAGGCTTCAGGTCAATATGCAAACAGCAGTGGAGCTCTGGGTTGGTCTTTCAAACTCTCAACAAAGCCCGCTTTGGTCTAGAGTCTGTTGTAGTCTTTCATACCTTTGGTCAAGCTCTGCCCAATATAGCTTAGAGTACAATGCTTTATACATGTATACTGATATATAGGTACATAGACCAATAAATATCAGGATATATAGAGTTATGTCCTTTTTTTCGTGACAAACATATATCCTAGATAGGTATATCAGGAGGAGCAATTCTGGACCTATATGTTTCCTGTGTAAGCAGGAAACATAGCTAAACCATGATACTATATGTGACATTATAGAGAAGGAATAAGCAGTGCTGCTTTGAATCCAGCACTGGGGTGAGATAGTAGAACACTTACTATAAGCAACAGGAATATTTGTGTGAGTCTCTCTCCCTATCTCTGTGCAGGAGCTCCCTCTTCCCTCTCTATAGAAATGTATAGACTGCAGCTGCAATCTGATCACTCAGTAAAGCTGATAACCACTCTGATCACTGCCTCACTGAAGATGGATTTCTTCAGTAAATTTAGAGTACATGAATAGGTATAGACAGTGCATGAGACATGTAAAAGGGGGGGGGGGAGGCATATTATAAGTAGAGAAAGAAGCTTTTTTTCTGTAATAAGATGTATTACATAGTTTATTATCTAGGCTTGTACTGTTTATTTACAGATGTAGCAATCCTTATCTTGACCCTTGATAACTTGCTGCAGCATGATAACTTATTAGGCTTCGTTCACATATCCGTCAGGGCTCTATTCCGACATTTCATCTGAGCTTTTCGTCAGTATGGAGCCCTGACTGAAACAAATGAAAACCATAGTTTTCCGTTTCCATCACCATTGATGATGTCAATGGTGACGGATCCGTTGCCCATGGTTTCTGTGTGTCTCCGTTGGGCAAGGGTTTTGTCATTTTGACGGAATGAATAGCCTAGTCGACTACGGTATTCATTCGGTCAAAACGACTGAACCCTTGCACAACTGAGACAAACGGAAACCATTTGCACCGGATCCGTCACCATTGACATCAATGGTGATGGAAACGGAAACCTATGGTTTCCGTTTGTTTCAGTCAGGGCTCCATTCTGACGAAAAGCTCAGACGGAACATCAGAATAAAGCCCTAATGGATATGTGAACAAAGCCTTACTTAAGTCATTGAAAACCATTGACAAAGTCAGGTTAAAGTTTCTTGCTAAGTTAAAGATAGCTACATCTATATGGAAAAAAAGCAACAGTTACTCTTTAAATACTTGCAGAAATGTAATCATTATCCACATTCCAATCTAAAGTATCAATGTACTGTATGTTTACTATAACCTATGCTTTGTATGGATTATTAAGAGATGTTCAATAGTGGCATTATTATTTTTTTTACCGCAATTTTAAAGCCTATGTCCACCATTGCAACCATTTCTTTTCATTACCCCATTGCATCTAAAATACCTTCGGTAGGTTAGTAAAAAGTAGGGATCTAAAGGAGGGGAGTATGACTGCAGGATCAGAGTACACAATGTTATTTGAAGTCTATAACCATAAAGACATAGGAGCTGTAGACAAACATTGGCAGGATATTTTTGATCAAGATTTACAAAGTTGCTTCATTATTAATTCTACAGTAGATGCTTGGAGCAAGTCTAAATGCTTATAAAATTGACATAATCTATAACTTCTCTTAAGACTAATCCATGTGTTTCAATTTACAATATATCAGTCACAATGTAAACCTAATACAAAAAAATATTAGAAAATACATGTCTTGAAATGTAATACAAGCTTTGAAATTGAAATAAAATAAAGATTATGTTAACAGCAAATATTTAATCAATTTGCTTTGTTAATTTTTCCCATTTGTTTACATGTACAATGATATGGTTCCATACTTTAAATGAAGCAATTTTTAAACACAGTATTTATTTGAAAAACACATTAAACTAAACTTTAGTATTTTTATCTATAATTCATAGCAAATAAAATCAAATACACTAATTAATGAAATACAACATTGAACTCAGCAAATGAACTTGCTGAGCATGAAATAAAGTCTGATTTGAGATAGGACTAAATTAGAGTTCTGACTTCTCAATTCTTCCGAGCAATTGTTTTGCACTGTATTATTATAAAGAAAGCAAATAGAAAGCCAATTTGTATTGTACGGCTCTTTGTTTCCACTTGTGCAAAGCCCCACTTTTCTTTTCAGGATGTCAGCACTAAGGCCAATTATGGCATCAATGTGTTTATTTAAAGAACTTATTTTTTTTTTTGTTTTCTACCTTTTTTGTTTTCCTGAATTCTCGGAGTAGAAAAGCCTTCAGTTACTATCCAATTATGAAGCATATTTAAGGCATAGGATTCTATTTAGAGATGTACAAACATCAACTTCATTATTATTCAATCTAATAGTTACAATTTATTGCAGAGTTGTTACCTATATGTGATATGGGTAAGTGTTTGCATGTATGAATGTGAGTTGGTGTAGGAAACTAGGAGAATGGTTAGAAAGGCTTCGACTTTAAACAAAGAAAGATAATGAGTGCCATATTGCTAGTTAGTGAGAAGTACCCAATAGCCGTCATGCTAGTTTAGCATGGCAGAGTAATATGTTGACTTGCTGTATGTTTCTATGATATACTTCTATGATATAGAAAGATAGATAGATACCGTATTTTTCGGACGAAGCCGGTCGCAGGTGAAACGCGCGTCGAGGCGTTCCTGTGCCATCCCTCCACGTCCCCTGCTTTCACTATGTCTACAGGTATCTGAATTTTTTACCCCTTCCATCTGGCATTTATTGTATATGTTGGTCTGCATACACGCTATTTATCCATAGCATATCAGTGCTATGCACTCCTTGTAAACGGGCATTACTTTCCCTACATATATATAGCCATACACATTTCTTTTTTTGATATTTCAGTTTACTTGTATCCATGGCATGTTAGTATTGGGACGTTGTTTGAGGTTGGGTTTTTCTTGTGTTCCCTATGGTATGTTGTCATCTCTACCAGACTGCTACTCCTTTAGATATAGGATCCGCCATATTTTTAATTATATCTAATATCGTTATACCATGTATTGTTATATATTAATAAAGTTATATATTTTCTTACTATCCATGGTATTTACTTTCATACTTTATTGGGATGTCATGTCCCTTGCGCTTGTGTGCTTGTAGGTTGTTTCCAAGTACCCAGTAGCCGTCATGCTAGTTTAGCATGGCAGAGTAATATGTTGACTTGCTGTATGTTTCTATGATATACTTCTATGATATAGAAAGATAGATAGATACCGTATTTTTCGGACTATAAGACGCACCTGACTATAAGACACACCCAGGTTTTAGACAACAGTACATAGGAATAAAAATCATATTTTACTGCTTTTACAATGAAAAAACTATTAGTTAAAAAAAATAATGTGTTCAGTTTCACCACATTCTGAGAGCCATAACTTATACAGTTCCATAGTTTGAGCGGAGTGAGGGCTTAGTTTTTGTGGGACGAGCTGTAGTTTTTATTAGCACCATTCTTTTGGTACATACGTTTTTTTATCACTTTTTATTTCATTCTTTTTAGAGCTACAGTGATCAAAGGGCAACGATTCTGGGGTTTTACATTTCTTTTGTTTTACGCCGTTCACTTTGTGTCAAATAATGCTATATTGTAATAGTTTCGGACTTTTACGGACGCAGCGATACCAATATTTTTTTATTTATTTATTTTTTTTACATTGTGCTTGGATAAAAATGGGAAAAAGTTTTTTTTTAACTTTTAAAAATTTTTTACACTCCTGAAAATGTATCTAACTTTTTTTTTTACACATTTTATTAGTTCCCCTTGGGGACTTGAACATGAGCTACGCTGTTTCCGTAACTCCCATAGTAGTGAATGGCAGTTACAGAAGTAGCATAGCATGCTACGCTGTTTCCGTAACTACTATTCCGTTCTATGGGAGTTACGGAAACAACGTAGCTCAGTGAGTTAAGCTGTTTCCGTAACTCGATCATGTAACCAGGAAGTGGCCGGAAGACAGCGGAGCCGGTTAAGATAAAACGGGGTTTAGGGGGCCCCGTTCTAGAGATAGGTGCGGATCCCAGAGGTGGGACCCGCATCTATCTGACATTTATGACATAGCTTGCGGATATGTCATAAATGTCCTTCATGGGAAAACCATTATAAATGCTGCGGTCGATATTGACCACTGTATTTAACTAGTTAAACGGCCAAGAAAAGCGCCATTGTTGTTCCTGTCTGTTAGAGCAGCATGTCAGAAGCTGACACCTGCAGTGTATGGAGCGGGCTCAGCGCGTGAGCCCGCTCCATACATCATCCCCTCCCCGCTCCATGATTTGCCGGCATATTACGGATCGGTAAGGGGTTAAGTGACTGCCGACTATAAGACGCAGGGACTTTTTAGTAAGATTTATTCTTGCTAAAAACTGCGTCTTATAGTCTGAAAAATACGGTAGATAGATAGATAGATAGATAGATAGATAGATATGTAGATAGATAGATAGATAGATAGATAGATAGATAGATAGATAGATAGATAGATAGATAGATAGATAGATAGATAGATAGATAGATAGATAGATATGAGATTGATAGATAGATAGATAGATAGATAGATAGATAGATAGATAGATAGATAGATAGATAGATAGATAGATAGATAGATAGATAGATAGATAGATAATTAAAAATACCAGAAAAACATAGAATTGGTCCCAAAGAAGTCATTCAGGTTACATAGTTACATAGTTAGTACGGTTGAAAAAAGACACATGTCCATCAAGTTCAACCAAGGGATGGGAAAGGGAAGGTAAAAATTTCTACACATAGGAGCTAATATTTTTTTGTTCCAGGAAATTATCTAAGCCTTTTTTAAAGCCATCTACTGTCCCTGCTGTGACCAGCTCCTGTGATAGACTATTCCATAGATTCACAGCTCTCACAGTAAAGTAGGCTTGTCGCCTCTGCAGGTTGAACCTTTTTTTTTCTCTAGATGGAGGGAGTGTCCCCTTGTTTTTTGAGGGGGTTTTACATGGAACAGGATTTCATCATATTTTTTGTATGTGCCATTAATATATTTATATAAGTTAATCATGTCCCCCCTTAGTCGTCTTTTTTCAAGGCTAAATAGGTTTAATTTTTTAAATCTTTCCTCATAAGTTAGATTCTCCATGCCCCTTATTAGCTTCGTTTCTCTTCTTTGTATTTTTTGCAACTCCAGGGCATCCTTTCTATGAATTGGAGCCCAGAACTGAACTGCATATTCTAGATGAGGCCTCACTAATGCTTTGTAAAGTGGCAATATCTTGTTGGCCTTTGAAGCAGCTGATTGACATTGCATGCTGTTATTTAGTTTATGATTTACAAGTACACCCAGATCCTTCTCAACCAGTGACTCCCCCAGTGTAGCTCCCCCTAGGACATATGATGCATGCAGGTTGTTGGTACTCAGATGCATAACTTTACATTTATCTTCATTAAACTTCATTTGCCAAGTGGATGCCCAAAAACTTAGTTTGTTTAAATCCACTTGCAATTCATGAACATCTTCCATAGACTGAACATTACTACATAGCTTGGTGTCATCTGCAAAAATAGAAATAGTGCTATTAATCACATCCTCTTTATTATTAATAAATAAGTTGAATAATAGTGGTCCCAGCAGGGAACCCTGGGGTACACCACTTATAACCGGGGAACATTCAGAGTAGGAATCTTTGACCACAACTCTCTGGATACGGTCCTTGAGCTAATTCTCAATCCAATTACAAACAATACTTTCTAAATCTATAGTCCTTAATTTACCCATTAGACGTCTATGAGGGACAGTGTCAAATGCCTTTGCAAAGTCCAAAAACACTACATTCACAGCGTCCCCTCTGTCTAGGCTTCTGTAGGTTGGATCTACAATATATTGGTCTTTGAAATAAAGAGCCATGATACAGACTTCCTTTGTCTGAAAATGTTAAAACAACTATCACATTTCCAAAATGTAAAAATAATGCTTTAGAATATTATTTTGTTTTACACATACAAACAAATTATTGTACTGTAAAAGATTCAGAACCATTATAGAAATGTGTAGGTTAAAGGTGTTATCCTGTTTGTTAAATTTTTTTACAAATTGCTGTAAATGTCCTAAAAACAATCAGTACTCACCTATTCCTTTTTCCAGTGATGCAGTGCTGACACTCTGGTGGTCCTCCCATCACCATGTGATCGCCGCAGCCAATCAGAGGGCAAAGCAGTGACATATCGTATTCCTGCCATCATGGCGCCCATCGCTGGGCATTCACGTCAAGAATACAAGACATGGGGCGTGGCTTGGCAGCCGAGAGACATGGCAGCTTGAACTCGGAGCTCCGGCATCATCAAAGCTACTTTCAAAGCTAGGCTCTTATACAAGTGATTTCGGCACTCGAAAAGTGGTTATAACCGCTCATGATGACAAGGGGTAAGAGAAGCCTTAAGCAACAAGGCAAACTGGACTTCTACTTTGAGAAAGACCGGGAGGGAGATGACGGGGCTGCTGGCCTCACATTACTTCCTTCTTCTTCAAGCCCGGGAAAACCAGCTTCACCTCAATCCGCAAGCTCTTCCCAGAAGATGAAACGATCCATACTTACTTCAACGGAATCTAGGAGGGCAACACAGACGATAATCTCAGGATCCCGATACAGTCCGTTGGCAGGGGATTCCTTGGAGGAGGTTAGTGACGGAGGCGCCACGAGGTCGACGCCATCTTCCCCTTCACTCAGCCCTGAGAAGCAGCGCCTCAAGTTACAGGGGCAGACAAGCCGAGCTGCCGAGGTAAGAGAGAGAGACTCTCACTCCCGGGGATCGTCTTCGGGGATTCAACAACTCAGGGACATCCCCACAAATGATAGTCCAGCATCGGGCACCCTGATGAAAGAGATGTTGACGGCGTTTAGCACCTCTATGCATGCAGAATTCACTGCCTTACTAGCCCCCATTAATGCTACATTACAGGTACTGGGGCAAAGAACTCATCATATGGAACACAAAATGGGAGAGTTTGCGACATCTCATAATAATCTAGTGGATTCACATTCGGACATGGCAGCAGAAATTGAAAGTTTGCAAGCCAAAGTAATAGATCTGGAAGATCGTTCTAGGCGGAACAATGTGAAAGTGAGAGGAATTTCGGAGGAGATTCAAAATGTGGATCTCACCAAACATGTGCAAGCACTCATGATGGCAATATTACCATCAAGCTCAGCTACTGACATCATAATAGATAGGGCACACAGATTGCCAAAACCGAAGCACTTACCGGAAACTTTGCCTAGGGATGTCCTTATCAGGATCCATTACTATCACGTCAAAGACGCGTTGATGGCCGCGGTACGGTCGATGGGAGATATACCAGCACCATATCAGCATATCAAATTGTATGCAGATCTCTCTTTAGCCACTCTTCGCATGCGCAAAAGCTTGGCACCGATAACGGCAACTCTACGTGATCACAATATCGCATATAGATGGGTTTTCCCGGTTAAAATTTTGATACGACATAACGGAACATTCCATGTTATCTCAAATCTAGAAGAGGGACGAAAGTTCTTACAATCTAGAAATCTTCCTTACCCGGAAAGGATGGAGGATCAGGAGCGGTTGCATAGTCACATTGGGCAAGATTGGCAAGTGGTGCCACCACGAAAGAGACTTCCTCGCTAAAGAGTCTTCAATTTAACGTGAAATGGTTGCCGTGTGGGGTTCTGACATGTCTCTGGGATTCGAGCCCTGAGAAATAGTCCCAGTTTCCATCAGCAGCTTATGCAGCTGTATATGTGTTCAAAATGTTTGTATGATTGGTGCGACTCTGAAAGGGTCATGAGGCACCCAAATATGTTGATTTGTTATCAATGTTGTTTAAATAATGCATTGTTGAAGTTGGAAGATAATACCATAGACATGCCTAGGCCTAAAAGGAGAAATACAAGGTTGTTGTATATGGGTAAACAAGCAGTTCCTCTCAGATCAGATAAACAGTTAAGACCCATAGGGTCACAGGCATACCATAATATGCCTCAGGGTCATACTCCCGCCTCTACTTTATACTGTAATGGTTAAATTTGTGTCTATGAATGTGAAAGGCTTGAACAGCCCCCACAAAAGAGCGTTAATGTGGAAAGAAGCTTTGTCCTTGAAAGGGGATATACTCTGTGCGCAAGAGACCCATATACTAGAACAAGACGCTCACAGAATAAAACACCCTCAATTCCCCAACATTATCCTTTCTCACTACAATAAAAAACAGAGAGGTGTATTATTGGCAATAAGAAACACAGTGGCTTTCAATTCAATAGCATTATTTTCAGATCCAGGAGGGAGATACATTATCCAGATAGGAGAGCTCAATAACGTGCTATTTACAATAGTGGTGGCATATGTCCCAAATACACATCAAATTCGATTCATTAACAAATTATTTACAAAAATTAATAAGGTTAGAAGAGGAGAATTAGTAGTTTGTGGAGACTTCAACACTATCCACGATCCCACATTGGATTCCACGAGTGACCATAAAACCCATTACCAATCCTTAGCAACTGTCCTACTTCGGGAAAATATATATGACATCTGGCGTATTCAACATGACACAGAAAGGGACTATACCTTTTATTCTCCAGTACATGTCATACTCTCGTAGAGATCTATTTCTAGTGGGTCGCTCCTTGATACAAAATGTGGAAAAATCCTCTATTGAATTGATTAAATGGTCAGATCATGCTGCTATTACTATGAGTATTAGGGCGGGTTCACACATGGCGGAATTTCACTTAAATTCCGCTGCGGACACTCCGCAGCGTTAATCCGCAGCGGAGCCGTTTCTCCATTGACTTTCACTTTAATTTAGCAGTGTTCGTTTACACGATGCGTACAATTCCGCTGCGGAGCATAGGCTGCGGAGCGGAATTTGGTGTCCGCAGCATGCTCTGTCTGTTGCGGAGCAGTGGCGGACTGGTTGCGGACTCATGGCGGAATTTCTCCATTGACTTCAATGGAGAGTCAAAATTCCGCAATGAAGTCCGCAGATCTTATGTGTGCTGCGGAGCGTATTGTTTTTACTACCATGACATTTCTTCATTCTGGCTGGACCTATGTATTTCTAGGTCTACAGCCAGACTGAGGAAGTCAATGGGGCTCCCGTAATGACGGGAGCGTTGCTAGGAGACGTCTGTAAATAGTCACTGTCCAGGGTGCTGAAAGAGTTACGCGATCGGCAGTAACTGTTTCTGCACCCGGGACAGTGACTACCGATCTCAATATACATGTATCTGTAAAAAAAAATATAAGTTCATACTTACCGAGAACTCCCTGCGTCTGTCTCCAGTCCGGCCTCCCAGGATGACGTTTCAGTGTAAGTGACGGCTGCAGCCAATCACAGGCCAAGCACAGGCTGCAGCGGTCACATGGACTGGAGCGTCATCCAGGGAGGTCGGGCCGGATGCCGAAAGAGGGACGCGTCACCCAGACAACGGGCGGTAAGTATGAATTTCTTTGACTTTCACTAGGGAAAGTGCTGTCCCTTCTCTCTATCCTGCACTGAATAGGGAGAAGAGAAGCACTTTTCCTGCAGTCCGCAGCGGCCAGTCCGCATCAATTTTCTGCACATTTTGTGCAGATCCGCTGCAGAATCTGCAACGCAGATTCTGTGCGGCATTGATGCGGACAGTTGCGGAGGAATTCCGCCATGTGTGGTCATGCCCTTAGAGATGTTCATAGCACAACATCTCACTTTTTATGGAGAAACAATACATATTTGATGTCTAATCCTAAATATAAGGAGGAATTAGGTAAAGGAATAGAGGAATATTTTAAGCTGAACAAGAATTCTGTTAGTGACCCTTTTGTTTTATGGAACGCGCATAAAGCGTTCATGAGAGGTCTTTTTATAAAGTGGGGACATAGAGCAAAAAAGGAAAGGGAGAGACAATTTGATGAAACGACAACACAATTGCGCCAAGTAGAAACCCAAAATAAAGTGAAGGTTTCCCAGTCTAACAATGAAAAGATAAGGAATTTTAGGATTAAATTAAAGGATTGCTTAATGTACAAATATGAAAAAAAACTGCAATCCATTAGGGCACAGTACTACTCTCAGGATAATAAAGCTAGTAAGCTTCTGGCGCATAGATTAAAGGCTAGAGCGGTGAAAAGTAAAATACCATTTATAAAGGACCCAATAGGTAGCACTAAAAAATACTCACCTGAAGACATAGCGCAGGAATTTAAAGAATACTATGAATCCCTATATAATCTACAGTCTCACTCAGCAAATCCACAACCAACCCAACAAGTCGTCAAGGATTTTTTGACTAACTTGAAACTCCCACGTCTATCACCCCAGCAATTAGAAGATCTCAACCTTCCCTTATCAGAAATAGAGGTTTCCAAAATAATTAGGGCTCTTCCGCTCCATAAGGCCCCTGGTCCTGATGGCTTATCTGGAGCCTATTATAAAACCTTTGAAGAAGCTCTCCTCCCTCATCTGTTTGAAATCTTGAAACACGCAATTTTGAAAGGTTCTTATCCGAAAGAAATGTTGAGTGCAGCGATAGTGACACTTCCGAAACCAGGGAAAACACCAGATACACCGCAAAACTTTAGGCCCATATCACTCCTTAATTCTGACTTAAAAATCTATGCCAAAGTATTAGCAAACCGCTTATCAGATGTAATCCCACTTTTGGTCAACAGGGACCAGGTTGGTTTTGTCAAGGGTAGGCAGGCCACGGAAAATACCAGGAGGGTTCTTAATATATTAGACTATGTAGACAGGAAAGGAACCAAAGCAGAAAAAGCTTTTGACAGGGTTAATTGGTCATTTGTCTTTGCGGTTTTAGAAGAGATGGGATTTGAAGGTTCTATTACAAATGCAATCAAAGATCTATATACAGTCCCGTCGGCAAGAGTTTTCGTTAATGGTGCCTTATCTAAAGATTTCGAAATAACAAACGGGACAAGACAAGGATGTCCATTGTCACCTTTGATTTTTGTCCTCTCTATAGAGCCTCTGGCTCAAGCTCTTAGACAGAAGCAGGAGATTTCAGGGATAAACATAGGAGGGCGTGAGCATTGTATATCCTTATATGCAGATGACATAATATTAACCCTAGAAAAACCAGAAACCTCAATGGCAGCAGCATTCCAGATCATACAGGAATTTGGACAAATAGCGTTTTACAAAATTAACATGGGAAAATCCCAAGCTATATCTTTGAACTGTCCACCAGCGGACAGCGAATTTTTGAAAAAAGAATTCCAGTTGGATTGGCAAAAATCACACATAAAATATCTGGGGATAAATATCACTCCCAAAATATTGCAGTTATATCAAGCCAACTATTATAGTATGTTATCCCAAATGGAATTAGAACTGAAACAACTAGCAATACATGAAGTCTCATGGATAGGCCGCATAGCAGCTTTTAAAATGCTAGTACTTCCGAAATTACTATACTTGTTCCGGACACTGCCGATTAAAATGCCCTTTTCCTTTTTTAATAAAGCAAATAAATTGTTAAACGCATATATTTGGCAGAAGAGTAAGCCGCGAATAGCGGCTAGGATTTTGAATAAAGGGAAAAAATGTGGGGGCTTGAGTTTACCAAATAACCAACATTATTATCTAGCAACCCAGATATCCCAATTGAAAGACTGGTGGGTGGGAGACACCTCCAAACATTGGGTACATATTGAAACATCAGTATCCCCCATAACCAATTTAAAAGCTCTTCTGATAGGAAAACTACACTCCAATGCGCATTACTCTCACTTGCCATATTTTCTTGCTACCTCCTTACAAAATTGGAATAAATTCCACACACTTAGCGTTACTTCTACATTCTCTATACTCCCAAATGCACCGATAGAAGTACTAGAGCTCCTTATACCTGACCTGAACCTACGGTCTTGGAAGGAAAGGGGTATGTCACAGATGTCATCTTTGATAGAGGATAGCCAATTGGTACAATTTAATTTCTTACATATCAAATTCAATATTCCAAATACTGAATTTTATAAATTTCTGAGAATCAGACATCTCATGCAAACGGAATGTCCATTTGAAGTTACAGCCAATGCGGACATATTCAGAATGTGGTCTCAAACCGGAAGGCATTTTAAAGGACTGAGGCCTATATATGATCTTTTGGGAGCTAAAAATACATTTGAAAAGTCTCCATCCTACCTAGCTTGGGAGAGAGAACTTGGGAAGGTACATTCGGAGCAAGAATGGACTAGTGCATTTACTTTCATAGCAAAACATTTGAAATGCACTCTTCATTATGAATCAGGGATGAAAACGATACTCAGGTGGTATTACACGCCAGATAAACTTCAACACATATATCCAGAGGCCTCACACTACTGTTGGAGGAATTCTGGAAGTAGAGGCACCTTGATACATATTTTATGGACTTGTCCATTACTCCAAAGCATATGGAAGACCTCATTCCAATTACTGTCAGATATAGTAGGGATTACACTAATTCCATCCCCTTCGCTAGCACTAGTTTTTTTAAACATTGAAGATATTCCGAGAGAATTTAGAATAATAGCCGCTCACATATTCATTGCGACCAAAGTAGCAATAACCAGGTATTGGAAAAGTATAACAATACCCTCAATGACAGAAATTATCGCACACGTTAATAGCACATGCTCACATGAGAAGATGATGGCATACAAGAACCATTCAATACCTAAATATGAGACAGACTGGGACCCATGGTTAAAGAGCGTTCACAACATTATTTCTTAAAGAGGACAGGAAAATTTCTTAAATAGGAAATGCAAATTAGAAGAGAATAGAGAAATAAAGAGAATAATTTGCTAAGCTCCAAAAGATAAGATAAGATAGTACTTACTACGGAAAGGAATATTGCACATCTCATAGGTACTGGGTTGTCTCAAATGTAAGGCTTAAAGAGGCTCTGTCACCAGATTTTGCAACCCCTATCTGCTACTGCAGCAGATAGGCGCTGCAATGTAGATTACAGTAACGTTTTTATTTTTAAAAAACGAGCATTTTTGGCCAAGTTATGACCATTTTCGTATTTATGCAAATGAGGCTTGCAAAAGTACAACTGGGCGTGTTGAAAAGTAAAAGTACAACTGGGCGTGTATTATGTGCGTACATCGGGGCGTGTTTACTACTTTTACTAGCTGGGCATTCTGATGAGAAGTATCATCCACTTCTCTTCAGAACGCCCAGCTTCTGGCAGTGCAGATCTGTGACGTCACTCACAGGTCCTGCATCGTGTCAGCACCAGAGGCTACAGTTGATTCTGCAGCAGCATCAACGTTTGCAGGTAAGTAGCTACATCGACTTACCTGCAAACGCCGATGCTGCTGCAGAATCATCTGTAGCCTCTGGTGCCGATGTGTCCTCGCTCGTCTGACACGATGCAGGACCTGTGAGTGACGACACAGCGTGATCTCTGGAGAACACGGCTGTGTCTGCACTGCCAGAAGCTGGGCGTTCTGAAGAGAAGTGGATGATACTTCTATACACAACGCCCAGCTAGTAAAAGTAGTAAACACGCCCCGATGTACGCACATAATACACGCCCAGTTGTACTTTTACTTTTCAACACGCCCAGTTGTACTTTTGCAAGCCTCATTTGCATAAATACGAAAATGGTCATAACTTGGTCAAAAATGCTTGTTTTTTAAAAATAAAAACGTTACTCTTATCTACATTGCAGCGCCGATCTGCTGCAATAGCAGATAGGGGTTGCAAAATCTGGTGACAGAGCCTCTTTAAGTGCAAAGTTATCGTGTTTTCGCTTATTGGAATGTAACTTGATATGGTATGTCGGTATAATATAGTATAATATAAAATATTTGTTGGAAGATGCAAGTTCTACATACCTTATGCATTGAATAACAAATGTCTGTTAAATATGTGTTGAAAAATTTCAATAAAAATTTATTGAGTTAAAAAAAAAAGAATACAAGACATGATCGCTGTGGCCTCGGATTGAATGCAGCAATCGCATTCCACCGAGAAGCTACACACCACTTCCTAAAGTCAGAACAGTACTCCTCAATGGGTCTCTACCCTGACGTAAGGTCACCAGCTGACTCTCGGCAAAGGCAGTCTTGTCAGTCTCGTCATATATGAGCCCGAGAGCAGAAAAAAAAGATCAACAGATGAAAGTTCAGGGGCGTCAGGAGCCAAGGAGAAGGCCCATTCTTGGGGCCCGTCCTGGAGCCGGGACATAATTATACCCACTCGCTGGCTCTCAGGACCTGAGGAGTGGAGTCTTAGACGGAAATAGAGCCTACAACTCTCCCGAAAGGAGAAAAAAGTCTTCCGGTCCCCTGAGAACTGTTCAGGCAACTTGAGGTGGGGTTCAAGAGGTGAGGTGGGGGGGCACTACCAGGGTAGCATCTCGCTGCTTGCCCTTCTGAGCCAGGGCTTGGACCTGTAGGGAGAGGCCCTGCATTTCTATAAATAGGCCAAGGGCGGGAGCTAGAACCGTCTGGCCCGGCTGTGATAGGTTCTCCCACTCCTGAGCCTACCAGCCTGAGTGGTAGCAGATCGGGTCACTCTATCAGACCTAGGTGCAGGTGCAGACTCATTACACCATGGGCGTCGACACAGAAGCTGTGTCTGGCAGATCCTTTACACAAAGATTACATAGGCAAGAAAACGACCTGCCCTCCTATCTATAATGAGTGCGATTGTGATTCCAGCACTGGTGTAAGATGTAACACTTACTAGGAAGCTACTGCAGCATCTCTCTATCTCTTTCTCTCATTCTTTCTCTCTTTTTTTTCCCACTCTTTACTCTCCCCTCTCCATAAATTTCTATGGGCAGCTGTAACCTGATCTGTCTTGTCTTGAGGAAACTAATTTAGCAGTAAATTCAGATTGAGTGAACAGTTAGGAGGGGGGGATGAGAAAGGAGCCTAATAAGTGGAAAAAGAGGCATTGTTCTTGGCAATTTTTATAGCAGTTTTTTGCACCAAAGCAAGGAATGGATCTGAAAATAAACAAAAGTATAAAGGAGAGACTGATACTTCTCTCTTTCATGTCCACTCCTGTGTTTTGCATAAAAACTGCCACGAAAACTGCATGTGTGATTTAAGCCTAAAGGGGTTTCTGTTTTTATACAAATAACGTTTAATCACTGTATAATGAAAAGTTATATGACTTTCTAATATACTTTGTTTTATTTACTCATTTTCAAGATTTGTGTTTGCTGATAAAAGCATATTTATTTATCTCAAGAGGCTAAAAACCTGTGTAGACCTATTCCTTCTCTCAGCTGAGAAGTGGACATACTTGTATCCAGTTTAGGAAATCCCTTCACTGAGAACATTGCTTAGGGTATGTTCACACGCACTAATTATGGACGTAATTCAGGCGTTTTTGCCCCGAATTACGTCCGAAAATAGCGCCTCAATAGCGCTGACAAACATCTGCCCATTGAAAGCAATGGGCAGACGTTTGTCTGTTCACACGAGGCGTAATTTACGCGCCGCTGTCAAATGATGGCGCGTAAATAGACGCCCGCGTCAAAGAAGTGACCTGTCACTTCTTTGGCCTTAATTGGAGCCGTTATTCATTGACTCCAATGAATAGCAGCGCCAATTACGTCCGTAATGGACGCGGCGTTCAAGCGCCTGCACATGCCGTTACGGCTGAAATTACGGGGATGTTTTCAGGCTGAAACATCCCCGTAATTTCAGCCGTTACGGACGCCCTCGTGTGAACATACCCTTAAGGTAATGCCTCTGTGCAGAGCAAGTCAGGAAAGCAGTGGCTGACGCAGTGGGTCAGTTTGTGAAGCAGGCTCAGTATCTATGCACATAAATCAGACTCCATGCACACGACAGAACTTTTGATACGTAATTACGGATCAGGTAATTACGGATTAAATTGCGGACTGATTAATTTCTATAGGCCACGGACACCTTTCCGTATATTTACGGAGGTGTGTCTGAGCCGTAGAAGTGATCCGCAAAATATAGAAAATGTCCTATACTTGTCCGCAATTACGGACGGCTACGGAGGTGCATCCGTACTTGCAGATTGATATTTGCTGACAGTAAAAAACCTTATGGTCATGTGCATTAGGCCTAAAACCAGTGTGAGATTATGAAGTCATTTCCTGCTAATCTGATTTCGGGTCTGTTCATTTTAGATTAGCAGGACCATTGGGTGGCACATTAAAAAAAAATCTTTATGAGGTTTTAGATTGTCATTATGCTGTATATAGAAAATGTCACTTTTAAAATAGAAGCTAAGATTCAAGTTACCAAACAGTTTTTCAAAGAAGATCACTGCTGTGCTGTTTAATGAGCAGTATTTTCAGTTTAATGTTTATAATAAATCATTAGTTGTAAACAAATTTCCAGTTACTTCCAGCTACTCAGCATTTCTAATTAGCTGGAAATAATGTAAAAATCGTGCTCTTCTGCTAAGTTGATAAATTTGATAGATAGACAGATAGATAGATGGATGGATGGATGGATGGATAGACATACAGACAGATAAATGATAGATAGATAGATAGATAGATAGATAGATAGATAGATAGATAGATAGATAGATAGATAGATAGATAGATAGATGGATGGATGGATGGATAGATAGATGATAGATAGATAGATAGATGGATGGATGGATGGATGGATGGATGGATGGATGGATAGATAGATAGATAGATAGATAGATAGATAGATAGATAGATAGATAGATAGATAGATGGATGGATGGATGGATAGATAGATGATAGATAGATAGATGGATGGATGGATGGATGGATGGATGGATGGATGGATGGATGGATAGATAGATAGATAGATAGATAGATAGATAGATAGATAGATAGATAGATAGATATGAGATAGATAGATAGATAGATAGATAGATAGATAGATAGATAGATAGATAGATAGATAGATAGATAGATAGATAGATAGATAGATAGATAGATAGATACTAATAATCTCTAAACACCCTATCCGAATTAACACTTGAGTAGTGGGAGCTGAGGAAACTCTTGGCTAGTCTGTGCAATGGTCTCCACATAGACTTCTATTGCTCCCATTAGTGAAATAGGTTGTGTCTGATCTTCACTTCCATTTAATTAAAGCTTCACCATTTCCCCAAAAGACAGAATGTTAGGTGACACAGAAAAAAAGAGACTTTGCTTTGTGGCAAGAATTTTTTGTATGGATTTCTTCTCACCAGTTCCTTGCATAAAGAAAGTTAGTGTGTATGGCTTAGACCTGCCAAAAATAATTGATAGGCCATAAAGGTAGAAAAAGAGTAAGGGCATGACCACACGTGGCGGATTTCCTCCGCAACTGTCCGCATCAATGCCGCACAGAATCTGCGTTGCAGATTCTGCTGCGGATCTGCACAAAATGTGCAGTACATTGATGCGGACTAGCTGCTGCGGACTGCGGGAAAAGTGCTTCCCTTCTCCCTATCAGTGCAGGATAGAGAGAAGGGACAGCACTTTCCCTAGTGAAAGTAAACGATTTTCATACTTACCGGCCGTTGTCTTGGTGACGCGTCCCTCTTTCGGCATCCAGCCCGACCTCCCTGGATGACGCGCCAGTCCATGTGACCGCTGCAGCCTGTGCTTGGCCTGTGATTGGCTGCAGCCGTCACTTAGACTGAAACGTCATCCTGGGAGGCCGGACTGGAGACAGACGCAGGGAGTTCTCGGTAAGTATGAACTTATATATTTTTTAACAGATACATGTATATTGAGATCGGTAGTCACTGTCCCGGGTGCAGAAACAGTTACTGCCGATCGCTTAACTCTTTCAGCACCCTGGACAGTGACTATTTACAGACGTCTCCTAGCAACGCTCCCGTCATTACGGGAGCCCCATTGACTTCCTCAGTCTGGCTGTAGACCTAGAAATACATAGGTCCAGCCAGAATGAAGAAATGTCATGGTAGTAAAACCAATACGCTCCGCAGCACACATAAGATCTGCGGACTTCATTGCGGAATTTTGACTCTCCATTGAAGTCAATGGAGAAATTCCGCCATGAGTCCGCCACTGCTCCGCAACAGACAGAGCATGCTGCGGACACCAAATTCCGCTCCGCAGCCTATGCTCCGCAGCGGAATTTTACGCCTCGTCTAAACGAACACTGCTAAATTAAAGTGTAAGTCAATGGACAAACGGCACCGCTGCGGATTAACGCTGCGGAGTGTCCGCAGCGGAATTTAAGTGAAATTCCGCCACGTGTGAACCCAGCCTTATTGTGGGGCCAGGGCCGCCATCAGGAATTTCAGGGCCCCATACAGCTAAATTGTCTGGGCCCCCCTACCGTGGCACCGCCCGTTAACGATACTCCGTCCAGCACCATATCACGCTCTTTGTGTGATACATAACTAATAACTTTTTATTTGGCCGAAAGATTTTGAAGCCTGCCACCACGACAAAGTAGACTCTTTTCGTAGGGCCCTACTCTACTCTAACGTAAAAATATATAGACTTTATTCCTTTTTCTGCAGATTTAATGAATATAATACTTAACCCATTCAGGACCAAGGGTCATTGATACCTCAATGACCAGCCCCATTTTTTAAAATCTGACATGTGTCAGTTTATGTGGTAATAACTCTGGAATGCTTTTGCCTATGCAAGCGATTCAGAGATTGTTTTCTCGTGACAAATTGTACTTTATGTTAGTGGAAAAATTTGGTCAATAAATTCATAGCTTATTTGTGAAATACACCAAAATGTAAATAAAATTTGCAAAAAATATAATTTTTCTAACTTTAAATGTAATCTACTTGTAAAACAGATAGTAATACCACACAAAAATGTTGTTAATTAACATCCCCATATGTCTACTTTATATTTGCATTGTTTTTAGAACATTATTTTATTTTTCTAGGATGTTACAAGGCTTATAACTTTAGCAGCAATTTCTCACATTTTCAAGAAAATTTCAAAAGGCTATTTTGTCAAGGACCAGTTCAGTTTTGAAGTAGCTTTGAGGGCCTTATGTACTAGATATACCCAATAAATCACCCCATTTTAAAAACTGCACCCCTCAAAGTATTCAAAACAGCATTCAGAAAGTTTATTTACTCTTTAGGTGCTTCACAGGAATTAAAGCAAAGTAGAGGTGAAATTTACAAATGTAATTTTTTTTGCCAAAATTCATTTGTAATAAAAAAAAATCTGTAACAGAGAAATATGTGTACTTTTTTAACGTTTTATTTTTTTCCTATAATAAAAGACTGTTTTTTTAACTTATAACTTATTTTTACACTTTTATAAAACATTTTTTTATTACTTTTTTTTTTTACTTGTTCTACTTGAAGACCTGCAGCACTGATGGCTGCTATAACACATTACACTACCTAGGTAGTGTAACATGTTATAAACTGTCAGTGTGACATTGACAGTCACACTGACAGGAAGCCTATGAGGACCAGCTGGTCCTCATAGGCTTCCGTGAATGACAGACCCAGAAGCCGTTGTATGGCCTCCGGTTTTGCCATGCAACCGACGGCAGCACCCGCAATCGGTCCTCGGGAAAGTTTGTTGTAGCAAAAACTTTCCAGTTTGTTGCTACAACAAACTTTCCATGCGATCACATGATCGGAACCTGAACGAATCAGGTCCCGGTCATGTCTCCGGGGCCAGAGGCAGGGGTTGACAGCGCGATCCGGGTGTCAGCACTACTCTGAGACACCTGGATCGCGCTTTTAACACCCACCGTGAATTCACGTCGGCGCTGCACAGAGCCCATTAAGCGCCAACGTGAATTTACTGTGGGCGGTCAGGAAGCAGTTAATACCAATGATCATATTCTCTGACAGCCGAACCAATCGGTTCGGCTGTCAGAGAACAGGTTACTGGGGAGCCGCAGACACTGACCCAGCCAGCGTCCGAGCGCTTTTCACAGCGCTATGCCGCCTGGAACACACATTTGTACATACACATCCTGGCAGCACGGGGTATGTGCGAAAAGGACGTTTATGTACAGATTGTCGGCATGATAGGGTTAAAAGAGTTTCTCAGCCCCTAAAAATATATGGCCTACCGGGACCCCCGCCAATCAGCTGTTTTGAAGGGAGTGCAGCGCTGCTTCCCCTTATTTCTACTTGCTCACTGTGAATCGTCGACACAGATGTACCGCAATTCAGAGTATTGCAGCCTTCTCACATTCACTTCAATGTGAGAAGGCTGCAATACTGTGAATCGCCGCTCGATTCACAAGTGAGCAAGTAGAAATTAAGGGGAAGCAGCGCTGCACTCCCTTCAAAACAGCTGATCGGTGGGGGTCTTGATAGTTGGACCCCGACCCATCAGCTATTAATGGCCTATCCGGAGGATCAGTGCACCTGTCACTATATCATACTGCCCGCAGTTAGGGCAACATTAACAGGCCGACAGGTTCACATAAATAAAATAGCAGATACAGGATTTGTTTCGGTACAATCCTAAAACCCCATCTATGATCAAAAATAGATGCATAAGAGCAAAGGAGAAAAAGGTTGTTAAAACAGTGGCATAACAATTGTGGTCACAGGGGGGGTGGGTCGACCTGGAATGGGCGAGCCCCACTTAAAACTGGATCCACGTATTTAACGAAGCGTTAGGAAGGTGTATGCTGCGTATTATATAATTTCCTGATGCTGCCCGGCCGGATGTGGCAGTGGGCCTTGTGTACCAGACCATGAAAGCAAGAGGAGCGAGTAGTGGGGAGTACATTTTTTTATATTTTTATGTTGGTTCTGGGGTCCATGCTTAAGGTGGACGAGGCTATTCAAAAGTGTGGCATGGGGCGCAGCACAATGTAGTTACAACCCTGTGTGTAAATATTATTTTAATTCTCTATTTAACCCATTTATTCATTTTACACTTACCTTTGCAGTCTTCTCTTCTCTTCAGCAGGGGGGCATCAAGCTCACAAGTGCTTACCACACACTGAAGCTGAGCTGCTCCCACTGCCCTATCCAGACACAGCAGTTGGCGTTGCTGGGATTGCTCTTCAGCACTTTGGACCTTTAGCAATAGTAAAAATTATTAAGTGAAAGAAAAAATAAATATATATAAATTTTATAAAGAGCTTCGTCATTAGTTCTACAGAGTTTTAAACTTTAGGGTTAACGCTTATGAGTTATGACGTTGAGCGTGACGTCAAGATGTGCTAGATTGCAGAATGAGACCATTGAGCAACGTAAATACACTCCAGCTAGACACACATTGGAGCTGCTGCTTACCATTCAGTAGAAAAAATAAATAAATAAATACTGCAAAACTATTGTTAACTTACCTGCTGGCCTCGCTTGCTTCATACACTTCTCTTTACAATGCCCAGTTGGTAAAAAGTTAAAAAGCGCCCAGTTGTCTATTAAGAAACTAATTAGCATAAATCTAAAATTGTTCATAACTTGGTCAAAAATTATCGTTTTTCCAAATAAAAACCACTGTTGTTATTTAAATTACAGCGACGATCACATTATGTAGGAGATATGGCACTTATAATATGGGGACAGAGCCTCTTTAAGTATATCACATTGTATGCTTTAGGAGAAAGTAAAAAAGACACGGCGCCACATAGTGCAATAAAAGCAGGATAAAAATGGAGCTACTAATATAATGAAAAGTGCTCACCTTAAGATGTAGACACTGGCAGGTGTCACAACAGGGGGAGAGAAATGTATATAGCGGTTCTTTGTTCTGATTGACAGCTAATTGTGATTTCATGTCATTTGTATTTAAACCCTTGCTAATCGCACTGTGTGTATTGGCCTGATGAAGACGCCGGTCCGGCGTTGAAACGCGTAGACTGCCCACTGTCAATAAATACTTTTAATGCTTTAAATCACCTAGCTTTTGCCATTATTAGCAGTGCCTTTTTTATATTGTATGCTTGTAACGGTCTTATATGTTTTATTGTCTGTTTTTTTAAAGGTTTCTGTGTCTTGAACTATGTTGGATTGTCGTGGGATAGAATTTTTACCAATAAAATGGTCAAAGCGGGCTGTAGGGGGGGGCAGTTTATTTCAATAAAGTGTTTTTTATATATTTTTTCAACTGTGTAACAGCGCTACTAATCGAGGTGTCTGACTGACACCTCTCCATTACAATCGCTAGGGCTTGGTGTCAGTCAGTGATGTGCTATGTCCACCTTTGGCTAACCCTAATCCCTCCAATTAACTCAGTACCCAACGCACCAGGGGTACTGGGAAGAGGCGAGAACCATCAGGAGCCGGCCCAAACAACGTAATGGGCAGTCGCAGGCTGGTGTTTTTAGGATGGGAGGGGACCAATAGCCATGGACCTTCCCATACTGATAATCAGACTGCAGCTATTGATTTTCTCCATGTTTTTTTTTTTATATATATTTTTGTATTTATAGCATAGTGTAATGCTTTTCTTAAAAATATATAAAAAAATAAAGCAAATTATTAAACAAAAAAACATGTGGGGTCCTCCTATTTCTCTATTCAGCCAAGAAAATCCAACAACCGCAGTTTGAAATTCTCAGGATGGTAAAGGTCTATGGCTATTGGTTCGCTCCCATCCTAAAAACACCAGCCTGTGGCCATCCCAGCTCCTGATAGTCCTCGGCTCTTCCCAGTACCCCTGGTGCATTGGGTACTGGGGAAAAGGGGTTGGTGTCAGCCAAAAGTGGGCATTGCACACCTCTGGCTGACGCCAAACCCTAGCAATTGTAATGTAGAGGTGTCAGTCAGACACCTCGATTACTAGTTCTGTTATACAGTGGAAAAATGTATAAAAAATACTTTATTGAAATAAACTGCATCCCCCTACAGCCCGCTTTGATCATTTTATTGGTAAAAATTTTATCCTACGACGATCTTATGCAGTCCAAGATACTGAAACCTGTAAAAAAAACACAGACAATAAAACATATAAGACCGTTACAAGCATACAATGTGATATACTTACACACAAAAGATGATTCATGACAACCCTGCCGCTGTCTTCCTCCGTCCTCCACTGACGCGCTGTCAGTGAGGATGTTGCTGCAGACGCAACCCCTTTCAAGAAGCCAGACGTGTCAGAAGAGATGGACACAGAGATTCCGAGAGCAGTGAAGGAGGTGTGGGGCATGTCTCAGACTGGCAGGCAACGCTTTCGATTTGCAAGTCTGAGACAGTAGCAGCCATCTTGGATCCTGGACAACTGGGACCAGAACGAGGGAACGGAGCGGCAAGCAAGAAAGTGAGGCCAGCAGGTAGGTTAACAATAATTTTACAGTTTAATTGTTTTTTTTTTGTGTTCATAAGAACGAGGGTCCCAAACCCCCAGATCCTCCTCACTGCACACCCACAGTGAGGGGGACATTGAATTGAGCAGTGGTCAAGCGTGCACGTTTCCATTTCATTCAAAGTGTATGGGAATGACGGAAACAGCAGAGTACATGCTTGACCACCGCTCCGTACAAGCTCCGCCTGCATGGGAGTGCAAGTTTTATTTTACTCAAAATGCCCAAAATGTTAGGCTGGGTTGACACCTGCGTTCAGCTTTCCGTTATTCTCCTCTGCTCTGTCAGAGCAGAGCAACAGAAAAATAAGAAGCGCCTGTTCCACTGCACAACGGACAACACCTGCCGCCAACTAAATCCATTGACTTTAATGGGTTTTGTCGGATTTCCTTTGGGGTGTCGGTTGTTTTAACGAAAACAATAGTGCAGCATGCTGCACTATTGTTTCCGGTATTCTCTGTCAGATCTGCAACAGAGCCTCCAACGCAGATGTGAACAAAGCCTAAAACAAAAGACCATGTGACCACTGCAGCAGTCACATAGGATGAAACGTCATGACAGGAGGCCGGGATGCGCTAAGAATAGGGGATCGTGTCACCTAGACTACGACTGGGGTAAGTCTAAACTTTTTTATAAATTTAAGATTAAAAAAATACCTTTTTTTTTTTCTCATTTGTGATTTTTGTGGCAGAACCGCAGCATTTCTGCAGCATAAATTGAAATGCTGCGGCTTAAAAAAACACACTGCAGGTCAATTTTTTTTGCTGTGTGTGCATGAGATTTGTTCACATTTTCCGCAATGAAATGTGTTGCATAAAATCTGCAGTGATCATGCCCAGTGTGTTCCTACCCTAACGATAAGGCCCAGTTCACAAAGTTTTTGGGCCTTGATATTGACTCGGACACTGCGTCAGAATCAGCACCAAAAAACTTCCAAAACCGTCTCCCATTGATTTAATCTGAAATCAATGGGAGCCAGTCACGGAAAAAATAAAAAGCAGCATGTCCTTTCTTGCCTCGGTTCCGCCTCTGACCTCCCATGAAAATCAATGGTAGGCAGAAATTGCATTTTTCGCTGCGTTTTTTGTCTGCTGTCCTCAATTTCCGCAGGCAAAAACGCAGCAAAAAACGCGACAATATAGTGTGGGCAGGTCAAAATCTGCTCTTACCATTACATAGCTCAGTCTGTTACCTCTCCTCCACTCCTGTCCTCAATAACACCTTCACATGATTGGCAAGTCACCACCCCGCACAAGATCCGCACGCTAATCTCCTGAAATACTCTGTGCTGCCTTAAACTCTGTGGACAGGTCAGGATCCTGTTTCTTTTAAATGCTGCACTGTAGCGCAGCCTTATATAGTGGATCGAGCGGGTTCCCCAGCAGCATTTAAAAGAAACAGGATCCGGCTCTGTTCACAGAGTTTAAGGCAGCACAGAGTATTTCAGGAGAGGAGCGTGTGATTGGCTGCAGAGGCCGCTGCAGCCTGTGATTGGCTGCAGAGGCCGCTGCAGCCTGTGATTGGCTGCAGAGGCGGTCACGTGGGATGTAGCGTCATCCCTGGAGGCTGGCCTTCTGACGTCATCCTGACGTGCGTGACCGCCACTACAGCCTGTGATTGGCTGCAGCGGCGACATGGATAAATCGTCATCGCCGGACAGGAGGAAAGTAAGTATGACATTTTTTTATTTTATTTTTTTATTACATTAAAATTTTATTTTCCGCGCACCGAGCATGGTACTGTCAAGGTTGCTGAAAGAGTTAGTGCAGCCCATTAACTCTTTCAGCACCCTGGACAGTACCATGCTCGGCGCACGGAAATTACAGGTTCGGTCAGAACTAGTTCGGTCCGAATCGAACTTTTTCGTGAAATTCGGCGAACTAGCCGAACCGAACTTTTCATAAGTTCGCTCATCTCTAACTAGTACCATATTTAGGCTGGGTTCACACGACCTATTTTCAGGCGTAAACGAGCCGTATAATGCCTCGATTTACGCCTGAAAATACGGCTCCAATACGTCGGCAAACATCTGCCCATTCATTTGAATGCGAGTGCCGACGTACTGTGCCGACGACCTGTCATTTACGCGTCGTCGTTTGACAGCTGTCAAAAGACGACGCGCAAAATTACAGCCTCGTCAAAAGAAGTGCAGGACACTTCTTGGGACGTTTTTGGAGCCGTTTTCTCATAGACTCTATTGAAAACAGCTCCAAAAACGGCCGAAAAAAACCGCAGTGAAAACAGAGCGAAAAACGCAGCGAAAAACGCAGCGAAAAACGTGAGTTGCTCAAAAAACGTCTGAAAATCAGGTGCTGTTTTCCCTTGAAAACAGCTCCATATTTTCAGACGTTTTTGGCTCAGCGTGTGAACATACCCTAACATGTGAATATTTCACAGTCTGCCGTCTAAGACTCTGCCCATGAAGTGGGCAATACCTTTAAGAAGACCTGTGATTTTTAGTTATTTTTTTTAAACCACATACCTCTTCTTATTCCTGGTATCCTCTTGATTCCAGCGCTATAATTTTTTTATCAATGAGGAGAAAGTAGTAAAATCGGAAGGGAGACGCAGTCCCAAGATGCAAGTAGTCAGGATTTGAACCTGGGCTCAGGTTCAAATCCTGACTACTTGCATCTTGGGACTGCGTCTCCCTTCCGATTTTACTACTTTTTTCCAATAAACATGGGACTCTCATCTCCCTTTTAATACCACCACCAGCGCTGGATCATTTCTTTCTCCTCATTGATATTCTACACCGCGGGCCGTCGCGGGGATCCGACTGACGCTACCAGGAGACGCAGACCGGTGAGCTGGAGGTTCTCTCCCTGTTTCTATAATTTTTTTATTTGTCCCTCCTGTTGTCCCGCTACGGTCCCTGCTCTGCTTGGCGCCTAATATGCTAAGTTGCAGTAAAGGTATAGCGAGAAGGGGACCTTATCTCTCCTCAGTAAGCATTGCCTCTTGCATCACTGTGACGCTGTTCATTCAGTGCGGACAGCCTCTCAGTGATGCAAAAGACCTGCTCTGATTGGACAGTGTCACAGTGATGCAGGAGGCAATGCCTACTGAGGAGAAATGAGGTCTTCTCCTCACTTGAAATTAGCATATTGAGCACTAAGCAAAGCAAGAACAGTAGCGGGACATTGGGAGGGCCAAAGAAAATCAAAAAATTACAGCGCTGGAATCGAGAGGACATCAGGAATAAGGGGAGGTATGTGGCTTATAAAAAAAAAAAAAAAAAGAACCATGACAGGTCCTCTTTAAAGAGGCTCTGTCACCACATTATAAGTGGCCTAAATTGTACATGATGTGATCGGCACTGTAATCTAGATTACAACAATGTTTTTTATTTAGAACTATCATTTTTGAGTTATGACCTATTTTAGCTTTATGCTAATGGTTATCGCTATATCGCTATGTGCTGTATAAATTAAAGGAGAGAAGTGTATGTCGCTGATTGGTCACTGATTGGTCAGCGTCATACACTCCTCTGTACAACGCCCAGTTGGCCAAAAAGTAAAACACGCCCAGTTGTCGATTAAGAAACTCATTAGCATAAAGTTCTAAATAAAAAAACACTGCTGTGATCTACATTACAGCGCCGATCACATCATGTACAATATAGGCCACTTATAATGTGGTGACAGAGCCTCTTTAAGTCATGTATGATTTTAAAATATCTGCTCCTCTAAAATAGAGTAGAACATTGTGGTGTACCTCCCACAACATCTAGCACCCTCTGCAGCCATTCCTTTGTCCATCCCTGTGTGTCCTCTTCTCACTCTCACAGTGCTGTGAATGCCTATTTAATATATAATTACACATACTTTACATATGAATACACACTTTGCAGTATATTCATATTTAAATTTCTCCTTCAGCCTTCACCCTTCCCCAGGGCCTCCTATAGGCACTGGCCTACTATACCTATAAGTAAATTCGGCCCTGGTGATTACTATATTTTAGCATAAACGAACAGAACACAAACTGTTATGGTTTACAGGCATTTATATTTGCCTCTTTTGCACACATATTTGTAAAAAAAATAATACATTATAATGGTCAAAAAGCAGTGTATGAACAGTTTTTCTGGTTATAGTAAAATCTTTACATTGCAGCTGTCTATTTTTCACTGAAACATATTGATTATGCTACCATGCTATTACTCTGTGCTACTTTCAGGAAAAGCATGATGTCAGTCAAATGTAAATCAGATGAAAACTAGACTTTTTCATATTAATTAAAGTTCAATGGATTCTTTATAAAGAATAGATGAAAGAAGCAGAAGTGACAGCAGAATCATGTAGACTGAAATTTCTGCAGATTAGCGAAAGCTATTAAGAATTTCCTTTATAGCTTCTTGGAGTTTGTCCAAGAATAGAATGAATTGACAAACAATATTTCACAGAAAAGGGAAATCTGACTTTCTAAATACAAATATCAAATATCAAATAGTGATACTTGGGGGAAAAGTCCTTTCAAGACACAACATCTTTTTATTGTTAAAGAAACTAAAAATAGAGAAGCCTTTCATGTATGTATTCCTTTGAAAAATATCAATAACTGTCATAAAATTACTTTTGAAAATGTAATTAAAAAAATTAGCAACAGCAAATTTACCAATACTTAACATGGACTTCTATAAATTAGTAGATCGATTATTTTACAGTGTTTGTATTTGAATATTTTATTAGAAGCTTGTCACGGATAAAGAGAAAAAATACTCTCTATATAACAAAAACAGGGAAGCCTCACAGACATGCAAGGTGATATTTGGTTACTAGTAAAGGAATTCTACTTTTGACTCCAAGAAGATGTGTTAGTTTGAGATGGATGCCTATTTGTTATTGAAAAATAGAATTTTGACATGCCACTGAAATACATTGGTTCTCCTTACATTTTTCCTCCACTTTTAAAAAAAAAATTAATTAACCCCTTAACCCCTTGAGGACCAAGCTTATTTTGGCCTTGAGGACCAGACCCATTTTTTCAAATCTGTCATGTGTCACTTTATGTGGTAATAACTTGGGAATGCTTTTACCTATCCAATTGATTCTGAGACTGTTTTCTCGTGACATATTGTACTTTATGTTAGTGAAAAAATTTGGTCGATAAATTCATTGCTTATTTGTGAAAAACACCAAAATTTAGGGAAAATTTGAAGAAATTATGATTTTTCCAATTTTAAATGTATCTGCTTGTAAAACAGATAGTAATACCACACAAAATAGTTTCCCATATGTCTACTTTATGTTTGCATCGTTTTTTGAACATCCTTTTAATTTTCTAGGACGTTACAAGGCTTAGAACTTTAGCAGCAATTTCTCACATGGATTTCTCTCGTGGATTTTGGGGCCTCCTTTTTTTAGAATATATTTTAGGCACCATGTCAGGTTTGAAGAGGTCTTGTGGTGCCAAAACAGTGGAAACCCCCAAAAGTGACCCCATTTTTTAAACTACACCCCTCAGTGAATTTATCTAGGGGTATAGTTAGCATTTTAACCCCACAGGTATTTTGCTATATTTATTGGAGTTAGTGTGTGAAAATGAAAATCTACTTTTTTTCTGGAAACACTAAGAAATTTCGAATTTTTGCAAGAAATAAAGGAGAAAAAGCACCCCAATATTTGTAAAGCAATTTCTCCAAATTACGGAAATGCTCCATATGTGGTAATAAACTGCTATTTGGACCCACAGCAGGGCTCAGAAGGGAAGGAGCGCCATTTGGATTTTGGAGCGCTGATTTTACTGGAATGGTTTTCGGTGCCGTGTCACGTTTGCAATGCTCTGGAGGGACCTAAACAGTGGAAACTCCCCAAAAGTGACCCCATTTTGGAAACTACACCCCTCATGGAATTTTTCTAGTGGTATAGTTAGCATTTTGACCACACAGGTTTTTTGCTGAATTTATTGGAATTAGTCTGTGAAGATGAAAATAAACTTTTTTTCTGAAAAAAAACTGAATTTTCAAATTTTTATAAGGAATAAAGGAAAAAAAGCACCTCAACATTTGTAAAGCAATTTCTCCTGATTAAGGCAATACCCCATATGTGGTAATAAACTGCTGTTTGGACCCACGGCAGAGCTCAGAAGGGACGGAGCACCATTTGGATTTTGCAGTGCAGATTTTGCTGAATTGGTTTCTGGGGGCCATGTCGCATTTGCAGAGTCCCTGAAGTACCAGTACAGTAGAAATTCCCCAGATGTGATCCCAATTTGGAGACTATACCCCTGAAATAATTAAATTATAGGTGTAGTGAGCATTTTGAGCCCTCAGGTGTTTTATAGATTTTATTAGAATTGGGCCGTGAAAATGAAAAAAAATATTTTTTTACAATAACCTGTAGATTTAGCTCATAATTTTTAATTTCCACAAGGAATACAGGAGAAATGACACCCCAAAATGTGTGACATAATTTCTCCTGAGTAGGGAAATACCCTATATGTGGTTGTAAACTGCTATTTGGACATACGGCAAGGGTCTAAAGGGAAAAAGCTCAATTTCATTTTTGGAGTGGAGATTTTACAAAATTTGTTTTTTACGCCATGTTGCATTGCGCTGGGGTACCAGTACAGTGAAAACTCCCGAGAAGTGACCCCATTTAGGAAACTAGACCCCTCCAGGAATTCATCTAGAAGTGTAGTAAGCATTTTGACCCCAAAGGTTTTGCAGAAATTAGTGCACAGTGGATGTTGCAGATTGAAAATTGCCATTTTCCACAGATATGCTATTTCAGTACCCAATGTGTTGTGCCAAGCTTGTACCACTGGAGACACACACCCCATAAATTGTTAAGTGGGTTCTCCAGAGTACGGTAATACCACATATGTAGTCATAAACTGCTGTTTGGGCACACTGCTAGGCCTAGAAGGAGCGCCATTTGGCTTTTGGAGTGCAGGTTTTGCTTGGTAGTAGTTTTGTTTAGTGTTTTACTGGTGTTTCAGTTTATAATATGGGGGCATATGTAAGCTGGGCGGAGTGCATCAGGGTATATGTTAGGTGGGTGGAGTATATCAGGGTATATGTAAGCTGTGCGGAGTACATCAGGGTATATGTAAGCTGTGCGGAGTACATCAGGGTATATGTAAGCTGGGCGGAGTACATCAGGGTATATGTAAGCTATGTGGAGTAGATCAGGGTATATGTAAACTGTGCAGAGTGCATCAGAGTATATGTAAGCTGTGCGGAGTACATCAGGGCATATGTAAGCTGTGCGGAGTACATCAGGGTATATGTAAGCTGGGCGGAGTACATCAGGGTATATGTAAGCTATGTGGAGTACATCAGGGCATATGTAAGCTATGTGGAGTATATCAGGGTATATGTAAGCTAGGCGGAGTGCAACAGGTCATAATAGGATGATGTAATAATGGGGTGAATGAATAATAAAATTAATTATCCATGGATAGTGACGTACGCTTTGAACCAATCCTTCATGCACAGGCCGGATTTTTGGGTGTAGGAGTCCGACTTCTAAAAGATGTCCGTGAGTATTGTACAAAATATCCGCACTCCAGCATTGCCTAATCTTTGACTTCTTCACTAGCCCCATATGTAGCACAGACCCCAAAATGTCATCGTTTTCGCTGCATTTACAGGGTCTACCAGTGGGGGCTGCAAATGATGCTGTGGGGTTTTAGGTGAAGAACTGCTGCACATATAAATTAGTCTGGGCCGTCGTTTTGCATTATTGCGTTCCAAGAGTCATAACTTTTTATTTTTCCGTTGACGAGCTGTGTGAGTGCTTGATTTTCATGGGACGAGCTGTAGTTTTCATTAGTATCATTTTGGGGTACATGTGATAATTTGATCAGTTTTTATTCCATTTTTTGTGAGGTGAGGAGACCAAAAAACAGAAATTCTCTCACTGTTTTTTTAATACATTTTTAACGGCGTTCTCTGTGCAGTATAAACAACATGTTTACTTTATTCTGCGGTTCGATACGATTATGGCAATACCAAATTTAGATTGTTTTTATATGTTTTACTATTTTTACACAATAAAAACACTTTTTTCTAAATAAAATAATGTTTTAGTGTCACCATATCCTGAGAGCCATAACTTTTTTATTTTTTTTGTCGACGGAGCCGTGTGAGGGCTTGTTTTTTGCGTGACACATTTTAGTTTTTATTGGTACCATGTTTGGGTACGTGCGACTTTTTGATCACTTTTTATTCCATTTTTTTGGAAACAACGTGACCAAAAAAGGAAATTCTGCCATTGTTTTTTATTGTATTTATTTTACGGTGTTCACCGTGCGGGATAAATAATATGATATTTTTTTAGGTCGGGCCGATACGAAGGCGGCGATACCTATTATGTCTAGTTTTTTTTTTGTTTTTTTTCTAATTATAAAGGGCTTGATCAGGGAAACAGGGCGATTATTGTTTTTATTACGTAAAACTTTTATTTATTTATCTAAAAAAATAATTTTTCACTTTTTATTTTACACTTACTAGGAGACTGGAAGATCTGATCTTCTGATCCCCTGTACAATACACTGCACTACTTCTGTATGTACTTGTGTTGTGCAGTGTATTGTAACTGTCATTTTACAACTGACAGTTGAGCCTATTACATCCTGTGCCCGCTTCATCCTCAGGGCGTTACTATACGCCCATTTGCGGGAAGGGGTTAATAAAAATTGTGTTTTTGTTTTTTTACATGTCTTTCTCTGATCTTCTCACGGATCTCACAGAAATGAGGAGATCAGAGAAAGTGACAGGAGCTTTCTCCTGTAGACGATGTCACAGACGGCTGTGATTGGTCAGACTCTGAAGACTGACCAATCACAGCAATCGCCAGCATGGGGGCCTGCTGATTGGTCCCCAGGCCGGTAACAGAGACGGTTAGCTGTCAATGACAGCTGCCGCCGCTGTGTTATCACTATGTGATTTCACATAGTGACAGTTTATTCCTGCTCCGCAATAGTACGGCGCTGGTCCACTTCAATGAGCGGCATGTGCCGTACTATTGCGGAGAAGCTACGCAACGGGTTAAGGGCACAACCTGTTTACGACTTATGGACCGGCCCATTTTTTTAAAAACTGACATGTGTCACTTTATGTGGTAATAACTTTGGAATGCTTTCACCTATCTAAGTGATTCTTAGGTTATTTTCTCATGACATATTGGACTTTAAGTTAGTGGTAAAATTTGGTCGATACATTCAGTGTTTATTTTTTAAAAAAAGACCAAAATTCAGAGAAAATTTGTAAAACTTAGCATTTTTCTAAATTTTAATGTATCTGCTTGTAAGACAGATAGTAATACCACAAAAAATAGTTACTAGTTCACATATCCCATATGTCTACTTTATGTTGATATAGTTTTTTTTAACATTCTTTTATTTTTCCGGGACGTTTCAAGAAAATTTCAAAAGGCTATTTTTTTAAGGACCAGTTCAGTTCTAAAGTGACTTTGGTGGCACTATATATTAGAAAGTCCCTATAAATCACCCCACTTTAAAAACGGCACCCCTCATAGTATTAATAACAGCTTTTAGAAAGTTGCTTCACAGGAATTACAGCAAAGTGGAGGTGATATTTACAAATTACCAGAGAAACGCTACTCAATATTTACTGCCCAGGTTCTGCAGTTTTTAGAAATATCTCACATGGGGCCGTAGAGTGGTAATGGACTGAAACAAAGGCCTCAGAAGCAAAGGAGCACTTAGTGGATTTTGGGGCCCCCTTTTTATTAGAATATATTTTAGGGACCATGTGAGGTTTGAAGAGGTCTTGTGGAGCCAAAACAGTAGAAACCGCCCAAAAGTGACCCCATTTTGGAAACTACATCCTCAGGGAATTTATCTAGGTGTATAGTGAGCATTTTGACCCCACAGTTTTTTTGCAGAAATTATAGGAAGTAGGCAGTGAAAAAGAAAATCTAACTTTTTTTGAATAAAATGTAGGTTTAGCTCAATGTTTTTCATTTCCACAAGAACTAAAGGAGAAAAAGCACCCCAACATTTGTAGGGCAATTTCTCCTGAGTAAAACAATACCTGATATGTGGTCATAAACGGCTGTTTGGACACACGGCAGGGCTCAGAAGGGAAAGAGCACCATTTGAATTTTTGAGTACAAATTTAGCTGGAATGGTTTGCGGAGACCATGTTGCATTTGCAAAGCCCATGAGAGTACAAAACAGTGGAAACTCCCAAAAAGTGACCCCATGTAGGAAACTGCACCTGACAAGGAACTTATCTAAGTGTACAGTTAGCATTTTGACCCCACAGTTTTTTTGCAGAAATTATAGGAAGTAGGCCGTGAAAATGAAGATCTACATTTTTTTTAATAAAATGTAGGTTTAGCTAATTGTTTTTCATTTCCACAAGAACTAAAGCAGAAAAAGCACCCCAATATTTGTAGAGAAGTTTCTCCTGAGTAAAACAATACCCCACATGTTGTCATAAACGGCTGTTAGGACACACAGCAGGGCTAAGAAGGGAAAAAGCGCCATTTGACTTTTGGAGCACAAATTTATCTGGAATGGTTTGCAGAGGCAATGTTGCATTTGCAAAGCCCCTGAGGGGACAAAACAGTGGAAACTCCCAAAAGTGACCCCATTTAGGAAACTACACCCCTCAAGGAACTTATCTAAGGGTATAGTTAGCATTTTGACCCCACAGGTTTTTTGCAGAAATTATTGGAATTAGGCCGTGAAAATAAAAATCTAAATTTTTTTCAATAAAGTGTAGGTTTAGCTAATTTTTTTTAAAGGACTAAAGGAGAAAAAGCACCCCAACATTTGTACAATAGTGTCTCCTGAGCATAACAATACCCCATATGTGGTTAAAAAACGGCTGTTTGGACACACGGCAGGGCTCGGAAGGGAAGAAATGCTATTTGACATTCAGATTTTGCTGGATTGGTTTGTGCAGGCCATGTCGCCTTTGCAAAGCCCCTGAGGGACCAAAACAGTGGGAACACCGCAAAAGTGATGACATTTAGAAAGCGACACCCCTCAAGGTACTTATCTACGGGTATTATTAGCATTTTGACCGCACAGGTATTTTTGGCTGAATTTATTTAAATTTGGCCATATTTACTGGTATTTCAATATATAATGTGGGGCATGTGTAAGTTGTGAAAAGCAAATCAGAGTATAATAAAAGGGAAAATAAATAATACAATTAATAATTCATAGATGTGTGGTAAGCCCTGAAGCAATCCTTTATGCACAGGCCGGATTTTTCGGGGCAGGTGTCGCACTGATAGATGGTGTCCTTCCTTATGCCCCTTTTGCTACACACTCTGCACCATTTTGGGGATCTTCCCTTCCTTGCAGTTTGGGGAACTATGCTGACAAAGTGTTGCCCTGGTACAATACGGAGACCCTCCCTTTCAGCAGATGTGCTTTGGCCCTTCCCTGTCTGGTTTTCAAACACAAGCACCTTGATAATCTCCTCTTGAAAATTAAGGAATGACCCTGTCCGGCCTGCACATTTCGATACCACACCCTTGTTTTTCTCATGGCACTATAGGGCTTCAGCACTTGATGTGAGAGATCAACCCCTCCCATGTACTTGTTATAGCCCACAATGCAATCTGGCTTGTAGGTCAGTGTGGTGGTACCTCGTACAGGGACAGGGGTGCTGCCGTTCCCATGTATTGTGGTCAAGAGAAGGACATCCCTCTTGTCCTTATACTTGATGAACAACATGTTCTCGCTCCATAATTCCCTGCTCTCATCCCTTCTGACACGTTGGCCAAGCAGTGCTTTAAGGAGGCTTCTCTGGTTTTTGCGCACCGTGCCGCATGCTGCAGTTTTTCTGGTGGAGAGGCATTTAAATAGTGGGATGCTGGTGTAGAAGTTATTCACGTAAAGTTGATAACCCTGGTCCATCAGTGGGTGCACTAAATCCCACATTATTTTCCCACTTACTCCCAGGACGGGGGGGCATTCTCGGGGTTCAATTCTGGAGTCCTTCCCTTCATAAACAGGAAACCTGTAGGTGTACCCTAAGCTACTCTCGCACAGTTTGTAAATTTTTATCCCATACCTTGCCCTCTTACTGGGCAGGTATTGGCAGAATTTTAGCCTACCCTTAAAATGCACAAGGGACTCGTCTATTAAATTGTCATCACGGGGCGGGCACTGTGCACTATTATTATAATGAAAAATGTAGGAATAGCTTCAAAGCATGTCCGGGGCATTGCCGTGCAGTAAATTGGGGTGTTGTACAAAACATCTGTGCTCCAGTATTGCCTGATCTGTGGCTTCTTTACTAGCCCCATATGCACAAGGCCCCAAAATTTGAACATCTCCACTGCATCTACAGGGGTCCACTTGAAGAATCTAGAAAATTATGGCGTGGGGTTCTGAGCAACAAATTGCTGGGCATATAAATTGGTCTGGGTCACCATTAAATTCACTAAATCCTCACGGAAGAAAACCTTAAAACAATCTATTTCTGTGAGGCCTTCAGTCTCAAAATGAGTTCCTGAGCTGCCTATGAATTCAGGCATCTGAGGCTCATAATTCTCAGGGGTGGGTTCCCCACGGTATCACTTATCTGGGGGGTTGCCTCAGATGCCACCGGATGATGAGGAGGGGGACAAGATGTATGGGGCAAATTCCTCTTCTCCCTCGCTGGCGGAATCAGTGTCAGAGGCCAGGATGGCGTATGCCTCCTCTGCTAAACAGACACTTTGGGATGATTGGGATATTTTTATTAGGGAGGTGTGTAGTGCTTAAACACTGACTTTAATTTTACACAGGGGGTTGTGTGTGTTGTGCTTTTACACGTGTATTTCAAAATTGCTGAATAGAAAAAAGAAGAGAAGAAAGAAAGAAAATAAAAGTTTCGAAAAATAATGAAGTATAAAAAATTCACCGAACAAACTCCTGTAACAAAAAATTATGCCAATATAAAAAAGAAAATAATTTCCTGACTACCTGACACTAACTAAAATCTAGTGACGTTAAATCTACTAAAAAAAAAATGTAGTATAAAAACTACTGCAGTAAATTTAGGCTAAAATTATAAAACTACGCTATGTAAAATTAAGTGAAGAACTTCAGTAAGAAAACTGAATGTCCGTCACTAAATGACGTTAAAGCTGTAACGCTATATATTAGTGCTAAAAATTGTATAGCTCAAACTACCTAAAATGTTATGTCATTTTTTTCATTATAAAACGGACGCTAACCTATATGTCCGCTACCCTAATGCCCTACCTATGCAGGTACTAGCTACCCCTAAACTCCCGCTACCCTAAAGTCCTGCCTATGCAGGTACTAGCTACACCTAAACAGTGCTGCACCTGCCATGAGGCGAGTTGAGCCGACAGCCTCAGGCGGCACCACCTACCCGAAAACGGGGGTCGGCATTTTCAGCCAGGGACGAACTGGACCGGGGGTAGGGGCCATGCAGACACACATAGCAGACGTTCCGCATGATGGGCTTGTCTGTAACACTCCTCCTCCTCTCTGACGCTGTACGCAGCACATGCCGCCAGAGAGGAGCAAGTCTGACGACGAGAAGTGACGAGACGCACGAGGTACGTTCCTGCCTTTCTGGGACCGGGACCCGTGAGTATACTGCAAGGGGGGGTCTGGGCATTTTACTGACAGCAAAGGGCTCTATGGGGCTGGAATAATCCACCCCACAGAGGCCTCACATCACTATAACGGAAGGATTGGGGGGGTCTGGTCTAAGCGTCTAACTTACCGCAGAGGGCTCTATAGTGGGGGATTCTGCTCTTGCTGTAACACTGTCCGTAGCTGATTGGACAGTGTCACAGTGATGTTACACGCCCCCTTGCCAATTACCTCCCCTTTGACAGTTCATGGGGTTATTTAAATATCGGGCGCCAAATATTACAGCACCGATATCTAAATAACGAAGGAGGCTAGGAAAAAAATGTAAAGTGCCCCAGAGTTTGTGCAGCCCTCCCTATTACATGCTGCACTCAGCTGCACATGTATGGGGAGATGAAAGGTTCTCTTTAAAAGAAAGGTGTTATCATTTTTTTTATTCATTTGATATGTTTTATTTTATGGGCCTAATTTTTCTAATTATTTTAATATGTTCCCGAAGGTAACTATTTATTCATATCTTTGTACTTCTGTGGGGGCCGCCATCTTTATTTTTATTTTTCATACTGCTAATTTTTGTTTTGCAGGTCCCGCTGGACCATTTGGATGACGTCGTAGATTTGTTGGACTACTTCGCTAATTTAAGCTTTTTTTCTTTTTTTTTTTAATAAAATGGTTAAAATGGATTGTGTGGAAGAGTTGTAATTTCAATAAAATAAATTTCTTTATGTCTCTGTTTATTAATACTTCATTACAGCCTTAGTAATGGCTGCTGTCTGATTGAGAGCGTCCATTACTAAGAAGGGGCTTAGTGTTAGCCAGTAATAAGGCTATCACTAACCCCTATTATTACCCCGGTACCAACCGCCACCAGGGAAGAGCTGGGTACGATCCAGCACCCGACCATCTGAAGTGAAGGGTACTGGGGTGGCCGCAGGCTGGTACTATCAGGCTAGGAAGGGACAAAAACCATGGCCCTTCCCACCCTGGTGATGCTAGGCTGCTTCTGCTGCTTTATTGTATCTGGCTGGTTATGAAAAATGGAGGGGATCTCACATAATTTTTTTTTCAATTTATTTTTAAAAAATTACGTGGGGTTCCCCCTATTTTTCATAGCTAGCCAGATACAATAAAGCAGCTGCAGCCTAGCATCACCAGGGTGGGAAGGGCCACGTTTTTGGCCCTTACCAGCCTGATAATACCAGCCTGCGGCCTAACCGTCGTTTCAGATGGCCAGGTACTGAATCGTACTCGACTCTTCCCGGTATCCCTGGTGGCAGTGGGAACCGGGGTAATAATAGGGGTTAGTGATAGCCTTTTTACTGGCTAATGCTAAGCCCCAGCCTTAGTAATTGAACACTGTCAATCAGACAGCAGCCCTAAGGCCATAATAAAGTATTCAAAAAACAGACATTAGAAATTTTTTTTATTGAAATCAAAACTCCCCCATGCAACCCTCTTTCACAATTATTTTTTTTTTAAAGTAGATCATTGAAGTAGTCCAATGAATCTGTAAATTTAGGCTAAAATTATAAAACTACGCTATGTAAAATTAAGTGAAGAACTTCAGTAAGAAAACTGAATGTCCGTCACTAAATGACGCTAAATCTGTAACGCTATATATTAGTGCTAAAAAAACTGTAGTATAAAAATTATACGCCAGTAAATTTAGACTAAAACTAAAAAGCTATGCTATGTAAAATTTTGTGAAGAACTTCAATAAAAAAAAACTGAATGTCCGTCACTAACTAACGCTAAATCTGTAACACTATATATTAGTGCCTAGAAAAACTGTAGTATAAAAATTATACTGCAGTAAATTTAGACTAAAATTATGAAGCTACAGTAACCACTTACACTAAATGTAGCACTATATTTTAGAAAAAAACTGTAGTATAAGAAATATACTACAGTAAATTGACACTAACTTTAGAAAAATTGTATAGCTCAAACTACCTAAAATGTTATATAATTTTTTTTATTATAAAACGGACGCTAACCTAAGGCCATAATAAAGTATTAAAAAAACAGACATTAGAATTTTGTTTTATTGAAATCAAAACTTCCCCATGCAACCCTCTTTCACAATTTTATTTTTTAAAGTAGATCATTGAAGTAGTCCAATGAATCTACGTAGTCCAAACGGTCCAGCAGAACCTACCAAAAAAAAGTTAGCAGTATAAAAAATTTTTTTTTTTTAATTTGCCACAATAGAAACCCCTGCTCCGCCGTTTGCTCTTGTAGGCCACAGCCTGGTTTATCTGTGGAACAATAACATTTATATTTTTGGACTAACATATGTCTGAATGATAATTTTTTGTTTATACATTTATGTGAGACGTATATAGGTTTTCTTCACAGCCTGGTTTAGGCCTGAGGTCTACAAGAGATCGGGAGCACGCTGGTGACGTCAACTGCCCGGCATGATGACGTCACTGCATTATGCCGTCCACGCCGGGCCACTGAAGTTAAAAATCATAAGTCAATTAGGTAATAAAAAGGTAATAAAAAGGGGGCATAGAAGATGTGTTAAACCATTTTCAGTGTTAATGCTGCGTTGCTGATCTATGATACTAAAGTAATACAGTAAAAAGAGTTCTTTAAATCTTTTCGAAACATTAAACAGCACTTTAACAAATAAACAACTAATGTTTTCACATTTAATTTTTTTTTATATATTGCGTGTTTGTTGTGTAAAGCTCGTAATGAGAAAACTCTGATTGATTGGGGGGGGGGCGTCTTTTTATAGTTCGCCTCAGGCAGCAGAGGGGCTAGGTTCACCCCTGTATGCAGGTACTAGCTACACCTAAACTACCACTACACTAACATCCTACTTATGCAGGTACTAGCTACACCTAGTTATATTTTATTTACATTTTTTTTAACTTTTTTTCATTTTTATATATATATAAATCGCCCCAAAAAACCTGCGTCAACAAATTACCACTGAGGCTGATTATAGACTCACTACTCAGTGGCGCAGGGTGCACAAAAAAAGATGGTGCAGTAAAAATAGGCCAAAAAATAAATCTGCGCCAAAAAATTAGCACAGATGCCGATTAGTGATGGTGGTCACTGATCAGCCCTCAAGGGTTGCAGGGCGCTCACACGGAGATGGTGCAAAAATGTAAAAAAAAATGTCCTGTGCCAAAAACAGGGACTGGGAAAGGCAAATTCAGGAATAACTAGTGCTGCTGCTACTAAAAAAAAAAGAAATCAGCAGCAGCACAGTTTATGATGATGATTACAGTGAATGATCACACAGCAAGACACAGAAGAGGACGATCGCAGCACAGAAGGCCTCAGCAAGGGTAAGTATTTGGTTCACAGACTATCACACCAGCTCTGCTCACCGTTCCTAACTGGAATGGGGTGGGCAGAGCTGATGCAGGGTGTTTGAAACGCCCGCCATTACTACTGCCTTACAAGTACATGGCAGGGATTGGTGCTGTCCTAGACTGGGGGGGACGGCATGCAGCCATCTTTACTCTGTAACCGTGTCTAAAGATACAGTGACCACTTAATGCTCCAACATATCCATATGTTGGATTGCGTTAAGTACCTAACGACAACGACGTACCCATATGTTGGATGTCGTTAAGGGGTTAAAGGGTTGTCTAGTTTAGAAAACTTATTTTCACAAACTCTTATATGGAATTCTGAGGTAATATAGGGGGGTCCTCTGTTCAGGATCCTTATCTCTTGGCCAAAGCAGAGAGCAGTTCAAAGAGTGTCTCCTTTTTTGGAGGTCCTATCCTGCAATACACTGAAAACCCATTGAGCTAAATGGGCACTGTATGATGCTTGATTTTCACTGTGGTGGTGCTGCAGGGAATTGAATACTTACTGCTGGGTTCTCCTAAAGATTACAGCTGATAGCTAGGGATCCCCTCAGGGGAACTGTAATAGGAGTACATTTATGTACATGTAATTGAGTGTGTTCTTTGCTAAAAAGATAGTAATGACTTCCCCGGAGTAAAAACTTTAATTGTAAAATAATCCCACATTGGATAGCCAGCCTGGGACACCGTGAGATGTGTGACCAGGGTAGAGAGAAGGGGTGTAGCTCGGATTTAGACACTTATGTGAGACCCTGCTGGGCTCAGAGCTGTCTACTTTGCTGGGGTATATGCTGCATTGAAGGTATTTAGAACCCCGGGCAGTATTATTCTCTAGTGCTATTTTGGGGAAGGTCCATAATACACTAGTGCAGAAGACTCTGAGACGCGCAAGCAAAGCCAAGTAGTCGTGCGTCTCAAGAGGATAGTGGAGCCTCACAAAATGGTTTAAATGAAAGTAAATCTTGGTGCCAGGGTTTTGGTATTTTCCTGGTGAATAGAGAGAGACTTGTCCTCCCCTCTTGTAACAAAAAGAGGACCTGTTGTCCCTGAGATATGGGTGGAGTGACCGTCATAAACAGCCACCCAGATTTAAATATTAAGAGGTAGAGATGAGCGAACCGGGACAACCGAACCCGGTTTCGGTCCGAACTTCCGGAAAAGTTCGGTTGCAGCGAATCCGAACTTCACCGGGTTCGGCCGAACCCGTTTTGACCGAACCCGGTCAAAAATATTATACAAATCGGCAGCCACTTATCTCTATCAATCACTGATAAAGAAAAGAGGCTGCTGATTAAAAATAAAATAAAAAACATTTACCTGGTCGTTGTCTTGCGGACGAGTCCCTCTTCTTCCTCCAGTCCGACATTCTTTTCTGACGCGGCAGCCTGTGATTGGCTGCAGAGGCCTCTGCAGCCTGTGATTGGCTGCAGAGGCCTCTGCAGCCCGTGATTGGCTGCAGCGCTCACATGGGCTGCATCGTCATCAAGGAATGTCGGGCCGGATGTCGCGAGGGACGAGTCACCAAGGCAACGGCCAGGAGACCGGACTGGAGGAAGCAGGGAGTTCCCGGTAAGTATGAACGTCTTTTTTTTTTTACAGGTACTCTATAGTGTGATCGGTAGTCACTGTCCAGGGTGCTGAAACAGTTACTGCCGATCAGTTAACTCTTTCAGCACCCTGATGAGTGACTATTTACTGATGTCGCCTAGCAACGCTGCCGTAATGACGGGTGCACACATGTAGCCACCCGTCATTACGGGGCCTCATGCACACGACCGTAAAAACACCCGATATTAAGGGTCGTAATTACGACCCGAAACAGCGGGCCCATAGACTTCTGTTAGCCACGGGTACCTTCCCGTTTTCTCACGGGAAGGTGCCCGTGCCGTTAAAAAGATAGAACATGTTCTATTTTTTTATTTTACAGGCCGTGCTCGTAATTACGACTCGTAATTACGAGCACGGCCGGCCACGGGCAGCCGGCCGCTTTTACGAGCCGTGCTGTCATTATAAGGGTATGTTCACACGACAGCGTCCGTTACGGCTGAAATTCCGGGGATGTTTCCGCCTGAAAACATCCCCGTAATTTCAGCCGTTACGGCATGTGCAGGCGCTTGAACGCCGCGTCCATTACGGACGTAATTGGCGCTGCTATTCATTGAATAACGGCTCCAATTACGGCCAAAGAAGTGACAGGTCACTTCTTTGACGCGGGCGTTTATTTACGCGCCGTCATTTGACAGCGGCGCGTAAATTAATGAGCGTGCGGATCTTGTGCGCGGTGGTGACTTGCCAATCATGTGAAGGTGTTCTTGAGGACAGGAGTGGAGGAGAGGTAACAGACTGAGAGCTGCGTAATGGTAAGAGCAGAGTTCACAGCAGCACAGAATATTTCAGGAGAGGAGCGTGCAGATTCTGTGCTGTTGTGAACTCTGCTCTTACCATTACGTAGCTCAGTCTGTTACCTCTCCTCCACTCCTGTCCTCAATAACACCTTCACATGATTGGCAAGTCACCACCCCGCCCAAGATCCGCACGCTCATCTCCTGAAATACTCTGTGCTGCTGTGAACTCTGCTCTTACCATTACGTGGTGACTTGCCAATCATGTGAAGATGTTCTTCAGGACAGGAGTGGAGGAGAGGTAACAGACTGAGAGCTACGTAATGGTAAGAGCAGAGTTCACAGCAGCACTGAATCTGCACGCTCATCTCCTGAAATACTCTGTGCTGCCTTAAACTCCATGGACAGGTCAGGATCCTGTTTCTTTTAAATGCTGCACTATAGCGCAGCCTTATATAGTGGATCGAGCGGGTTCCCCAGCAGCATTTAAAATAAACAGTGTGTGTGTTTGGGTATGTGTCTTTGTCTGTTTTTGTTTTTATATGTGTGTTTGTGTATATGTGTGTTTATGTGTGTTTGTGTATATATGGGTGTGTTTGTGTATATGTTTGTGTATATGTGTGTGTATATATGGGTGTATGTGTATATGTTTGTGTGTAGATGTTTGTGTGTGTGTGTTTTTGTATATGTGTGTGTTTGTGTATATGTGTGTATATGGGTGTGTGTTTATGTGTGTGTTTGTGTATATATGGATGTGTTTGTGTATATATGGGTGTGTTTGTGTATATGGGTGTGTTTGTGTATATGTGTTTGTGTATATGTGTGTGTATATATGGGTGTATTTGTATATATGTTTGTGTGTAGATGTTTGTGTGTGTGTGTTTTTGTATATGTGTGTTTGTGTATATGTGTGTGTGTTTGTGTATATATGGGTGTGTTTGTTTATATGTGTGTATATGTGTGTTTGTGTATATGTGTGTGTTTGTGTATGGTTGTTTGTGTGTGTGTGCGCGTGTATATATGTGTGTAGGTGAGTAGAAGTATTGTTATTGTTCACATTGTTAACTGTTTTTTTATGTTGTTGCAGATTTTGATGTACCGATTGGACTACATCTTCGATTCGCTGGACTACTGCGTAGATCTACGTTTTTTCAAATTTTAATAAAATGGTTAACGAGGGTTTTGTTGGGGATTTCTTAGTTCAATAAAAAAGAATTGTCTTTGTGTTTTTTTTTAAACTTTATTAGTGCCTAGATAATGGCAGTTGGCTGATTGACAGCGTCCATTATTAAGGCGGTACTTAGTGTTAGCCGGTGCAGAGGCTAGCACTAACCACCCATTATTACCCCGGTACCCACCACCACCAGGGGTGCCGGGAAGAGCTTGGTATGATCCAGTACCCGACCATCTGTTGTGATGGTCGGGTACTGGGGCGGCCGTAGGCTGGTATTATGAGGCTGGGAAGGGCCAAAAACAGTGGACCTTCCCACCCTTGTAATGCTAGGCTGCTGCTGCTGTGTTGTATCGGGCTGGTTATAAAAATGGGGGGGACCCCCCGTCGTTTTTTTTTTTGAATTTAACAAATTTAACAATAGACGTTGGGTCCCCCACATTTTTAATAACCAGCCATATACAAGGCCGCAGCAGTCTGGCATTACATGGGTGGGAAGGGCCACTGGTTTTGTCCATTCCCAGGCTAATAACACTGGGTTGTATGTGGCTGGTTATGATAAATTGGGTGGAACCCCATGTCTTTTTAAAAAAAAAAAAAAAAAAAAATAATTTTCATTTTTTTTTTATAAACAGCCAGATACAACACAGCAGCAGCAGCCTAGCATTACAAGGGTGGGAAGGTCCACTGTTTTTGGCCCTTCCCAGCCTCATAATACCAGCCTGCGGCCGCCCCAGAGCCCGACCATCACAACAGATGGTTGGGTACTGGATCGTACCTGGCTCTTCCCGGCACCCCTGGTGGTGGTGGGTACCGGGGTAATAATGGTGGTTAGTGTTAGCCTCTGCACCGGCTAACACTAAGCCTCGCCTTAGTAATGGATGTTGTCACTCAGACAGCGGCCATTACTAAAGTGGTAGTAATAAAATTTGAAAAGAAAAAGACAAAGATATAGATAAAATATTTTATTGAAATAAAGCACCCCCAACACAACCCTCATTAACCATTTTATTGTAGAAAAAAAAACCGTCATCGAAGTAGTCCTCGAAACCGACGTAGTCCAAACACCAAACCTGTAAAAAAAAAAAAAATATGAAATAAAACATGTCGTAGGCTTAGATTCAGTTTAATGTGTGATACTGACTGTTATACCATGTATAGAAGCCTGCCGCGAAGTTGACTTAGATACAGGGCGCCAGCAGACAGTATCATACATGGCCATACAGACATATATACAAACAAACATACATGCAAACATACATACATATATACAAACATACATACATATATACAAGCATGCACATATATACATGCAAACATACACACACACATATATACATACATGCCAACTATCATACATACATGCATACACACATGAAAACATACATACATGCAAACATACATACATATATACAAGCATGCTCAAATATACATGCAAACATAAATACATGCAAACATAATTACATACATGCACATATATATATAAACATACATGCAAACATACATGCAAAAATAAAAACATGCAAACATACATGACAACATACATACATACATGCAAATATATACATGCCAACATACATGCACATATATACATACATGATAACATACATACATGACAACATACATGCATACATGCAAATATACATTCATGCAAACATACATAAATGCAAACATACATACATGCAAATATATACATGCAAATATACATACAAACATGCACATATATACATACATGCAAACATACATGCACATATATACATATATACATACATACATGACAACATACATACATACATACATACATGCAAACATACATACATACATGCAAACATACATAAAATGCAAACATACATACATACAAACATACATTCATGCAAACATACATACATGCAAATATATACATGCAAATATACATGCACACATATATATACATGCCAACATACATGCATACATGCAAACATACACACATGCAAACATACACATGCAAATATACATACAAACATGCACATATATACATACATGCCAACATACATGCAAACATACATGCACACATATACATACATACATACATACATGACAACATACATACATACATACATACATACATGACAACATACATACATGACAACATACATACATGACAGCATACATACATGCAACATACATTCATGCAAACATACATACATACAAACATACATTCATGCAAACATACATACATGCAAACATACATACATGCAAATATATACATGCAAATATACATACACACATGCACATATATACATACATGCCAACATACATGCAAACATACATGCACATACATACATACATACATACATACATGACAACATACATACATACATGCAAAAATACATACATACATGCAAACATACATACATACATGACAACATACATACATGCCCAAAAAAATAAATAATACGTTCATACTTACTTTCCTCCTGTCCGGCCTCCAGCGATGACGTTTCATCCATGTCGCCGCTGCAGCCTGTGATTGGCTGCAGAGGCGGTCACGTGGGATGAAGCGTCATCCTGACGTGCGTGACCGCCACTACAGCCTGTGATTGGCTGCAGCGGCGAAAGGGATGAAACGTCATCGCTGGAGGCCGGACAGGAGGAAAGTAAGTACGAACGTATTATTTTTATTTTTTTATTACATTAAAATTTTATTTTCCGCGCGCCGAGCATGTACTGTCAAGGTTGCTGAAAGAGTTAGTGCAGCCCATTAACTCTATCAGCACCCTGGACAGTAGCATGCTCGGCGCACGGAAGTGACAGGTTCGGTCCGAACTAGTTCGGTCCGAATCAAACTTTTTTGTGAAATTCGGCGAACTAGCTGAACCGAACCTTTGAAAAGTTCGCTCATCTCTATTAAGAGGTAACAAACAACATGTTTTGTATAGAACCCAAAATTATCTAAGAAGTTGTAATTGGGGAAAAAAGTCTAATGTACACCCTAATGTATATCTGTATCATATAACAGTGGAAATGCTTTGTGATTGCTGTATGTGACTATGATATGATTAGAGCATATCGACGATGGTGTGACAGAGAATCTACATTTACATTGAATGTGCATGTGAATCTTGCATAGAATCACTGTATCTTTGTATAGTGAGTAAACTGCCCATGTGACTTAACCTCTTCACTTGAATAGTTGTTATCACCTTGTGGGTTTGTTGGAGCATTTGCTGTAGCGATATTCACCTTTTCTGCTATATTTGCAAATGCTCGCAAATTGGACAAGTATGTTAGAGGCATTGCATACTTACATGTGTAGTTGTTTGTATTTATAAAATTCAATTTACTTTAAATTGGGGGTTTGATGTCCTAATTATCCTTGTTCTACACAAAAAATTAAGACAGATTTATCACAAAACAGAATCTTAATAAATGCAGGGTGTTGTACTGTTAGAAACCACAAATTTTTAGTTTGATCACAAAAGCTGAAATGTTGATATCTGTAAATCTTATAGGGTTATTGTTTCTTTGCGCCAGCATTTTTTGAAAAGTACAGGTTGTATTTGAAGAATGTATTTCTTCTGAAATGTGCAGAGTTCTAGGGCTCTTTCAGTATTTGCTGATTACCAGTCTGGTAGTCAAACATAAAAATGGTGAAAAGATGCAAATTGGTTGGGGAAATGTATGCATATTAAGAAATAGGAGTGTTGTGGCACGATCGAGTTTTGTATCCAGTTTTGAGTTTCTTAATGTTGTGCCTCTTTCCATGGGGCTCTATAAAGATCAGTCTCACAAAATGTGTTTTAAAGAGCCAGTGTTTCCGCAGGGTTTCCAACAAGCTTAAGATGAGTCTGGCAATATTAAATGCAGTGTAGTTTGGGTAAAGTATCATCTTGTTAGGGTTTTGATAGCCGCTTCTTGGTGAGAAATGCACCTAAGGCTGGGTTCACACAACCTATTTTCAGACGTAAACGAGGCGTATTATGCCTCGTTTTACGTCTGAAAATAGGGCTCCAATACATCGGCAAACATCTGCCCATTCATTTGAATGGGTTTGCCGACGTATTGTGCAGACGACCTGTAATTTACGCGTCGTCGTTTGACAGCTGTAAATGTCCATGGACTGCCTCGGCAAAGAAGTGCAGGACACTTCTTTGCCATGTAATTTGAGCTGTTCTTCATTGAACTCAATGAAGCACAGCTCAAGATTTACGAGCGTCTCAGACGGCTCGCAAAATGCGAGGAGGAGCATTTACGTGTGAAACGAGGCAGCTGTTTTCTCTTGAAAACAGTCTGTCTTTTCACACGTAAATGACAGCTAGCGTGTGCACATACCCTTAATGTGCAATAAATCAATTTGTGCGCCTGGGACCATTATGAATCTGTGAACTTCCTTCACAGATCTTTTTACCAGTTAAGATGAAATGCTGATTTGACAAATTTTTGTTTCTTCTTCTTCTAAAGTGTTGTAGTAGAAGAAGATTTGGTTGTTCTTATTATTAAAAAGAGCAACTGCAATTTAAAGAAAACTGCAGCCTGAGAACATAAAGTTTGATTCCCCCTCCTGACCCTTTGATCCCTTTGCAATTGGCATTCATTTATAAAATAGGAAAATACCTGACAATCTTACTCTGCCTTGCTGCCAGGATTAAACAAGCAGGAAGCGCAGAGTGTTCTTTAAATCTCAAAAGGTGCATGACTGGCCTAAGTAGAGTCATGTGCTATTTAAAACCTTCTAATCCTATTCACCCCTTTTCCGGCCCATCTCCCAATAACAACACGTGACAACCGAGGTTGGATATGAAATGGCCACAGCAGCCGTTTATTTATTTACATTATTTAAATGCAATTTAATCCGAAACATTCGGATAACTCCACCTCTAATTCACATGACCCAACATGGGTCAGAATCAGAATTAACAATCAAAATTTTTAATACTTTAACAGAGCAGGGGAAGTCCTTGAAGCCATTTTAAGACCGGATTTTCTTTAAGTTAGCCATCTGCAAACCACCACCAACTCTTTACCTCCAGCCGTAAACCAGCTCGGAGGCACCGCTCACCTCTGCAGATGGCTCCAACCACCAGAAGACCACTTCAAAGGGATAACACCCTATGAAGTCTTCAAATGATATACCTTTTTGGGGGACGCATACCCCCGATGCGACCCCCCCACCATTTTGTACTGACCAACCTCAAGGACTCCCCCCGCCACAGCGAAACAGGCCTTGACTACCTTAAGCCTGTGAGTTCCTCCAAACCACAACCGCCATCTCAATTCCTTCTGCTAAGGCCAAGCTCCACAGATCAATTCCAACCTCGGTCAAATGCACCCCATCACTACGCCAATAATTCCCAACCCCGGACTCCAGATCCCTGTGTCGAACACAAATGCCCCCGTTCTTGGCAACGAATCGTGACACCGCCCAATTCACCTTAATGCGGGCCTTGTTAACCCTCTCCACCGACCTTGCCAGGCGCCAAGACTTCCTCGGAACTATGTCCGACCAAACAATCATCAAGGACGGATGAGACGCCCACAGACACAACAAATCGTGCTTTATATCCCGCACTAGCTCACGAAAGGGGCGTACCCCTAGATCGTTCCCCCCAACATGTAACACCAGAACCTCCGGGACTCTATCCAGGCGAGCATGTGTTTGAAACTCGGCCAATACCCGGCTCCATAACATACCTCGAAATCCTGACCAATGTAACACAGCATCCCGACGTGGAATGCGAAGCTGGCGGCCATCCGGGCGCACGTCTGCCCGCAGTGCCCCCCAGTGCACAAAAGACTGTCCTAACAGCCAGACTAAACATGGGCGATGATCTGAAAGAAAGGACAAGAAACTCAAAGAAACCATAAGAAACAACGTACAACTCATAACAAATGAGGGCGAACGTAAGACCTAAACCTATTGGACTCCCAGCGGCCAATGCGACACACACCCTCGTCATCCAACCCCCAATGCCCAGCTTCCGTAACCGCGCCAATTCTTAACGAGTGAGACGAGTAACCCCCGTCTCTCACACCAACCACAGCCAAGCATTTTTTGAATATTGCATCAAATTGATACTTAGACAGAAATGTGCCATTCTCATGGCGGAGCAATGGCGCCTCCGGCACCTCGCCAAGTGGCCTGAACGCACCCATGCAAACGACCGGACATATCGTCGATCCCGGGAGAGCAAACAAAACTATCCGCTTACACCGGCCCAACTGATCGGTCTTGAACCGCCGCACCAACAACTCGAGTCTATCCCCGTAAAGACCAACATCCGCCTGTCGCAACCCCCCAGCCTTAGCCTTACTAGGGGAGACCAACTCCCCAATTCGGAGTGCTCCAAAAAACGCGAGGGAAAAAGCCAACCGAAACAAATCCACCTCATAAGATGACTTACAAACAGCCCCCAGCGATGCGCCCAGTAAACCAAGGAGGGCAAAATACACGGGTCGCCTCTGATCTGCTTCGGCCCTGCCTCTACGCCAACCTTTCAAAGCTTGCCTTACCAGAAAATGCTTGGATACATCCTGGAAACCCCGTAATTTGAAACCGAACGCCAAACCAGCAACGAAAGGATTCACCTTAGCCAGCGAAAACCCCACCTCCCACGCATCACCCAACCAATACAACAATGCTACCAACCTGTCTTGCTCCGTGCAGACGTTGCCCAATACTCTTACCCAATCCTCTCATTGCTGCCAACAAGCCGAATAAGCGTTCCAAGTCGCCCTAGCCAGCGACCGTTCAATCAACCCTTCCACGGGACCGAAACCAGCCCCCAGAGATGCTCCAAGCAAGCCAAGCCGGACGCGTCCGCTCCCGGTCCCACTGCGAGCGAGAAAGAGCATCAGCAATACAGTTGGATACCCCTGGAACATGTACCGCCACTACCCACGCGTTTAGCGACAAGCACAGCAACACTAGGTGACGCAACAACTGAACCACCGGTGGAGACGATGCTGATAAGTTGTTAATTGCTAACACCACCCCCATGTTGTCACAGTGAAAACTAACCTTTTTATCCCTGAGCCTGTCCCCCCAAATGGTCGCTGCAACCACGATGGGAAACAGCTTGAGCAGGGCCAGATTTCGCGTAAGGCCACTGACCACCCAGCTGTCCGGCCAGTTCCCCGCACACCATTGACCCCCGCATATGCGCCAAACCCCCGCCGCGTCAGTAAACAACTCCACATCGCTCATTTCTTGCACCGGGGACATCCACAACGATTTACCATTATACTGCCCGAGGAACTCATCCCATACCTGCAGATCTGCCTTGTGTTCCAAACCAAGCCTCACAAAATGATGGGAAGCCCTGAAACCCGCCATCGCTGCCACCAAGCGCCTGCTAAAAATTCTACCCATTGGCATAATCCGACAGGCAAAATTCAACTTCCCCAGCAGCGACTGGAGTTCGCGCAAAGTGATCTTCTTCAGTCGGCAGGCCCGCCTCACTTCCTGTCGCAAGGGTAGTAACTTATCCTCAGACAGCCTGCACTCCATAGCGACCGAATCAATTGCGATCCCTAAAAAACAGATGGTGGAGACTGGGCCCTCAGTTTTACCCGGCGCCAACGGAATTCCGAAATCCGACGCAACCTTCTCCAAGCAATACAATTGGTTACCACGAACAGGGGAACCGCTAGGGCCGACACACAAAAAGTCATCCAGATAATGTATCAATGAGTCCACCCCCGCTACACCCTTCGTCACCCATTCCACGAAGCTACTAAAAGCCTCAGAGTATGCACACAAAAGAGAACACCCCATTGGAAGACACCTATCGACATAGAACCCCCCATTCCAGAAGCAACCCAACAGCCGTTGGCTCTCCGGATGTACCGGCAGCAAACGAAAAGGCGCCTCAATGTCTGTCTTCGCCAACAACGCCCCGGGTCCCGCCCCTCGCACCAACACCACCGCTTTATCAAATGACGTGTAAACCACCGAGCATAAATCGTGATCTATCCCATCATTTACCGACGCTCCCCTGGGAAAGGACAAATGGTGAATCAAACGGAATTTATGGGGCTCCTGCTTCGGCACAATTCCCAAGGGGGATACAACTAAATTTACAACAGGCGGCTCGACAAAATGACCGGCCATGCGCCCCAGTGAAACTTCCTTTAACAGCTTTTCTGAAACAAGCGCCGCGTGCAAATAAGCCGACTTAAGGTTACGCCGTGTAACCGGGACCTCATACGGAGGAGGGGGAATAACAAAACCAAAACGAAAACCCCTCGAAAATTAACTTGGCTGCAACCCTATCTGGATATTCAGTTAGATACGGTGCCATTCTTTCCACCCTTACCGGAGACCGCCCCTTGGCCAACGGAGGAGGACTGAGGACCTGACCGCTTCCCTTTCCGCATACATTTTGCAGTCCCATGAGAGGAGCCGTTACACTCCGAACAGACATGTTTAAATTTGCATGAGGCCCCGAACTTACACTGGCCATCATTGAACTGCCAGCAGAACATAAGTTTTGAAACGGAACCCTGTCCGGACTGACCCGACTGACCTCCTTGGCCAACGCTCCCGGGAAAGGACTGCTTAATCTGGGCCGTAACCCTTAACCACAGCGCAATATCTTTTTGATCCCACCGAATCGCCGGCCGTACCGCTTTTCGCTGGCGAAATTGCTCATCATACCGCAACCACGCCTGCCCCCCGTACGCCCTATAAGCCTCTCCGATGGCATCGAAATAACAGAACAACGCCGAGCAATTTTCCGGCACCTTTTCCCCGATCACGCTCGCCAAAATAGCAAAAGCTTGCGACCAGTTCACGAACGTCTGCAGAATAAGCCTATACCGCCGGCGTTCTTCTTCCTCTTTTTTACTCTCATCCCGCTTGCCTTTATCTAAATTGAACTTAGCAAGCGGCAGAAGAGAAAATATCTCCACGTATTCATCCTTCCAAATTCGGTCCCTCACCTCCTGCTTCAGGTGAGCACCTAACGGACCCTCAAAACAGACATACACCTCGCCCCGAGCACGATCATCCAGCCTAATTCTATCCCCGTCCTTCTGCGCCTCAGTTTGAACCGACACTGCTACTGCTTCTCTTGACACCCCCGAAACATTACTACCCACGGACCACGGCAATACATCACGATAATCTTCCCATACCACCGCCGGGGACACCGCAGGAACTACAGGGGCCGCTGCCCTATCTAAATGCCCGACTAACTCGCGCAAACAACCCACCAAATCCGATAAGCCATCGCGCCCGACAACGCCACTATTGACAGCCGCCACCTCCGCGCTTGCTGCCCCACCCTCAAAACCTGACATGAAAATTGCTGGATACGGTAACGTAGGAGTTACACACTCACCGGGCTGCTCAGGCGCTGTATTCCAGCCAGCCGGAAATTCCTGACCGCGCTGCGTCTCATCCAGCTCTCCATCTTCTAAATCCTATCTTGGCGCCGACTGGTGCTCACACCGACATCTCCGACATGGGGACCCCGACATGCTGACCGAGGGGCCGGCCACCTGCCGCCCGACCGTAGGGATCCAAACCTCCGACCGAACTTGTTGCCTCGACGTCGGCGTTGATCTTGTCGTCCTCCCCGATGATCTCGAGGAAGCCTGCCCTCTGGCCGGCACATCACCATGCGGGGCGGCCGTGGACTGCACCCGGCATACTGCGGCAGAAGGCGGGGGTGTGATAGGGACCCCGGCCTGCGACTCCCTGTTAGCCGCCGAGCCCCGTCGCGGCTGGGGATTCCTGCCAGGACGCAGGCCCTGGGAGGAGGCGCCCGTCCCAGCAACCTGGCCTGCAGCGTCCTTAGAAGGGCTCCCCCTGCGACACCGGGCCCGCGGGGCTATGTCTGGGCTCAGACACTCTGGTGGACGGGACCGCCGGGAGCGGCGGGGTGACCTGGCCTGAGAGCACCGCTCCCGACGACGCCCTCTGCTTTATTGTAGCAGGGGCCGCAGGGATCATCTCTCCCCCTGCTGCTATAACACTAACGCCCGTGAGGAGGGTGGGGAAAGGGGGTGCCTCTGTGCCGGCTGCCGACACAGAGCACGACAGGCCTGCCTGAGGGATCCGGGCTAGCGCTGCCACTGTGTCCTCCAGCCAGCCCGGATCATGAAACGCCGCTGCAGCCTGCAGCTGCTCGAACATTACAGCCAGGGAAGACATGCTAAACTACTGCCGTGGGAGGTAAGTGAACGCCAACCTCTCTCACAGCTAACTTTCTACCTGTTGTTCCTCTCGCTGCTTCCCCTCCCCTATACGTCTCTTCCTTTCCCACCAACTATCTCCTCTCCTATTGGTTCCCTCTCCCTCCTATGGCAGTCATGGAGGCTTCCCCTTAAGCCCTCCGCGCTGCCGTCCAGCCTCGTCTTATCGTGCAGTATGTGGTCTAAAATATATTTTTTGAATGCTTTTTTCAGGATATAAGGTTGATGTTTTATTCTTAAAATAAGCCAATAGTGCATGATAGATGGAGTTCTGACCCCCAAGACCTTTAGTAATTAGCGTGGCTTATTGGAGCGATACAGTACCTTTACTCTAATACCTGACATGCGCCACCCTTAATTTTCCTGGCCCTGACAAATCACACATTGATGACATTTACATTATATCCGAGTAACCCCCTGTAACTTTAGTGCATGTCTCCGCAAGATCCAGGACTAAAAATTGACAACAACTAGGGTAGATGCTCATTTTAGTTTCTTATAGGGGTGGATACTCTGCTTACACTGTAGAAGGGAAGTAGAATTAAATTGTGGTGTCATGCCAGTTAAGAAAGTTGGATCAGTTTATTGCCCTTCTCAAAAGAGTGCATTAATTGTATCTGGAATTTATTCATGATTTTTTTTTTTGCATAGCTGGTCACATTTTTTTTTTTTAAAAAGGCTACGCGTTGCAGATATCAGGTGATCTCAACACAGTATAAGGGTTAAGTGAAAAATAGAGATTTTGTTTAAAGGAAAATAACGGTATATTTTAGAAAGAAAACTTTCTCATCTTATATAGCAGCTGGATAAAAGGTGTAACTTTAGCTTCCTTTAGCTGTTAGTTGAATTTATTTATTTCCTGCAGGCTAACAGCATGGCACTTGCTAGGGATAAGTGCCACAGAGAAAGTAAAAGCAACATTTCCACACAGCTGCCAAAAATGTGAGTGATGTGCATTAAAAGGTACTGTATAAGACTGAAATACCTTCTTTTCTTCTGATAAAGCAATGCATTTGTATTATATGATTTTGATTATGAAAAACAATTTAAGTGGATGTGAAAATAAGGGCATAACACAATAGTAATCACACTCTCCAAACAATAACGTGAATTCTGTGATAACTGTACAAGCTTTTATTTATTTTAATATTTGAATGAACTTTTAATGGATTAATTTTAAGTAGATAAAAATGGAAAGCTTAGTGGACGTTAACAAATGCTTTCTGTTTCAATCTGATTTTTCATTGATTTCAATGGTAATGATAAGTTAACCCCCTAGCGCTCCACGACGTACTATTCCGTCGTGCTGAGCACATCATTAGAGCTCAGTGATGGAATAGTACATCCTGGGGAAAATACATCGCCATTTTCCCCCGCCGTTTCATCGAATTGTGATGCCTGCTGTTTCCGACAGCAGGCTATCACAGCTCAGTGTGCCGGGACCAATTGTAGTGGTCACGCCTCCGCGATCGCTGCTATTGGTTTGTCAGTGACGACCAACCAATAGCAGCGATCGCATTCATTATTTCCTGCTCTGGCCTCAGATCCGGCCGCACCCGCTCTCTGTTGGGGTTAGATAGTCATAGAGAGTGGTTGCGGAGAGAGTCAGTGCAGAATAGTTAAAAGAAAAACCCGATATATTAGGTTTTCTTTTGCTTTTCCCACCTTCTAGTCACTTCCCACTCCTGTCCTTGTGTTTCCCTTGTGTTCCCCTTGTGTTCCCCTTGTGTTCCCCTTGTCACCCACGTTTTTGGACAGTGATCTCTATCACTGACCACTTTTGAGTCTTCAGGGTCTTTCTTGGTCCCTGGGGATTATTATTTTTTTTTATTTTCTTTATACAATATAATAAATACAATTTTAAAAAAAAAGTTTAGTTTAGAAAGTTAGCTGTTAGTTTAGTATTAGGGTTAGTTAGTGTCAGGGAATCGTCAAAAAGGAATGAGTCACCGTAGTTAGGTTTAGCGTCAGGAATCAGTCACCATAGTTAGGTTTAGCGTTAGGGATCCATCACTGTAGAGTTCACATAAAATCAGTTGTTAGTGTCAGGGAATCGTTAGGTATCAGGGAATTTAGTGTAAGGAATCCGTCACCGTAGCTAGGTTTAGCGTCAGGAATCCATCACCGTAGTTAGGTTTAGCGTTAGGGATCCATCACTGTAGAGTTCATAAAATCATTTGTTAGTGTCTCGTTAGGTATAGCGTCAGGGAATTTAGTGTCAGGAATCCGCCACCATAGTTAGATTTAGCGTCAGGGAAGCTCGGAATAAACTAGTTAGGTTTAGTGTCAGGGAAGTTCACATAAAATCTAGTTAGGTTTAGTGTTAGGAACCATTGCCCTAGTTAGCTTTAGTGTCAGGGAAGTCCACTCGTTCTATCAAAACAAAAAAACAAAAAAAATATATAGAGATTTCTATATATAAAAAAAAAAGTTTAGATACTTAGTTATCTGCAGAATCTCAGTTAGTATTAGGGTTTGTTAGTGTCGGGGAATTGTTGGCTATAGCCAACAGTTAGGTTTAGTATTTGGAACCCTTGCCCTAGTTAGGTTTAGTGTCAAGTCCACTCGTTGCATAAAAACAAAAACCAAAAAAAAGTTTTAGCATTCTATTGCTTCTAGTTAGGGAAGTATACTTTTATGTTGTTGTTGTCAAGTTTTCTAAAGTTTTTTTTGCTGTATACACAATACACGTGTCTAAGCACACAATTTACACGTGTCTAACCACATAAATAATAAAGATGTCCCAAAGGTCATTTTCTGCCGAAGAGGCCTATGCATTTTTTGCCTCTGACACAGACTCGTCCGATGGCGAGACTCTCTTTTATTTGTCAACCTCCTCATCCAGTGATGCAGAGGAGGGACCCCCTAGGAGATGCCCGAGGACCACCACCACAGTTGAAACCCCTGAGAGTGGTGACTCTGCAACAGTTAAAACCCCCGAGCGAAGTGACCCCATTTGAACCACCACACCAGACAATTATGAGCCCCAAACCCCTGAGTACACGGTCAGCCCAGGGATAAAATTTAATACGGCAAGGCTCAGTGAGATGGACATTTTCAAGTTCTTTTCCACGGAAGAATATATAGAGCCTATGGTGTCGCAGACAAATTTATATGACCAACTGTATATAACAAAGAACCCCACATCATGTTATGCCCAATCCCACAGGTGGACTCCTGTAGACGCATCAGATTTGGGCTAGTTCTGGGGAGTGCACATGGACATGGGGCTTATGAAAAGGCAATCCATTAGGACCTACCGGAGTACAGACATTTTATACCACACCCCGATGTACTGCATGGTCATGTCCAGGATGTGTTGTGAAGCAATACTTCGCTTCTTACATTATGCTGATAATGAGCAGTGCCCACTCCGAGATGACCCCAGTTTTGACCGTTTGTATAAACTGAGACCCCTATTAGACCATTTCAGTGCCCGGTTTTCCCAAGGATAAACCCCCGAGAAGTGTATTTCTGTTGATGAGTCCCTTGTACATTTTAAAGAGAGGCATTCCGCCTAGTAAGAGGGCAAGGTATGGCGTGAAAATGTTTAAGCTGTGCGAGAGTGCATCAGGGTATACTTGAAAAATTTAGGATTTATAAAGGGAAGGACACCAGTATTCAGACCCCAAAATCCCCCCCCCCCCCTACTGGGAGTTATCACAAAAATTGTGTGGGATTTTGTGCACAAACTGCTGGACCAGGATTACCACCTCTACCTGGATAATTTTTATACCAGCGTCCCACTCTTCAAGTTCCTCGCTTCCATAAATACTGTGGCATGCAGCACTGCTTGAAAAAAATCTGAGATGCCTCCCTAAGACTCTGCTTGGGCAAACACTGAGAAGGGATGAGACCAGGGCACATTCTAGTAGCAACATTTTGTGTGTCAGGTACAAGGACAAGAGAGATGTCCTTGTATAGATAATATACTGCCACACCAGTACCCATGTACCTGTACGAGGTACCAGTACAGAGACCCTCAAACCAGACTTCATCCTGAACTAAAATAGGTACATGGGAGGGGTGGACTTGTCAGATCAAGTCCTGAAGCCCTACAGTGCCATGCGGAAATTGAGGTTGTGGTATAAGAAGCTGGCCATGCACATCATACAGGTGGCAATGTACAATGTGTATGTGCTTCATCGATGTGCAGGCCAGAGGGGAACTTTACAGGAATTTCAAGAGGTGTTTATCAAGAACCTAATCTTTGGAAACCAGGAAGGGGGGGCACCCAGTACCTCTAGAAGCAAGGCCACACGCATAGTACCAGGGCAACATTTTCAGGAGAAGTTCCGCAAACTGGCAAGAAGGGAAAAAGTAAAAAGAGGTGCAGAGTTTGCTCAAAGAAGGGGAAAAGGAAGGACACAATATATCAATTTGACACGTGTCCAGAAAAACCAAGGCTCTGTATGAAAGAGTGTTTTAAAATGTATCATACACACCCAGTTTTACTTACCCTGATGCACTCAGCACAGCTTATCCCCCTCATCTTTCCCTTCTGTGCCCTGCCGTGTGCCCAGGCAGCAGATAACAGCCACATGTTGGGCATTGCCATACCCGGGAGAACCCACTTTACAGTTTATGGGGTGTATGTCTCTGGTGACACATGCTGGGCACAATATATTAGACACTGAAATGGCATATATGTATAGAAGATTTCCAATCTCACTCTGCACCATCTGCTGCGCATTATCTTTTACACAGTACCTGTGGGGTCAAAATGCTCACTACACCTCTGGATGAATGCCTTAAGGGCTGTAGTTTTTAAAACGGGGTCACTTCTCGGGGATTTAAAATCTACAGGTACCTCTGGGGCTCTGCAAATGCGACATGGCACCCATAAACCAATCCAGCAAAATTTGGACTCCAAAGAACGCATAGCACTTCTTCCCTTCTGAGTCCTCCCATGAGCCCAAACGGCAGTTTATCACCACAAATGGGTTATTGCCGCACTCAGGACAAATTGGGCAACAATATGGGGTATTTTATTCCTTGTGAAAATTAGATTTTTTTCAGGCAAAAGTATATATTATTGGAAAAAAATAAGTTATGTGAAAAAACTATGGGGTCTAAAAGGTCACAACACCCATAAAATAATTCTTTGAGGTGTGTAGTTTCCAAAATGGGGTCACTTCTTTGGGGTTTCAACTGTACTGATACCTCTGGGGCTTTGCAAATGTGACATGGCACCCAAAAACCAATCCAGCAAAATTTGGACTCCAAAGAACGCATAGCACTCCTTACCTTCTGAGCCCTCCCATGGGCCCAAACTGCAGTTTATCAACACAAATGGGATATTACTGCACTCAGGACAAATCAGGCAACAAAATGGGGTATTTTATTCCTTGAGAAAATAAGAAATTTTGAGCCAAAACTACATATTATTGGGAAAAAAAAACACTTTTTTTTTTAATTCACTGCCCAATTCAAATAAGTTCTGGGTAAAAACTGTGGGATAAAAATGGCTACAACACCCATAAATGAATTCCTTGAGGTGTATAGTTTCCAAAACGAGGTCATTTTTGGGGGAGTTCTACAATTTTGGCACCACAAGACCTCTTCAAACCTGGCATGGTGCCTAAAATATATTCTAATAAAAAAAGAGCCCCCAAAATGCACTAGGTGCTTCTTTGCTTCAGGGGCTTGTGTTTTAGTTCACTAGTACACTAGAGCAACATGTGGGACATTTCTAAAAACTGCAGAATTTGGCCAAAACATATTTAGTAGTGTTTCTCTGGTAAAACCTTCAGTGTTACAGAAAAAAATGGATTCAAATTGAATTACTACAAGAAAAATGAAATTTGCAAATTTCACCTCCACTTTACTTTAACTCCTGTGAAACGGCTAACGGGTTAAGAACCTTTCTAAATGCTGTTTTGAATACTTTGAGGGGTCTAGTTTTTAAAATGTGGTGTTTAATTGGGGTTTATAATACAGAGGCTCCTCAAAGCCACTTCAGAACGGAACTGGTACCTAAAAAAAGGCTTTTTGCTGGTTATGTTCTAAGCCTTGTAACGTCCTAGAAAAATAAAATAATGTTCAAAAAATTATACCAATCTAAAGAAGACAAATTGGAAATGTTAATAAGTAATTATTTTGTGTGGTATAACTATCTGCCTTACAAGCAGATACATTTAACTTAACAAATATGCTAAGTTTTCAAAATTTTACTCTAAATTTTGCTATTTTTCACAAATAAACACTCTATGTTGGTGGTAAAATTTGGTCGATACATTAAGCCCAATGTCTCATGAGAAAACAATCTCAGAATTGCTTGCATAGGTAAAAGCATTCCGAAGTTATTACCGCATAAAGTGAAATATGTCAGATTTGAAAAATGGGCTCTGAGCCTTAAGGCCCAAACTAGGCTGCGTCCTTATGGGGTTAATGATAGATTTACATTATGTTGTTTCTTTTTCTTTACTCTGTAGAAAAGAGGTTTTCAGAATTTTCATGGGAAATTCATTCAAATCATGGAGAATATTGTTTTTGGTTTGCCCTTTTGACTATTCTGCTCTTTAGAATTCTACTCTCCCTCCCTCTTTTTATCCCCTCTTTTCTTTTTTAATATTTTTTTATTATTATTGGTGGGGGGGGGGGTGTGTTTGAAAATTTGGGATGATTGCATCATCTGAATCTCTGGCAGGGTGACAGTATGTTTGGCTATTTATGACAAAATAGATATATTTATATAGGTGACAGAGATAGGAGAACAGGATTCTCCTCTTCTCTGTGTGCTGTATATAGAAGATATATTAGCATTTAGGCTCCGCCCACTAGCTCAAAGAAAATTAGGTAAAACAGATAAAGCCTGCAGAGGAGAAAGCTGCTAAAAAATGCAGAATACAAATTGTATAATGGTCAGAACGTGTGTTTTCCTCATGTACCCACATATGTCAGCTTATTCTGAAAAGTTAGGTACAATCACAGGATCTGACATGTCTCTATGATATGTCAAAATGTGTTTAAGGTGAGAGCTAAACTTGTAAAGGGAGCTTCTTAAATATTATTTGTCATCTATACTCTAGTTAGGGAAAATGCTTAAAGGCTATGTAAACCTTTGAAAACATTTTTATTTTTTTTAATAAAACACGATCAGTGTAATTGGTGCAACTTTCTAATGACTTTTTATTAAAAATTATTTCAATCTTTTCAGATACAGCTGCTTTGTATCTTGTTTACAGAGCAGCTATATCTAGCGCTTAAGCCTGAATCTGTTTGGTCAGTGGCACTCAATTAATCAGTCTGACTCTAACCTCTACAACATGGGCAAGACCAAAGAGCTTTCTAAGGATGTCAGGGACAAGATAATAGACCTGCACAAGGCTGGAATAGGCTACAAAACCATAAGTAAGACGCTGGGTGAGAAGAAGACAACTGTTGGTGCAATAGTAAGAAAATGGAAGACATACAAAATGACTGTCAATCGACATCGATCTGGGGCTCCATGCAAATTCTCACCTCGTGGGGTATCCTTGATCCTGAGGAAGGTGAGAGCTCAGCCGAAAACTACACGGGGTGAACTTGTTAATGATCTCAAGGCAGCTGGGACCACAGTCACCAAGAAAACATTGCTAACACATTACGCCGTAATGGATTAAAATCCTGCAGTGCCCGCAAGGTCCCCCTGCTCAAGAAGGCACATGTACAGGCCCGTCTGAAGTTTGCAAATGAACATCTGGATGATTCTGAGAGTGATTGGGAGAAGGTGCTGTGGTCAGATGAGACTAAAATTGAGCTCTTTGGCATTAACTCTACTCGCCGTGTTTGGAGGAAGAGAAATGCTGCCTATGACCCAAAGAACACCGTCCCCACTGTCAAGCATGGAGGTGGAAACATTATGTTTTGGGGGTGTTTCTCTGCTAAGGGCACAGGACTACTTTACCGCATCAATGGGAGAATGGATGGAGCCATGTACCGTCAAATCCTGAGTGACAACCTCCTTCCCTCCACCAGGACATTAAAAATGGCTCGTGGCTGGGTCTTCCAGCACGACAATGACCCGAAACATACAGCAAAGACAACAAAGGAGTGGCTCAAAAAGAAGCACATTAAGGTCATGGAGTGGCCTATCCAGTCTCCAGACCTTAATCCCATCGAAAACTTATGGAGGGAGCTGAAGATCCAAGTTGCAAAGCGACAGCCTCGAAATCTTAATGATTTACAGATGATCTGCAAAGAGGAGTGGGCCAAAATTCCATCTAACATGTGTGCAAACCTCATCATCAACTACAAAAAATGTCTGACTGCTGTGCTTGCCAAAAAGGGTTTTGTCACCAAGTATTAAGTTTTGTTTGCCAAAGGGATCAAATACTTATTTCTCTGTGCACAATGCAAATAAATATATATAATTTTGACAATGTGATTTTCTTTTTTTTTATATATATAATCTATCTCTCACTGGTAAAATTAACCTAGCCTAAAAATTCTAGACTGCTCATGTCTTTGACAGTGGGCACTCTTACAAAATCAGCAAGGGATCAAATACTTATTTCCTTCACTGTAAGTTATGAACTTAGATGTGATCGGTAACAAATTGATCATGTGTGTCAGAGACACGCAGGACCTGCTGTAACTGAACCCGTCTGTGCTGATGACTTGACGGATACAGGTTTCAGTGCTAGATATAGCTGTTCTGTATACAGGATACAAAGCAGCTGTATATGAAAAACAAAAAGTAATTTTTAATAAAAAGTAATTAGAAAGTTGCACTAATCACACTGATACACTGTTTTATTTAAAAACAAAAATGTTTTCAAAGCTGTACAGTGCCTTTAATAAAGATAAGCACATTTCTAAAAATTAATTTCGGGATTGATTATATCAAATCGACTGTCCAATTCAATTCGGTCCAAATAAATTTGTGGCAAATTGGAAAGACCTGGATTTCCCTGTCTGACTCTCTGATGTCTTCTAGGACTGTATCAAAGTTGTATGCAGTCCTAGAGAACATTAGAGAGTCAAACGGGACAATTGGGGCTCTTGCAATTCCACCGCTAAAGTAATAAAATATCATACTCACCTCCCCTGGTCTTCCATAGCGATGCGTCCCTGGCGGCCTCCTGAGATTATGTAGTTTTGTCTCATGCGACTACTGCAGTTTGTGATTGACTGCAGCGGTCACATGGGACAAAACAACGTCATCTCAGGAGGCTGCCAGGAACGCAACGCAGCAGCGGTCACATGGGAGAAAATGATGTAGACTCAGGAGGTCGTTAGCGACGTATGACTACGGGGGGAACCAGGGGAGTATTTTGGGCATTTTTTTTTAATTTTCTCTTCTCCCTATAATTTTCTAATGTGTAAAATGGCCCCAGCATATGCCATTTTGCCGATTTGTGTGCCACAAACCAAAAAAGTCTTGTATTTCACCAAATTTGAAACTTTTGGGAAATTTGGATCGAATTCGATTTGTTTAGAATTGATTCACTAATCTCTAAAGTTTAATTCGGTAGCAGTGCTGTTTTCATATGAAGCATTTTGTTTAACCAGTTGCGGACCGCCCATAGACTATAAACATCCGGGTGGTCCGCACTTATCTTTACAAGGACATTCCAGAACGTCCTGCAAAGTTAGCTTGTTTGCTGCTCCCTGGCAGCATTTAGCTCTATGATAAAGCTCAATCTAGACAACTGTATCACGGAGCTTTCACCCGGAGACTACTCAATGTGGTCTCCAGTAATGTGATGTGTAATATACTGCAAGTCAGTGGCGTAGCCATAGGGGTTGCAGCGGTCGCCTCCGTTGCCATACAGCATGCTGATTAAATACATTTTCTGTGCCGTGAAGCTGGCACTTCCTGGTTATGGTCACATGGTACACTTAGTGTACCATGTGACCGTGACGTCACGTGAGTGGCGTTACAGCCAGCGTGGAAGAGCCAGTGTGGAGGACTCCAGGTGAGCTGCAGAGTTTGTATTGTAATGCAATGTATTGTGTTGTCTTGTAATGTATTGTGTTGTTTTGTAATGTATTGTGTTGTCTTGTAATGTGTTGTGTTGTATTGTGTTGTCTTGTAATGTATTGTGTTGTATTGTGCTGTCTGTGTTTGCGTTGGAGAGGGGGGGCGTTAAATTACAGCTTCCCCTCCTCTCTCCACCACAAACTGCACAATACAACACAATGCATTACAAACTGTGGGTCACGTCCCCCTGGGGGGTCGTGTGAGGACCTCCGGGGGGTCGCGAGTCACTCACCGAGGTCCCGGTTCCATTCAATGCTGGAGCAAGGAGCTGACGGCTCCTTGCTCCAGCATTCACTGTGCCATGAGCAGCTTGACACAGGCAGGCGCGATGTAGGGACATCATTGCTCCTGTCTACGCAGAGTCACTCATAGCACACACCGGAGGAGGCGAGGGTTCCTCTACCCGGTGTGGCAAGAGGGATATGTAAGTAATAATGTTATTTTCCTACTATGCACATATGGGGGCATTATAATGTATGGGGGGCTGATACGGCGGGGGGCATTATACTGAATGGGGGGCTGATATGGCGGGGGGTATTATGCTGTATGGGGTGCTGATATGGCAGGGGGTATTACATTGTATGGGGACTGATATGGCATGGGGCTGATAAGGTGGGGGGCATTATACTGCATGGGGGGCTGATATGGGAGAATTTTACTGTATGGGGGCTGATATGGGGTATTATACTGTATGGGGAGCTGATATGGGGGGCATTATACTGTATGGGGAGCTGATATTGGGGGCATTATACTGTATGGGGAGCTGATATGGGAGGGCATTATACTGTATGGGGAGCTGATATGGGGGCATTATACTGTATGGGGGCTGATATGGGGGGCATTATACTGTATAGGGAGCTGATATGGAGGGGCATTATACTGTATGGGGAGCTGATATGGGGGACATTATACTGTATGGGGAGCTGATATGGGAGGGCATTATACTGTATGGGTAGCTCATATGGGGGCATTATACTGTATGGGGGGCTGATATGGGGGCATTATACTGTATGGGGAGCTGATATGGGGACATTATACAGTATGGGAGCTGATATGGGGGGCATTATACTGTATAGGGAGCTGATATGGAGGGGCATTATACTGTATGGGGAGCTGATATGGGGGGCATTATACTGTATGGGGAGCTGATATTGGTGCATTATACTGTATGGGGGGCTAATATGTAGGCATTATACTGTATTGGGAGCTGATATGAAGGGACATTATACTGTTTGGGGGTTGATATGGGGGGCACTATACTGTATGGGGGCAACTATGTGGGGCATTATACTGTGGGGGCTGATATGGGGAGCATTATACGGTATGGGGCAGTTTTGGGGGGCATTATACTGTATGGGGCAGTTATGGGGGCATTATACTGTGTGGGGGCAGCTATGGGAGCATTATACTGTGTGGGGGCATTATACTATGGGGGTTGTTGGGCAAGGTGGCTGGGCATAGGTGCACTCAGGGGTCTAATGATAGTGGTGTTGGGGAGGGGTAGGGGGGCCTAAGCGGAATTCTTACACTCGGGCCCATGGGCCTTTAGCTACGCCCCTGCTGCAAGTACAAAATGCCCATTAACTCAGGCTCACCAAATTCAGGCATATTTGTCCAGATAATCCATGCCTCTAGTAGTATAATCATTGTTCAAAAATTGTATTGTCTTACCAAATGCCTTGCGGTATCAGTGGAGTTTAATAGTTACGGCAGAGTCTTTGGGTCATTCCTTGAGTTCATATGATAGGTGGTGCACTCTCCCTGTTGCACCCTATCAATATGGAGCAATGTTTGTAGCCCTGTTGCCTATCATGGAGCTACTGCCCCAAAATAGGTGGCCACGTCTGGAACTTGCCCCTCACTAAGTTTCCCTTCGCTCATCCCTCATGTGTTCCTGATGTGTTCTTCTAGATTCATCAGGGGACAAAAATAATTGAGTGACTGGGATGGTCAAGGCATAGCCAGTAATCGTCCTGCCTGACCTGCATAGTCTTGCATAGTACGCTGGGTAGTTTATCCACCAGTGCTGCTTATAGTATATAGAGTCAAGCGGATATGCTCACCAGTGTGTAGTCTGGCAAGACCTCATAAAGGCCGTCAGAAGAGTTGTAGTAACTCATCGGTGGCCCGGTGCAAAAAGATGTCATAAGTTGGTCCCCACTTTCCGATGAAAAGTAAAATAATGCCCCCATAGTGCTCCTACGCAATATTATGCCACTATAGTTGTAATGGCAGGAAGGAGGTGAAGGGAAAGTGAGCCCTAATCTACCCACCGCCCTGTCCCTGCCTACTTGCAACGACCCGCCCTAGGCGACGGGGTACAACTGGGCGGCGGTCCCTACGCTGTCTAAGTGCACGGGAGAACAAACAGGGAACACGCAAGGGAAGGTGCAGTAGCCCCCGGAACGCCGCGAGGAAACGGAGCGGTGAACGAATAGTCAGGACCAGGATGAAGTGGAGTATACCAACGAGAGCACGGAGAAGGAAGCAAGCCAGGGGCAAAGCGAAGCAGGTAAAGCGGAACTGCAGCAAGGCAGAAGCACGGCAGAAGCAGGCAGGAGCAAGCAGCAGTGGGGCCAGGAATCCAGAAGAATTACAAGCACTGAGGAAGAGAACACGGCAGGTAATAAAGGACAGGAGGCGGAGCTAACTCCGACTGACTAGGCCGCGATAGGCTCTCCCACTCCTTAGCCTGCCACCCTGGTTGGTGGGAGACGGTGTCAGTCTAACAGGTCTGGCCTCAGGTGTGGATTGATTAATCCCAGGAGTATACCTAGACGTAGTACCTGGCAGATCCCTAACAATAGTGCTCCCCACACAGTATAATGCCCCCATAGTGCTTCTCACAGTATAATAATGCCCCCATAGTGCCTCACTACACAGTATAATGCCCCCATGGATGGTGCCTCCACACAGTATTATGTCCCCATAGTGCCTCCACACAGTATCATGCCCCCATAGTGCTGCCACACTGTATTATGCCCCCATAGCGCCTCCCCACACACAGTTTCATGCCCTCATTGTGCCTCCCCACTCAGTTTCATGCCCCATAGTGTCTCCTCACACAGTATATAATGCTCTCATCGTGCCTACCCACACAGTACAATGCCCCCATCGTGCCAACCACACAGTATGATGCCCCACATAGTGTCTCACACACAGGTTATAATGCCCAGATAGTGCCTCCCACACACAGTATTTAATGCTCCAATAATGCTTCCAAAAAATAATAAAGACTCACCTTGCACCATTCCCACAATGAATAGAGGAGATCCATTTTTGGTTCTTCTCTGGTCTGTCTATGTGTGGTTCGGCGCAGACAGGCCCGATGACTTCAATGCAATGCACCTGTCACGGCAGATGTCACAGGGTAAATGGAGGAGCAGGGAGCTAATGGTATTCCGAGCTCGACCTGCGTCAGCCGATGGCTCCTTGCTTCGCCATAGTTTTCAACTGTATCCGCTTCCTGAGAATGTGGATACAGTTGAAAATGGTGCCGCTGCCAGGAGGCCCTGCTGTCAGGGGACCTGCTGCAAGTGTACCATTTGCCCTATGGTTAAAGCCACTCTGCCCCTGGCGTGTGTATAGAATGACACTGTCCTTCAGTTTTAGTGTGCAAAGCTCCCAAGTCAAATAGCCCAGGAAGTAGTACTCAATCCTGGCATTATCCTAGCATTTCATGTAAAAAATTAAATGTTTGTTTTTTTACAGGTTGATGTATAAGGGATTCAAAATAAATGGACTATTTGCCATTAAGGAGACTAATGCAGTACAATTAAAGTATGTTTCGCACAGTACCTTGGTTTTAAACTCTTCTGAGCAAAGTCCACAAAGTGTGGCATTGTACAATTAGTACTACAGAGTACCCCGGTCCCCATCATCAGGTCCGGGTCAGGGATGCCTCGTAGTAATTAGTACCTCTTGATTTAGGAAATTACCTCTAGGTAGCGTCTATTTTACATTCAGTTGCAAGTGTACTCACATATACTTATAATGCAGGTATGTTGCCATCATGTCCACTACTCCAAAGATACGGTTTACAGATCATTAGTCATAATAGGATCATGCTATATGTCATTGGTCATTACTCATGTGTTTTTATTGATCGAGTATGCACCACACTAGATATTATTAGTCTTCATATTGGTCCTCTACCAGCATAATTCCTCTACCACACTTTTTTTCTTGTCCGAGAGGTATTTCCTAACCAAGTATAATGCAAGACTGGAAATGTACTGCAGGCATAAAGACAGACAGCACCTGGTTTCCCACAGGGGAATACAGTGTCCCGTTTTCCAACTTTAGGTGAAGGGAGATGCTTGAGTAAAGATAAGCGGGGCCTTTGGAGGCAAACTAAACAACGGTGACATAGCACCACCACCAATGTTAATACATATCTACATCCAATATTATATGATACAATTATTGCCCTCTATATTTGTGACGTATGCCTATATGATGATAAGCAGCGTCTATTATGTGCCCTCACATATAGCAGGAAATGTCCCATGAACCATATGTAAAAACAAGAATTTAGAGCTGTTCGGTAAGCCTGCTTGGGGCTATGGTTGCTAGTCTAAAAATAGACTTAAGAGGGTCTGTCACCACATTATAAATGCCCTATCTCCTACATAATCTGATCGGCACTGTAATGTAGATAACAACAGTGGTTTTTATTTTGAAAAACGATAATTTTTTAGCAAGTTATGAGCAATTTTTGATTTATGCTAATTAGTTTCTTAATGCCCAACTGGGTGTTTTTTATCTTTTGACCAAGTGGGCGTTGTAAATAGGAGTGTATGTCGCTGACCAATCAGCGTCATGCACTTCTCTCCATTCATGTCCATTCATGTCACGAGATCACGCTGTGCTGTAACATACACCCACATTAACTTTACTGAAGTGTTTTGAGAGAGAATAGACATTGCCTCCAGCCAGGATGCGCCGTCAATTCACACTCCCGGCACTTTGGTAACGTTTTTGTGGGACTTACTCACACAGCACAGCGTGATCTCGCGAGATCACGCTGTGCTGTCATTTACAGCGTGATCTCGCGAGATCAACCTGTGCTGTGATTAAGTCCACACAAACTTTACCGAAGTGTCGGGAGTGTGAATAGACATCACGTCCCGGCTGGAGGCAATGTCTATTCACTCTCAAGACACTTCAGTAAAGTTAATGTGGGAGTATGTGACTGCACATTGTGATCTCGCGAGATCACGCTGTGCTGAGTACAATATGAAGCTGATTGGTCAGCGTCATACACTTCTCTTTACAACGCCCACTTGGTCAAAAGTTAAAAAACGCCCAGTTGGGCATTAAGAAACGAATTAGCATAAATCTAAAATTGCTCATAACTTGCTCAAAAATTCTTGATTTTCAAAATAAAAACCACTGTTGTTATCTACATTACAGCACCAATCAGATTATGTAGGAGATAGGGCACTTATAATCTGGTGACAGAGGCTCTTTAGTTTCTCTTTGGAGTATTCTTCGCTCCCAGTTCCCCCTCTCTTTACTAATGGTGGTATCTCTTTTGTGTGTAATGTCTTCCATATGTTCATCAATTCTAGATCGCAGCTCCCGAGTAGTCTTCCTCACACATTTGAGCCAACGTTTACACGTCACCTTGAAGATTACACCTCTAGTTCTGCAATTAATAAACGTAGTAATCTCATACGTACTTTTTGGTTTATGATCTGCCTCGCAACTGATGCTCCGCTGTTATAAGGTGTGATCAGCCTAATTAGACCTCCTCCATGTTGACTGTCGTAGGGGTTAACTTTTCCTCTCACTTCATTTTTAGGGCAGCCCTGTAGGCAGGCCTAAGAACCTTATCAGGGTATACCCTCTTTAAAAAGTGATCTCTCTCAGATCTGCAGCTTGTTTTACAAATTCTTTGAGGGTTGAGCAGTTGCGACGAAACCTAGCGTATTGCCTACAACGTATCCTCCTTCTCAGGAGGGCAGGATTATTACTGTTCCACCCGAGAAGGGAGTATGTGGTGGTTGGTTTTCTACAAGCCTTCTTCTCCAACTCACCGGAATCTGACTTATTGATCCTGACATCTAGAAATGAAAATGCCGGCAAGTGCATTTCAAAGTTGAATCTCAGGTCAATGCTGTTCTCATTCCGATGCTCCACAAACCACTCATATTCCTCTCTTGATCCATGCCAGGTGACAAATAGGTCAGCTATATCTTGCCCACTTTCCCATCTTAGTTCCTAGGATGCCTTTATCAGTGATTACCTGCCCAGGAGCAGATTTGGATACAAAAAAGTACATCCATATATCTTAACAATGAATCTAACCGTGCGTTATCATAATGAGCTTAGGGATCTACTAGAACAAAGAGTGTCAACTTGATAAAGCAGCTTTCCTTAAATACAAAAGGGCTTGGTTTCTTTAAAAGGGAGACCAAAAGTGTTGGGAACAGACTAGATACTTACACCTTTCGTGACAGCGTTGCTGTCACATATAGGGAACACCGCAAAACTTCTCAAGCTTTTTTGAGTGTGTCTCCATGGAATTTGAGGTATGATTGGCAAGTATTGACGTTGAGGCCCTTTACTCCTCCATTCCACATGGGTTCAGCATCAAGGCAAACAAACACTTATTTTTCTTCATTTTTATTGTATTTATTAATAAGATTTACAGAAGTAGATATACAACACATAAATACAATTTATTACATCAGTATCAATACAAAATAAAATAAGGTAAAAAAAGAAATAATAAAACAGAAGCCTACTACTTATACTATACTTATTACTACACGTAATATTAAAAGTATACATTTAGTGTAACGTCTGTGGTCGCTGACACGAACTGCTTTCATCCAGTCGACTCCCTTCTCTCAAGAGATGTTTGCACATATGGCCGTCCTGCTCTACAGTGACCACCCGGGTGCACTCACGAGCTCAGTCCAGACTTGAGAAGCCAGAGCGCAAGCATGTTGTGGATTGAGCTAATTGGTCCAGAGCACCCTGGTCTATAAGCCCCATCCTCCCACGCCTGAGTTTTGTTATTGTATTCCTAGTGTGTATTGCATTAGGTCCCCTAGTGTTTCCTGCTCCCAGTGTTTCCTGTTCCTGTTCCTGTAACCTGTATCCTGATCTAGTGCCGTGCTTAGCTGTAGCCGTGCTGTGCTGTATACCACGCCTGTCCTGCTTCTCCATGCCTGACGTCTACCTGCTGCCTAGTTCCTGCCAAGCCTGCCTTGCTACTGTCCGAGCTGCCACAGGTACCCTATATAAACTATAGACTCTGACCTGCGCCCTGTCGGCCAGCTGCCGTACCGCCAAGGCGGTACGGCCCAGTGGGTTCACAAACCCTACGTGACAGTAAGCTCAGGCCATGGACCCCGCTGGTCGATCCAAGACCATGACGACGTCACAAGAGATGCGGGCGGATATGCTAGACCTACGGTCTCGACAGGACCAACTCCCCCAGGCCTTGAACATTCTCGCACGTCGGCAGAAGGCACGAGCTGCCATTCCCCCTACTACACCTCCTGGCAGTGTTGATCCTCAGACTACACCTCCTGGCAATGTCGACCCGCGTTTTTCTTTGCCACTTTTGGACCGCTATGATGGAAACGCAGGTACCTGATTTTTGAACCAGTGCCAGATCCACTTCAGCCTGTATACTAGGACATTTTCATCTGACGGCGCAAGGGTCGCTTTCATCACTTGTCTCCTCGCTGGCAAGGCTCTTGCATGGGCGAACCCTATCTGGGAGAGACAAGGTCCAGAGACCCGTGACTTCCTGGGCTTCCTCCGGACTTTTCGCATGGTGTTTGAGGAGCCTGGACGTGTCTCATCTGCAGTGGCTTCCTTGATTAACCTATGCCAAAGAGACACCTCCGTGAGCGAGTACGACATCCACTTCCGGACCCTGGCGGGAGAACTGTTATGGAATAATGAGGCCCTGGTGGCTGCATTCTGGCATGGACTGTCTCCTAAAATTAAGGACGAACGTGCCACTTGAGATCTGCCATCTACCCTGGATGACCTGAGGATCCGAGAACGCCTCCAAAAGGTTCGTCGGGAGGGGGGCCTTCCTAGTCTGGTCCCTACTTTGCAGCAACCCCTGCTGTCCTCAGATGTCGATCCTCCTAAGGAGTCTGTGATGATGGACCAGTGTAAGCTATCCACCCAGGAGAGACAATGCAGACGCACTTCTGGACTCTGTCTATATTGCGGCCTCGGTGGCCATCTTGTCTGCCTGTGTCCCCAAAATTACCAAAGCCTAGGGTTGCTAGGAGAGGCAACCTTGGGTAAGGAAGGACTTCTGTCTAAATTGTCCATACCAGTGACCATAGTGTCCGGCGAGAGAACGCATCAGGTCTCTGCGTATCTGGACTCTGGATCCGCTGCTAATTTCATCCATAGAGACCTGGTGGATCTTCTTCAATTACCCACTACCCCTATGGAGAGGCCATTGACAGTTGCATCAGTGAAAGGACTACCTCTACCAGACCCAGTTATAGCTGTGACCAAGCCGCTGAGGCTCCAAGTGGGAGCTCTTCACTCTGAACTCCTGTCGTACTATGTCCTATCCAAAGCCGTTAACCCTGTGTTGCTGGGCCTGCCTTGGCTCCGACTACATGCCCCAGTCCTGGACTGGAATTCTGGAGAGGTTCTCCAGTGGGGCCCTGAGTGTCAAAGCCGATGCCTGGTGCAGATTCGTTCGGCTCAGCATTCGCTGCCTCGGTCATTGGCTGGATTGCCGGGTCATCATGCTGCATTTTCGGACGTCTTCAACAAGAGGGAGGCGGAGACATTGCCTCCACATTGGGCGTATGACTGCCCTATCAAGCTGACTCCTGGCACATCCCTTCCCCGTGATACGGTATATCCTCTCTCCTTGCCAGAGACCCTGTCCATGTCCGCCTATATGAAAGAGAACTTGGAGAGGGGCTTCATACGGAAGTCTTCCTCCCCGGCAGGAGCCGGGTTCTTCTTCGTCAAAAAGAAGGATGGTTCTCTTTGTCCTTGTATTGACTACCGAGGTCTCAACCAGATCACTTTTAAAAAATAAATATCCGTTGCCGCTGACCTCAGAACTGTTTGATCGTGTACGTAGTGCCTAGATTTTTTCCAAACTAGACCTGCGTGGGGCTTACAACCTAGTCCGGATTCGCCAGGGTGATGAATGGAAGACTGCATTTAAGGCTGGGTTCACACGTGGCGGAATTTCACTTAAATTCCGCTGCGGACACTCCGCAGCGTTAATCCGCAGCGGAGCCGTTTGTCCATTGACTTCCACTTTAATTTAGCAGTGTTCGTTTAGACGATGCGTAAAATTCCGCTGCGGAGCATAGGCTGCGGAGCGGAATTTGGTGTCCGCAGCATGCTCTGTCTGTTGCGGAGCAGTGGCGGACTCATGGCGGAATTTCTCCATTGACTTCAATGGAGATTCTAATTTCCGCAATGAAGTCCGCAGCTGTCATGCACATGTTATGTGTGCTGCGGATGCGTCTTGCTTTTTTAACTTGACATTTCTTCATTCTGGCTGGACCTATGTATTTCTAGGTCTACAGCCAGACTGAGGAAGTCAATGGGGCTCCCGTAATGACGGGAGCGTTGCTAGGAGACGTCTGTAAATAGTCACTGTCCAGGGTGCTGAAAGAGTTAAGCGATCGGCAGTAGCTGTTTCTGCCCCCTGGACAGTGACTACCGATCCCAATATACAGCAACCTGTAAAAAAATTTAAGTTCATACTTACCGAGAACTCCCTGCTTCTGTCTCCAGTCCGGCCTCCCAGGATGACGTTTCAGTCTAAGTGACGGCTGCAGCCAATCACAGGCCAAGCACAGGCTGCAGCGGTCACATGGACTGCCGCGTCATCCAGGGAGGTCGGGCTGGATGCCGAAAGAGGGACGCGTCACCAAGACAACGGCCGGTAAGTATGAAATTCGTTTACTTTCACTAGGGAAAGTGCTGTCCCTTCTCTCTATCCTGCACTGATAGGGAGAAGGGAAGCACTTTTCCCGCAGTCCGCAGCAGCTAGTCCGCATCAATTTTCTGCACATTTTGGGCAGATCCGCAGCCGTAATCCGCAACCCGGATTAGGTGCGGCATTGATGCGGACAGTTGCGGAGGAAATCCGCCACGTGTGGCCATGCCCTAACACCCGTGATGGACACTATGAATATCTAGTAATGCTCCCGCGGTCTTCCAGGAGTTTGTTAATGACATTTTCCGCGACCTCCTCTATGTTTGTGTTGTAGTCTACCTTGATGATATCTTGATTTGTTCTCCAGATCCTGTGATTTATCACAGACATGTCCGTCAAATTTTGCTGCGGTTAAGGGAGAATCGTCTGTACGCTAAGTTAGAAAAGTGCGTGTTTGAAAAAGATGCTCTACCCTTCCTGGGCTATATCATCTCGAATCGAATCGAGATGGATCCTGAGAAGGTAAAGTCTGTTCTGGAATGGCCACGTCCTCAAGGCTTAAGGGCCATACAGCGCTTTCTGCGATTCGCCAATTTTTACAGACAGTTTATTCCAAACTTCTCCTCACTGACTTCTCTCATCTCTAACCTTACTAAGAAGGACATGAGCGCCAAGGTGTGGACTCCTGAGGCAGAGTCCACATTCAATAGCCTGAAGAGTGCCTTCACGTCAGCCTCTATCCTCCATCGTCCAGATATCTCTCTGCAGTTCCCGTTGGAGGTGGACACATCCTCTGTCGGTGCTGGTGCACTCTGGTAACTGAGAGCAGTGAGATTTAACGGCTCCCTGCTCTATTTATTTATTCTGATGCAGCGCCGTAAAAAGGCTATTGCATCGGAATAAAGCCCATTAGTGGCCACCATAAAAAGGCGTATTGGCGGTCACTATTGTGTTAAAATATATAGGCATAGATGTCATTAAGCTGTCAAAGAAGGGGGAACTGGGAGCGGATAATACTCCAAAGAGAAACAGACTAGCAACCGTAGCACCAAGCGGACTTAATGAATAGCTCAATTTTGATTGTTTAATAAAGTTCATCCCCTATATGTGAGGCTTCCTGCTATATTTGGGCACTTCATAAATGCTGGTTTTCACCATGTAGGCATGCTTTACAAATATAGAGGGCAACAATCGTATCATATATTATTGGACGTAGATATGTATTAATAGTGGCGGTGGGCCTATGTCAGCGTTGTTTAGTTTGCCTAAAAGGCACCACTTATCTTGACTCAAGTATCTCCCTTCACCTAAAGTTAAAACCCAGGACCCGACATTCCCCTGGGTAGCAGCAGGTATCATCTGTCTCTATGGATGTTGCACACTTCCACTCTACACTCTGGTAGGAAATTCCCCTCGAACAAGTATGAAAGTGTGGTAAAGAAATTATGCCGGTAGAGGACCAATATGGAACCTGCTAATAAAATCCAGTGTGGTGCATACTCGATAAACAAAAAATACATGAGTAATGATAAATTATGTATAGCATAGTCCTGCTATGACAAGTGATCTGTATCTCTGGAGTAGTGGATATGATGGCAGCATAACTGTATTGTATTAATATATCCGGATGCTCATATCTTCGTGTATACGGATGCTCATTCAGGTCCTTAATTTCCTAAATCAAGAGATACTAATTACTATGAGGCATCATTAACTTGAACCTGATAATGGGTACCAGGGTGCCCTGTAGTGCTAACTGTACAATACCACATTTTGAAGACCCACCAATACATCAACTTTGTAACAAGATAATCAATGTTATTCACTTCACATGTCAATGGTTTTAAAGTTATAGCTGAACGTTGTGTGTGTGTTTCTGTATGAAAACTAAAAAAGGCTCAGGAAGTTGAGCTGAAACATTGCGTGTAACATCTGGATGAATAAAAAGAAGCATTTTGGAGTGCTGACAATTTTTTTCTACAATCAAGTTCTATATTCAGCCATTTCCTACGGACGTGCACCCTTGACTGCCTATTTTGATACTGCTTATATATTATCCTTAGATATGTAAATGCCCCTTTTAGAAAGATAACTAATAAAAATTCATTACAAACCGGTGTTGAGAATACATTTTGAACGTAAATACCAATAAAATATATTGCACACTTGATTACTATAATTGATTTTCTCCTAGATATGAATAAATGACCCAACTTAAATGCCAGATTCTTGTGAAGAATTTCATTTAAGCTTCAGTGAATTGAAAAAGCAAAACCACTCTCAACATTTCTAACTTCCTAGCAAGTAGCAGAAAATCTACCTGACAGTTGCCGTGGAAACACGTACAGGAAGAATGAACCACCAGTCTATAAATCCACAGAGAAACCTTCTTAATTGGAAGGCCTTTAACCCACACATTTTTCTCATAGCACCATAGTTTATTTCTAAAAAGATTATTAAATTTGTCAATTGACTTATGAAGGACGCTTCCTACTATATCACTATGTTTTCTTTATATCTTTTTCTAAAATCACAAAGAACAGAAGAAATGAAAAAAAAAAATGTGAATAGAGGTTAAGAAATATCGTGTAAGAAAGGCATGACAGAGGAAACATAATTGTGAGAGAAAAAGTATAGAGGGAAAATAAAGGCCTTTGTACATAAATCACCAGAAAAATTCTAATAATATATTATTGATAATGATTTTCAATAACATAATCTATAATATCATGGATTATAAATTGCAAAATATATTTAGACACACTAAAATGTAATTATGTTACATTGCTAAAATCGAGGTGTGTCGGTAGGGTTCAACCTCTTTTGCTGCTCTTTAATTTACATATAGCAGCTAAGGCTGGGTAGGATTCCAGGCACCATATGCTCAACAGTCCATTATGTCAACCTGTCAATGATGTTCCTTATTTAAATGCCTGGTATTATGCTGTAGTGTCTTGATCTTTTTTTTTTTCTTTTGCTTTTTTGACATGGACTACTGATGATCCTCCTCTGTTTGATGTTTATGAACTGCTTTGGAAATCTATGTGCTATAGAAATAACTGTATACATACTGGTGTGTAGTAAACTTAATTTGCTGTTATGCAGAAGTTCTCTATAAGCCTGACAGTAAGTATATCTCCACATTATACGCATGGAAAATACGACAGGATTCCAGCAATCCAAAATTCATCTTACAATATTTAATTGCTACTTTGTGTATTGTGTTTCTATCTTTTGCCTCTTTTTTTATGTGTACTTATGTATTACCCAGTGTACAACTTCTCTCTCATCAAGCTCTATTTTGTGTCAACCCTGGTATCTTTTAGAACCGTCTCATTGCTGAAGCGATGCCTGGATTCGGTTAGACATGTGCCTGATGAATTAGCATCTTGACACTGTCCTTATGTAAGGTAAGGTCCAGAATTATTTGGACAGTGACACAAGTTTTGCCATTTTGGCTGTTTACCAAAACATATTGAATATACCCAGTGGCGTAGCTATAGGGGTCGCAGCGGTCGCACTTGTGACCGGGCCCCTAAGCCTGGGGGGCCCGCAGGCCCCCCTCGCCACACTTCGATAAATCTTTACACAGCGCCAGGTGCAGCTGCGTGTGTATCAGCGTAAGTAATCCCCCTCCATTCTTGTGCTCTGAGGCACTGGATTGGAGGAGACAGGGGAGGAGGAGTCTAGATACACACGCTGCCGCACGCTGTGTAAGGAGAAGCTCATGTCTCATGGCAGCTTGTTTCCCCCACATCTATGTGAGTGCAGGACGGCCATCACTCATGTAATTACATGGTCTTTCTTTAGTGTTTTTTCCTATGCTGTGTTTGATCTTTGCTGTCTCTCTCTCTGTTGTTTCTATCCTGCAAATAGAGGACAGAACGGGAGGATTCAGCAGTGAGAGCAGCGCAGACAGGACACTTATAACAGGTTACTGAGGGTCATAATTCATCACAGGACAGCTCAGCCTCCAGTTATCGGGAAGACACTGATAAGGGGGCTAGAGGTTACTGTGGGTCATGAATGATTGCACATTACTGGAGGTCTGGAGCTGTGCTGTAATGTGAAGCTCTGCTATGCCAGTGTCCATTAGGAAGCTATAGATAATAAAGAGGCTGCTCCTACAGATTTATTAGATAATATCTAGTAACAGGCATTTTCTTACGTTTTTTTTTTTTTGCCAGAATCATAAATTACAACCTATCCTTAGGATAAGTGATCATTTTGTTTTCGCTGGGACCCCCACCAATCATGAGAACTGGGGTCCCGGACCCCCCATTCCTCCTCACTGTAAGCAGGACATTGAATGGAGCAGTGATCGTGCATGCACTCTACTGCTCCATTCAAAGTCTATGAGAATGACAGAAACAGCCGAGTACAGCGCTCGGCTGTTTACGTCATTGTCATAGACAGTGAATGGAGCGGCGGGCGTATGCTCAACAGCCGCTCCATTCAAGCTCCTCTTTACTGCAGGGGTGCAGTGAGGAGGATCTGAGGGTTTTGGACCCCTGGTCTCACAATCGCCTCCAGCAATAAGAAAATTATCAAATATACTGTGGATAGGTGATAATTTATGATTCTGGGAAAAACATTTAAAATATGTTGCAATTAATAAAATTATCAACTGCCCAGGTGGAATTTATCCTGTGTAGGAGGACATAGGGGGCAGCAATCCCTTTGTGGGGGCAAAAAAGTTGGTATTATTACTATATAAGGCCCAAAAAAGGCATTATGATTTTGTGGTGGGTCACTATTACTTTGTGGTGGGGGCACTATTATTTTGTAGGGCACAAAAGGGGCCACTAGTACAGTTTGGGGAACAAATGGGGCCACTATTAAGGTGGATGGGGCACTAAGAGGGCTATTGGGGCTAGCAGCATAATTTGTAGTTTGTGTAAAGAGACAAGTTATGGCTGGAAGACGTCATGGCGGTCTGGCCTGGATAGAGAAGAAAAGGGAAATTGGAGAAGACGTCTCCTGTGAGTCACGGGATACAACTGTAGTGTATTAATTTTTCACTGTGTAGAGCTGGTATATGACCATTATTTGTTGACTTCATTATTTAGGTATACTATCATACATAGAACTGCGCCGCTGTAAGCCTGCCGTGTTATAAAAGTTGTTTTATTAGTCTCCGATGTATATATTTTTGTTTTGAGGGGGAAGCAAAACATACGAGTAGTGCCACTGATCTTTTAAGACTTTAAGAACCTCCCTGGCGGCTAGTGCTACATTAATGGGTTACTTTAGAGACCCAGCAATGCAGCTGAAAGTTAGGGTATGTTCACACGGCCTATTTTCGGACGTTTTTTGGGCCGTAAACGCCCGAAAAATCGGAAGCAGAACACCACCAAACATCTGGCAATTGATTTCAATGGGAAAAAACGGCGTTCTGTTACAATGGGCCATTTTTTTGCTGGCCGTTTTTCAAAACGGCCGCGTAAAAAATAGGCAGCTAAAAAGAAGTGCAGGACACCTCTTGTGACGTTTTTGGAGCTGTTTTTCATAGACTCTATTGAAAACAGCTTAACAAACGGCCGTAAAAAAAGCAGCGACAAATGAGAGTGGCTTAAAAAACGTCTGAAAATCAGGAGCTATTTTCCCTTGAAAACCACTCCGTATTTTCAGACATTTTTGAGTTTGCGTGTGAACATACCCTAAAAGGGAAGATGCGTAGGGGTGCCCAAACTGAACTTTTGCACCTGGGCCCATGAGCCTTTAGCTACGCCCCTGAATATACCGTAGTATTCACATCCTAATTTGAGGAAGGGTTTAGGAATTACAGCTCTTTTTTATGTAGCTGCCTCTTTTTCAAAGGACTAAAGGTAATTGGACAATTATCTCAAAAGCTATTCAACCCCTTAGTGACCAGTTAAACCTTAATGACCAAGCTATTTTTTACGTTTTTCCATCATCACATTCCAAGAGCTATAACTTTTTTATTATTGCATCAACATAGCTGTATAAGGTCTTGTTTTTTGTGAGACAAGTTGTATTTTTAATAGCACCATTTTGGGGTACATATAATTTATTGATTAACTTTTGTTAACTTTTTTTCGGGGGTAATGGAAAAAACCCATACATTTTGCAACACTTTTTTGCGTTTTAGATTTACGTCATTATGATTGTGATGATACCAAATTTATATAGATTTTGTATGTTTTACTACTTTTACACAGTAAAACACTTTTTTCAAAATTATTTGTTTTTGTGTCACCATGTTTTAAGAGCCATAATTGTTTTATTTATGCCAATGCAGCAGTATGAGGGCTTGTTTTTTGCGGGACAACTTCTAGTTTTTATTAATACAATTTTGGAGTACATGCGACTTTTTGATCACTTTCTATCAAATTTGTTTAAAGGCAGGATGAACAGAAAACAGCAATTCCGGCATTGTTTTTTATTTGATTTTTATGGCTTTCACCATGCAGGTAAAATACCTTTTTAGGTGGGGTTGGTATAGACGCGGCGATACCAAATATGTATAATGTTTTCATTTTTGTTTTGTTTTTTCATATTAAAGTACCTTTTAAGGGAAAAAGTGGGTTTTTCATTTTTTTTATTTGGGATCATTATATATTTAGAATTAACTTTTTTAAACTTTTTGATAACTTTATTTTTAGTCCCACTAGGGGACTTCACTATAATACACTGCAATACTTCTGTATTGCAGCGTATTATTGCCTGTCAGTGTAAAACTGACAGGCACCTGTTAGGCCATTGCCCTGGCATAGCCGAACAGGCATTAACTAGAGGCACACCTGGGGGCCTTTGTTAGGCCCCCAGATGCCATTGAAACCACCGGCCCCCTGCGATCACATCACGGGGTGCCAGTGGGGTGAGAGAGGGAGCCCCCTCCCTCTAAAACCACTCAGATGCGGAGCACTATGGCCCGGCAGGCATCAACTACAGGCAGACCTGGGGGCCTTTGTTAGGCCCCATCTGTTTTAAAAGCCATCTGCACCCTTCGATTGCAATTGCTCGCTATAGAGCGCCGCATCTAAGGGTTTAACCCCTTAAGGACATGGACTAATTGGCACATTCAGGACGCAGCCCCATTTTTCAAATCTGACATGTGTCACTTTATTTGGTAATAACTCTGGAATGCTTAGACCTATCCAAGCGATTCTGAGATAGTTTTCTTGTGACACATTATACTATAAGTTAGTGGTACAATTTTGTCAATACATTCAGTATTTTATTGTGCAAAACAACAAAATTTTGAGAAAAACTGCAAAAATGTGCATTTTTCTAAATTTAAATGTAACTGCTTGTAAGACAGATAGTAATACCACACAAAATAAATGCTAATTAACATATCCCATATGTCTACTTTAGATTGGCATCATTTTTTGAATTTTTCTAGGACATTACAAGGCTTCGAACTTTATCAGAAATTTCTCACGTTTTCAAGAAAATTTCAAACGGGGATGAGTTCAGTTGTCAAGTGGTTTTGAGGCGCCCATACAATGCAAATCCCCATAAATCCTCCCATTTTAAAAACTGGACCCCTCGAAGTATTTAAAACTTAGAAAGTTTATTAACCCTTTAGGCCAGGGGCGTAACTAGGAAAGACTGGGCCCCATAGAAAACTTTTGACTGGGGCCCCCCCTCCCTTGGGTGTCACACAACCCCCTCTTGTGGATAGTGCCTTTTTTACAGCCCCCCTGTAGATAACGCCATACAGCCCCCCCCTGTAGATAACGCCATACAGACCCCCCTGTAGATAACGCCATACTGTCCCCTGTAAATAACACCATACAGACCCCCCTGTAGATAACGCCATACAGACTCCCCTGTAGATAACGCCATACAGACCCCCCTGTAGAGAACGCCATACAGCCCCCTCTGTAGATAACGCCATACAGCCCCCTCTGTAGATAACGTCATACAGCCCCCTCTGTAGATAACGCCATACACCCCCTGTAAATAACGCCATACAGACCCCCTGTAGATAACGCCATACATCCCCCTGTAAATAATGCCATACAGACCCCCCCTGTAGATAACGCCATACAGACCCCCCTGTAGATAACGCCTTATAGACCCCCCTGTAGGTAACGCTGTACAGCCCCCTCTGTAGGTAACGCTATACAGCCCCCCTGTAAATAGCACCATACAGCCCCCCCTGTAGGTAACGCCATACAGCCCCCCCTGTAGGTAATGCTATACAGCCCCCCTGTAGATAGCGCCATACAGCCCCCCCTGTAGATAGCGCCATACAGCCCCCCCTGTAGGTAATGCCATACAGCCCCCCTGTAGGTAACGCCATACAGCCCCCTGTAGATAACGCCATACAGCCCTCCTGTAGATAACGTCATACAGCCCCCTCTGTAGATAACGCCATACACCCCCTGTAAATAACGCCATACAGACCCCCTGTAGATAACGCCATACATCCCCCTGTAAATAATGCCATACAGACCCCCCCTGTAGATAACGCCATACAGACCCCCCTGTAGATAACGCCATATAGACCCCCCTGTAGGTAACGCTGTACAGCCCCCTCTGTAGGTAACGCCATACAGCCCCCCTGTAGGTAACGCCATACAGAACCCCCCTGTACATAACGCTATACAGCCCCCCTCTGTAGGTAACGCTGTACAGCTCCCCCTGTAGGTAATGCTGTACAGCCCCCCTGTAGGTAACGCCGTACAGCCCCAACCCCCCCAAAAAATCAGAGCTATAGTTTGTCTTACAAAAGACATGTATCCCCTATCCCCTGTAGGTAAAGCCATACAGCCCCCCCTGTAGGTAACGCTATACAGCCCCCCTGTAGATAGCGCCATACAGCCCCCCCTGTAGATAGCGCCATACAGCCCCCCCTGTAGGTAATGCCATACAGCCCCCCTAATGACACGGGCCCCTCATTCCGCGGGCTCTGTAGCAGCCGCTATGGCTGCTACAGCGGTAGTTACGCCACTGCTTTAGGCGTTTTACAAGAATTAAAGCAAAGTAGGAATGAAATTTACAAATTTCATTTTTTTTTTCCAGAAATTCATTGTTAATCCTTTTTTTTCTGTAACACAAAAGTTTTTACCAGAGAAACGCAGCTCAATATTTATTGCCTGCACTCTGCAGTTTTTAGAAATATCCCACATGTGGCACTAGTGTGCCAATTCACTGAAACACAGACCTCCGAAGCAAAGGAGTACTTAGGGGATTTTGGGGTCTTCTTTTTATTCGAATATATTTTAGGCACCATGTCTGGTTTGAAGAGGTCTTGTGAAACCAAAACATTGAACACACCTCCAAAAAGACACCATTTGACAAACTGCAACCCTCAAGGAATTTATCAAGGTGTATAGTGAGCATTTTGACCACACAGGTTTTTTGCTGACTTTAGTGGAATTAGGCCGTGAAAATGAAAATTTTTTTCTAAGAAGAAGCACCCCAACGTTTGAAAACCAATTTCTCCCGATTACGGAAATACCCCACAAGTGGTCATAAACTGCAGCCAGACAGTCCCGGATTCCAGGCGGGGTCCCGCTGTCCCGGGCGGCCGGGGTATGTCCGGCTGATTGACAGGGAAAGTCATTCTGCCCTGCCAATCAGCTTCTGTTGTAGACACAAGCGGCACGATCTTGTCATCGTGCTGCTTGCGTCGTTCAACTCCAGGAGACCTGCGCAGAAGAGAGCAGGTCTCTATTGCCGCCGGATGGTGCTGGAACAGGATTAAGGAGAGTTTGTTTCGTTTGTTTTTTAATCCTAATAAAAAAGTGTGTGCCATTATATACGAGGGGGCTTTATCTACAGGGGGGGCTTTATCTATGGGGGTGGCTTTATCTACAGGGGGGCTTTATCTATGGGGGGATTTGTCTACGGGGTGATCTATCTACAGGGAGGGCTATATACTGGGGTGGGCTATTTGTGGAGCACTATATACAAGGGTGGGCTACATGTGGAGCACTATATACAGGGGTCGGCTATATCTACAGGGGAGCTATATACAGGGGTGGGCTATCGGTGGAGCACTATATACAGGGGTGGGCTATATGTGGAGCACCATATACAGGTGTGGGCTATATCTACAGAACCTTAAAAAAGGCCATACTTACTAAGTGGGTGGGTGAAACCCCGTTCCCAGCAGGAACTTTTCGTTCCTAATTTAAAAACACCAGCAGTTATCTATGTCCCATTTTTTCTGCTGGTGTTTTTAAATTAGGAACCAAAAGTTTTAGTTAGGAACTCGTAAGGCACTGGGTACCCTTGACAATTGGTTGCGAACTTTGCGTATTTTGGCCAAAATAACAACTAATACCCCATGTTTCTTGGATATGTTTACTATGTATACTTTTTTTCAGGACGCAGCCAGGTCTTTTATGCTGGGAGGGCATGATGTGCTGGCGTTTGGCTTGGCATGCAGAGCAGCCCGCCTTAGCTAACAGTAGCGGCGTTACAAATAGGCTGTGATTCAGCAAGATATACTGTGCCTGACGACCAGCACATTGTCCCTCCACGTATTACACTTAGTACTGACACACTATGTACTATTCACAGCACTGACCCCCATTCATCACACATTTATTTCTTATTACATTATCACACATTTCTGACACTTCCATACATACACTTTTCTTTTTTACTATACATTCACACCTTAGCACTACACTAACACTGACATTCATTTATCACACACTTGTGAGCACTGAGTTCGCCACTCCCCCCAAGACTAGTGGGAGTGGCTATCACTATTTAATGCACCCTCCTTCTGCAGCATTTTTTGACCTGTCTGCGTCCTGCTGGGAACGGGTTTTCACCCACCCACTTAGTAAGTATGGCCTTTTTTGTGGTTTTGAAGTTATCTAAGTCCCATTTTTTTCTTCTGGCTATATCTACAGGGGGCTATATACAGGGGTGAGCTACCTGTTGAGCATTATAGGGGGAGCTATATGTAAGACACTATATACAGGGGTGGGCTATATGGGGCAGTATCTACAGGGGGCTCTATGGGGGGCACTATTTACAGGGTGCTCTATGGCAGGCACTATCTACAGGGGGCATGGTGTCTGTGTGGGACGCAGAGTATGGTGCTATTAAAATTAGAGGTGCAGTGTATGGCGCTATTATATTTAAGGGCGTAGTGGGAGGTATAATGAGAACTTTATTTTTGTTTATAGGTGTAGAAACGTTTGAAAAGTGAGAAGCTGAAGACATCTGAGCGGCAAACTGCAGAAATGGGCTGTGGCCGGGAGAAGTCATCATAGAGGTCTGGACCGGAAGGAGAAAAATAGCTAAATTCTGAGACATCACCGATGAGTCACTTAATGTAAATGTTTATTCTACCTCTAATCAGTATTGTAGTTACTGTATAATCTACAGCGAGATGATGGGTGGTATGATTATGATATGATTTTTTTTTTTTTTAAACAACATCTCCCAGCATATCGTACCATTGTTTGGGCCATGCTGGGAGCTGGAAACAATTTAGTGCAAAGCTATACGGCAGGGGTTGCAATAAATTGTGCTGTATTTGTGCTGGTGTTGTATTTATGTAATGAGCTGGGTTCTGGTGCTGTATGGATGTACAAAGCTTGGTTTTAGTACTATATATATGTACTGAGCTTGGTTCTCGGGCTGTATTTATGTACTGAGCTTGGTTCTGGAGCTGTATTTATGTACTGAGCTTTGTTCTGGTGTTGTATACATGTAAGGACCTTGGTTCTGGAGCTGTATTTATGTATTGAGCTGTGTTCTGGTGCTGTATATATGTACAGAGCTTGGTACTGGAGCTGTATATATGTACTGAGCTTGGTTCTGGGATGTATATATGTATTTAGCTTGGTTCTGATGCTGTATTTATGAACTGAGCTTGGTTCTGGTGCTGCATATATGTAATGAGCTTTGTTCTGTAGCTGTATATATGTAATGAGCTGTGTTCTGGTGCTGTATATATGTAATGAGCTTTGTTCTGGTACTGTATATATGTAATGAGCTGGATTCTGGTGCTGTATATATGTAATGAGCTTTGTTCTGGTGCTGTAACTATGTACAGAGCTTGGTACTGGAGCTGTATTTATGTACTCATTTTTGTTCTGGTGCTGTATTTATGTACTGAGCTTTGTTCTGGTGCTGCATATACAGTGCAGGAAATAAGTATTTGATCCCTTGCTGATTTTGTAAGTTTGCCCACTGTCAAAGTCATGAACAGTCTAGAATTTTTAGACTAGGTTAATTTTACCAGTGAGAGATAGATAATATAAAAAAAAAAAATAAAATCACATTGTCAAAATATATTTATTTATTTGCATTGTGCACAGAGAAATAAGTATTTGATCCCCCCCAACCATTAAGAGTTCAGCCTCCTCCAGACCAGTTACACACTCCAAATCAACTTGGTGCCTGCATTAAAGACAGCTCTTACATGGTCACCTGTATAAAAGACTCCTGTCCACAGACTCAATTAATCAGTCTGACTCTAACCTCTACAACATGGGCAAGACCAAAGAGCATTCTAAGGATGTCAGGGACAAGATCATAGACCTGCACAAGGCTGGAATGGGCTACAAAACCATAAGTAAGATGCTGGGTGAGAAGGAGACAACTGTTGGTGCAATAGTAAGAAAATGGAAGACATACAAAATGACTGTCAAACGACATCGATCTGGGGCTCCATGCAAAATCTCACCTCGTGGAGTATCCTTGATCATGAGGAAGGTGAGAGCTCAGCCGAAAACTACACGGGGGGAACTTGTTAATGATCTCAAGGCAGCTGGGACCACAGTCACCAAGAAAACCATTGGTAACACATTACGTCGTAATGGATTAAAATCATGCAGTGCCCGCAAGGTCCCCCTGCTCAAGAAGGCACATGTACAGGCCCGTCTGAAGTTTGCAAATGAACATCTGGATGATTCTGAGAGTGATTGGGAGAAGGTGCTGTGGTCAGATGAGACTAAAATTTAGCTCTTTGGCATTAACTCAACTCGCCGTGTTTGGAGGAAGAGAAATGCTGCCTATGATCAAAGAACACCGTCCCCACTGTCAAGCATGGAGGTGGAAACATTATGTTTTGGGGGTGTTTCTCTGCTAAGGGCACAGGACTACTTCACCGCATCAATGGGAGAATGGATGGAGCCATGTACCGTCAAATCCTGAGTGACAACCTCCTTCCCTCCACCAGGACATTAAAAATGGCTCGTGGCTGGGTCTTCCAGCACGACAATGACCCGAAACATACAGCCAAGGCAACAAAGGAGTGGCTCAAAAAGAAGCACATTAAGGTCATGGAGTGGCCTAGCCAGTCTCCAGACCTTAATCCCATCGAAAACTTATGGAGGGAGCTGAAGATCCGAGTTGCCAAGCGACAGCCTCGAAATCTTAATGATTTACAGATGATCTGCAAAGAGGAGTGGGCCAAAATTCCATCTAACATGTGTGCAAACCTCATCATCAACTACTAAAAATGTCTGACTGCTGTGCTTGCCAACAAGGGTTTTGCCACCAAGTATTAAGACTTGTTTGCCAAAGGGATCAAATACTTATTTCTCTGTGCACAATGCAAATAAATATATATAATTTTGACAATGTGATTTTTTTATTTTATTTTTATATAATCTATCTCTCACTGGTAAAATTAACCTAGCCTAAAAATTCTAGACTGTTCATGTCTTTGACAGTGGGCAAACTTACAAAATCAGCAAGGGATCAAATACTTATTTCCTTCACTGTAAGTAATGAGCTTTGAGCTCACCAGATATAATAATGCGGTAAATAAATAATATTTCAGAGATATGTGGCCAGTTTTGTACTGATAAATGGTGCCTGATCTTATCAGCATTTTTGACACTGCAAATTTTGTGTCGCCATATTCTGAGAGCCAGAACTTCTTTATTTTTCAGTCAAAAAAACTGTGTAAGGGCTTGTTTATTGCGGGAATGGTTGTAGTTTTTATTGGTACTATTTTGGGGTACATTTGACTTTATGGTTCATGTTTTGTGAGGGGTAGTGATAAAAAAATAGTGATTATGGCATTGGTTTTTTGTTGATTTTTTTTGCGGTGTTCACTTCGTAGGAAAAATAACATTACAGTTTTATAGATTGGGTTGTTCCGGACACGGTGATACCAAATATGTGTACTTTTTTAACGTTTGCATTTTTTTCCTATAATAAAAGATTTATTATAGGAAAAAAGGCAGTGTTTGTTTTTATTAATTTGAAACTTTTGTTTTTACACTTATAATCAACTTTTTTTGTCCCACTAGGAGACTTGAGGGCTTGCACCTGGATGCCATTATTAGCCCTCCAGTGGCCATAGGAAGGATCGGCATCGTCATGATCACGTCGTTTCGATGCCGATCGCTACACACCACTAAGATGCCGTGATCGCTTTTAAGAGGTTAATGGCAGGGATCGAAGCTAGCTCCGTTCCCGTCCATTATAGTATGCTGTCAGCTGTAACATACAACTGACACCAGCGGCTGATGTTGCAGGCTTAGCTTCTGAGCCTGTGCCATCTTGTTACTGCGGCCGGACGCCTTTTAGGCACCGCCTCTGGGCGGGACCTAGCAGGAATCTGTTCTAGGCAGACAGGATGCCTTTGTTAGGCTTCCAGTCTGCTGGAGTAGTCATCGGAACACCGCAATTTCATTGCAGAATTCCGATCTGCTTGTAAACACCATAGTTGCAGCGCACGGTTTTGAGGGCTGCAACTAAGGGGTTAATCGGCCATATCGGAGGTTAGCTTCAGTCCTGGCCTTGAAGCTGTGATAGTGTTAAGCTATCACTGCTTTAAAAGTGTGTCTGCAGATGTGTCTGCAGACACAGTACCCTGTTAACGCGATGAACTGATAGTATGTCAGTTCGTGTTAACAGTCCCCCGCCCGTGACGTCACAGGGCGTTACAGGGCGTTAAGGGGTTAAACGGGTGAGATCGATGTTGAAATCGATCCTGCCCATTAGAACAGGTGCCCGGCTGTCTTTAGACCACCCTACACCCACTTTGGCCGGCGCAGGACACCATGCCGGGCTTATCTCACAGCACCGTAAAAAGGAGGTGCTCTGGTATAAGTACCCTTAATGGCCACCGTGAAAAGGTGTATTGGCAGTCGTTAAGGGGTTAATGGGCTGCATGGGCTATCCCCTAGTTAATCCATCATCAATTAAGAAGGTAAAATGTCTGATGTTGATTCCAGATGTGGCATTTGCATTTGGAAGCTGTTGCTGTGAACCCATGACATGACCATCATTAGGCTGAAAAAAATGCAAAAATCCATCAGAGAGAGCACAAATGTTAGGAGTGGCCAAATCAACAGTTTGGTACATTCTTGGGAAAAACAGAGCACACTGGTGATCTCGTGAACTCCAAAAGGCCTGGACGTCCACGGTAAACAACAGTGGTGGATGATCGCAGAGTCCATTCCATGGAAATGAAAAACCCCTTCACAGCATCTACCCTAGTGAAGAACACTCTCCTGGAAGTAGGTATATCAGTATCTAAGTCTACCATAAAGAGAAGGTTTCATGAGAGCAAATACAGCGGCTTCACCACAAGGTGCAAACCATTAATCAGCCTCAAAAGTAGAAAGGCCAGATTAGATTTTGCCAAACAACATGTAAAGAAGCCAGCCCAGTTCTGGAACAGTATTCTTTGGACAGATGAAACTAAGATCAACCTATACCAGAATGACAGGAGGAAGAAAGTATGGAGAAGGCTTGGAGTGGTTCATGATCCAAAGCACACCACATCCTCTGTAAAACATGGTGGAGGTAATGTGATGGCATGGGCATGCATGGCTGCCAAAGGCACTGGGTCACTATTGTTTATTGATGTGTGATTGAAGACCGAAGCAGCCGGATGAATTCTGAAGTGTTCAGGGATTCAACCAAATGCAACAAGGTTAATTGGACGTCGCTTCACAGTACACATGGACAATGACCCAAAACATACTGCGAAAACAACCCAGGAGTTTTTTAAGGCAAAGAAGTGTAATATTCTGCAATGGCCAAGTCAATCACCAGATCAACCCGATCGAGCATGCATTTCACTTGCTTAAGACAAAACTTAAGGCAGAAAGACCCACAAACAAGCAACAACTGAAGACAGCTGCAGTAAAGACCTGGCAAAGCATCACAAAGGAGCAAACCAAGCGTTTGGTGATGTCCATGGGTTCCAGACTTCAGGCAGTCATTGCCTGCAAAGGATTCTCTACAAAGTATTAAAAAAAACAACATTTTATTTATGGCAATTTTAATTTGTCCAATTGCTTTTGAGCCCCTGAAATGAGGAGGCTGAGTAGAAAAATGGTTGCAACTCCTAAACGTTTCACAGGATAACCCCTAGAATTAAACCTGAAAGTCTACACATAAATTGCATCTCAGTTGTTTCATTTTACATCCAATGTGGTGGCATGCGGAGCCCAAATCATGAAGATTGTGTCACTGTCCAAATAATTCTGGACCTAACTGTATATATATGTACTATATGTGATTACCTGTAACAACCCAGCCTGTATGAATACATAAAATTGTATTCCTGCAAGTCCTTGTATGTGAATTTTTATGTTGTTCTATTTTTTTCAGAAAATAGCAGTGGGTAAACCACTTCACATTTAAAGTGTACCAGAATTTTGCAAAAAAAGGATTGTATAAATTTATATACTAATGTTTTGCCCATTATAGAGTTTACTGACTTTTAAAATCAGAATCAGCTAATGACTGCAGGGGTTAGGAGGGAGGCAAGTAGGGGGACAGTTCAGTGGCTGTGTTTTTTCAACGCGATTAAAATGCAATTCGTGGCAACTACAACATTTTAAAAGCAGTAACTCCCAGCTGACTCTGTAGATGATAGTGATAATTTTCTCACAACTAAAAAAGGGAAGGAGCAAGAGGGTAAGTAGCTGTATTAGACAGGCACTATGTAGACAGCATGAATGCCATCTACAGACTAAACTTTTTCTTCTCCTCACTGGGTCCCCTCCTACTCCCTCTTCATGCCGCAGCTCATTCAAGGTACTGACACCGGACAGCACCAGTACCTATGCGAAGCAGCACTTAAAATGGCGTCAGTTCCTTGAATGAGCCACAACTTGAAGAGGGAGCCGGAGGGGACCCGCTGGGGGAAGGAGGAGGGGTAGTTAGATTGGTGGGGGGGGTAAGGTACGATGTCCAGCATGGGCCTCTACCTTGCCACGCCACACAGACTGATATCCTAACTGTCGTAGACTTCTGTTATAATTTACGCAAGCTTTCTGGCATAAAATATAATAAATTTGTAGTTTGGAAGGTAGTGAGAAAAATGAAAAAGTATCACATTTTAATGCAACTATTGGGGAACGCCAAAGTCTGCATCTTTTTTATGTCATCTTTTGATATATTCACTCCAATGTACATAACAAAATTGCTTTACATCGCATGGGCTATCTAACAGGAAGTTAATATCACCAACCATTCCCATTTTATTTAGGTGTATCCATATAAATGGCCCACCCTGTATATGTATATATATATATATATATACACACACACATACACACAAACACACTGATCAGCTAACTATTAAAACTAAACATTAAAACTATTGACAGGTGAAGTAAATGACATTGATTATCTTGTTGCAATGGCACCTGTCAAGGGCTGCAATATTTTTGCCATCAGGTGAACAGTCATTTCTTGAAGTTTATGTGTTGGAAGAAGAAAAAAGTGGCAAGCATAAGGCTCTGATATTGACAAGGACCAAAATGTTATGGCTAGTTGACTAGGTCAGATCATCTCCAAATCGGTAGGGCCTGGTATGGAGCGTTTGTACCTACCAAAGGTGGTCCAAGGAGGGACAACTGGTAAACCATCAACAGAGATTTAAGAGCCCAAGGCTCACTAGTGCCCTTTGGGGAGCGAAGGCTAGATCCTACAAAAGAGCTACAATAGCACAAAATGCTGAAAAAGTTAATGCTGACTATGATAAAAAGGTGTCAGAACACACAGTGCATCGCAGCTTGCTGCAGATAGGACTGGGGAGCTGCAAACCGGTCAGAGTGTCCATGTTGAGCCTTGTCCACAGCCGAAATGCCTACATTGGGCACGAGAGCATCAGAACTGGACCATGGGGCTATGGAAAAATCTGGTTACGTCTGATAAATCAAGTTTTCTTTTACATAATTTGGACGCCCGGGTGCGTGTGCATCGCTTACCTTGAGAAAAGATGGAACCAGAATGCACTATGAGAAAAATAGAAGTTAGCCGAGGAGGCATGATGCTCTTGACAATGTTCTGCTGGAAAACCTTTAGTCGTGGCATTTATGTGGGTGTTACCTTAACACATACCACCCACCTAAACATTTTTACAGACCAAGTACACCCCTTCATGGCAATGGTATTCTATAAATGCTATGGCCTCGTTCACAGGATAATATGTCCTCCCACACTGCCAAAATAGTTCAGCAATGATTTAAGGAACATGACAAAAGTCTTACTGCCAGATACCACAGCACACCTTCAGAGGACTTATGGAGTACATGTCTCGAGGAATCAGAGCTGTTTTGGCAGCGTGATGGGGACCTATACATAAAGATTTTTATAAATATACTATATAAGCATTTCAGTTTGTGTCAAGTTTTTGTATTTGATTAAAGCATTTCAATAAATAATTCTATATATTTCCAGGCAAGTAAAATTAGTAACTGAGGGATTTCAGTAAAAAAATCATATAATCATATTGTTTTGCATCTCTTTTTATTTTGTACTTACGATGTATGCTTTATGAAGATGATCATCACTACATTCAAGGGTCAGGGAGCAATAGTCAAAATTGACACCTGTCTTATTATATATGCATCATGATAAATAATTTGTTTGTTGTTTTATCTACAAACATGTAATGTCGCTCATATTTTATGACTAAGTAAAATTAGAATTTCAAATTATTGCTTTTCTGTTCAATGACCTAGTACTTTTACATTGAAATCTAAAGCTTGTCATAATACAAAAGAATCTCTCTAATTCATAAAGGAGTAAAGTGTAGAAAGGGTTAAGATACAATATCATACAAAAATATTCCATCAAAATCCTCACTGTGACTTTGATATTCTTATTCCAATATGAAACACTTTGCCAAAAAGTAAAAATAGAACTAGTCAAAAAGTCTATAAGGCTATATTCTAGCTCTGTATGCCTCTTATTTCTTACAGAGGCATTCAGAGGGATATTTGAATGACATGGCATGACAGCGCACAGATTGCCTATGATTTAAAGTGCCACCACACGGGCACAGTTCTGCTGTATGCATAAGCTCTCAATGTGGGTATAAAGTGTAATGAAGAAATCTGGTTTAAAAAAAAAAAAAATGGCACTAGGTTGAAGATTAAATCATTCTCACCCACCTCTGCACTGTTTCATGTCTAAGCTTGGATGATGGATACTGTTATTTATGGCCTTGTTATTTCATTAACATTACTACCATGAAAACAATGTGTTTCTCAGAAGAACAGTTAGGCCTTAAATGGGTTGTCTCAGGACAGATATTGATGGCAAGACACTAGCATATGCCATCAATGTTTGATTTGGGGGGATTCTGACCACTGTGATCCCGCTGATTACTAGTATAAAGTTGCAACAGCATTATGACAGCCTGTAATCTCCTGAAGGATCCGCTAGGCTTTCTTTTCTTGGCAGCCGCATGATCAGCCATTGATTATAATAAGAGATTTAAGAAGGGAAGGCTCAGCAGAGCTAAAAGAGGATGAAGTGGCATTGCATTTTCTTAACATCGCTATCACTTTGTTCTTGTGATCGTCAGGGTTCACAAACGTTGGATCCCTGACAATTGTACATTGAAGACATATTGCAAAATAAAACCCGGTTAATGATTGTCCCTTTGCCCTGCACTTTTTAAATAAAAGTGCCTATATACAGGAAAAAATGACATTAATAATGTACTTTGTTTGACTTCTCAAGCACCCACAAATACCATATTGCAATGGTCAATGTCAAGACAAATCTCTACTAAAAGTTCAGAATTATTAAGTCTTTTTATGTTACTAAAGATAGCAGGAACATATAAAGCTAATCTGACAAAAGTAAGAAAGGTGAATTACTGCCAAGATATTTCAGCTGAAAAGAACATTATTATATTGTATACAATTTGCTTGATTGTCAAATAACTTTTGACAAAGGAAAGCCTGTTGGTGTGCTCCCATTCTTGGCTATTTTGAGGCTATGTTTTGTTGTGCACAGTTTAGCTCTCTCATTGGTTCCATTAAAATAACCTTTTTTTTCAGTTGGAAGCCAATTTTAATGTGCAGCTGCTACTTATAAAAGGGAGGAAAAAAATAAGAAATTCCTTCGTATCACAGCAAGTAATAAAATATTTCAAACCCTCAATAACTAGTCCTGACTATTTTATAGAGAATACTGTCAATCAATTGTAGTGTTGAAACAATAATTAATAGATTCTCACAATCTATAAAGTATAAAAATACATGAAAACCCTCAAAACTTATGTTTATTAGTTGTATTAGTGGTTAAGATATTCCAAATGAGCTTCTGGTTACACCACTATACATATATTTATCAAAGTGCATTTTTTTGGGACAAATAGGGTTTCATTTGACCATTTTTACACATTGTATTCTAGAGATAGGATGTTGATCCAGGGATTTATTCTAATTGCCATATTTGGAGTCAGGGAGGTATTTTTCGCATAATGAGGCAATTGGCATCAACCTCATGGGAGCTTTGCCTTCCTCTGAATTAACCTGGTAGGATTATAGGTTGGACTTGATGGACCGGTGTATTTTTTCAACCTTATCAACTATGTAACTATTTTCCCTTTCAGATATATTAGGATTTCCATTTGTGAAAATAATAAACAAATTCTAAATTTTAACCCCTTCCCGGCATTTGACGTATCCATACGCCAAAGTTCGGTAAGGGAAGTATGGAGCGGGCTCACAGAGTGAACCCGCTCCATACGATGCGGGTGTCGGCTGTTTGTTACAGCTGACACTTCAGAGTCGATCCCGCTCATTTAACTCGTTAAATGCTGCGGACAATAGCGACCGCAGCATTTAAATCGTTAGAAAGAGGGGAGTGACCCCTCTAACAGCTCATCGCGCCCCCCGCAACGCAATCACGGGGGGGGGGGGCGATGGTTGCCACCAGGTCCGCCATCTTTGTGAACCAATTAATAGTTGACTGTCAGAATCACGATATACTGCAATACATTGGTATTGCAGTATATTGTGCAAGCGATATAACGATCGCTGGTTGAAGTCCACCAGGGGGACTAATAAAAAAAGTAAAAATGAGTTAAATAAAGTTTTTTTTTGTGTAAAAAAAAATAAAAAAATATTAAAAGTTAAAAAAAAACCTTTTCCCATTTCCCCCCTAGAGCATAGTATAAAAAAAATAAAAAATCAAAATAATTGGTATCGCCGCATCCATAAAAGTCTGAACTATTACAATATATCATTATTTAACCTGCACGGTGAACGCCGTGTAAAAAAATAAATTGTAAACGCCAGAATCTCTATTTTTTTGGTGACCTAATCTCCCACAAAAAATGAAATAAAAAGTGATCAAACCGTCGCATGTACACCAAAATAGAATTATTAAAAACTATGGCTTATCCTGCAAAAAATAAGCCCTCATACCACTTAATCGACGGAAAAATAAAAAACTTATGGCTCTCGGAATTTGGCGACACAAAATAAATTTTATTTTTTACACTTAGGTTTTTACTTGTAAAAGTAGTAAAATATTGAAAAAACTATATGTATTTGGTATCGCCGTAATCCTATTGACCCACAAAATAAAGTTAACATGTTGTTTTAATTTAACAGTGAATTCCGTAAAAACGGCGCGCAAAAAACAATGGAGTAATCACTGTTTTTTTCATTTTCTACCCCACAAATAATTGATTCTATCTTTTCTGGGTGTAACCAAACTGTTTCTGAAAGCTAGGCAACTGACAAGTGGCTACAAAGAGAATTGTGCAGTGGAAAAGAGGCAGCACTCTGGCATTTGGCCCCTGAATAGGCGCTGTAAAATGAGTACCATTAATCATTAAAGGGTTAAAATATGTCTTCTTTATTTAAGCTACTTTGCAAATAATCCTGATAGAAGTAAGATACACAAAATGGTAGACATTTTTTTTAAATTAAGACTATTTTTAAATGTCCTTATTTTTTTAATTTTAGATGCATCTAAGTAATACAAATTAATAATAGAACTATAGTACATTAAACGAAGAAAATAATTTTTAGTGGCAAGGATGATCTCTTTATTATGAAACAATTTATTATATAATTTAAAGAGGTTTTTTCGGGGATAAAAAAAGAACATCTAAAACTGTTCTAAATGCTAAAATATTATATTTCTTAATACACTTTTAGAATCCTTCACCATTCCCCCTTTCCAGTTTACACTCCTGCGTGATGACATGTTGTCTACTGGCTCCACACATTATGTGAGCTGACCAGTCAGTCACGCTCAAATGTAGTAGTATTACTATGGTTGACATGTCGTGCTAGCGGCCTCTGAGTGGCAGGCCCGCTATAATAATATTTAATCATGTAGAAGTGTAAGGAAATACAGGTTTAAACCAGTGAAGAACTCTAAAGAGAAGTTTTATTGAGAATTTTGCCCATGTGCTTGTATATAAATCCAAAGAACACATAGTAAAAAGGTAAAGAATATTTCTATGGCCAAAAAGATGAACAGCAGCTCAACAATTAAGCATTTAAAATCAAATAAACAACATCACATTTGTTATGCAGACAAACTAATTTAGAGCAATATAATGTAATCTCTAAACTTCGAACCAGAGAAAAACAATGATATACAGGAAATGAAATGAGCATATGTTCGTGTTTGTGGAAGTCATTGCCAAATTACTAATTCTACTGGTAATCAATTTTATACATTTTGTAGACAGTTTAAAACAATTCCAAATTAAATAATCTGATGTGTGATTACATTCTCATTTTGCTAGTCTAAAAAATGTAATATAGCTGACAGACCCATTAGTGTACATTCACAAAATAAATAGATAGATTCATTCATTAGAAAACGGTTAATTCTAAATTAAGTGATTTGTATGGTTTTGAAATATTTTAAGGGATCGGCATTTTTCCCTTGTATAAAACATGCTGTAAACATGTCTATTATTTAATGAAGGGACCCCATCTGGACAACCCATCCCTAAAGGAGAACCAGCTAGAGATTAGCTGAGTCACATGGGTCTGGCAGCAGAATTCCCTCCCTGTGATCAACTATTAGGACCACAGGAACCTGAGAGCAACTGCACATTTTTGTAGCAGAGGACACTGAGGGAAAAGTATGATATTTAATTCAGCCCATTTAAATGAATCCTCCGGAGATGGAGCTACTATTTAAAGAGGCTCTCTGCTCTGGTTAACAGGGACTCCACCTCTGTCTATGACATCTGTATGCACTAATAATATTCAGGACAGGACATATGTACCGGAGCTTCCTAATAACTCTTTTAAGTATCCATCCGGAAAATTCCTCCATTTACAAACGGGAGTGTTTCAAAAACAGATAAGTACTTTAGATTTGATATTGCATGCATTTTTAATCTAGACTTTTACAACCTGCTTCATTTAGGTGAGCTGTACTGGGCACTGTTAAGAGTATGCATTACTCCAGAGCTCTAGTGCCATGCTCTGTATTATAGTGGTAATAAGGGGGTGTCTTACTTGGAACTCTACTTTAATAGGCATAACAGAAAGCAGGGGTGTAGCTATGAGGGATGTAGAGGTAGCAGTCACAGCCAGGTCCTGGTGCCTAGGAGCGTCCAAAAGCGGTCATATAGGATACCAATATTATAAATGGCACATGGTAGGTGGGGGTCCCTTTTACAGACTTTGCATTGGGGACCACAAGCTTTAAGTTACACCTTTGAGGAAGACTTAATTGCTTTGTACATTTTTCAAACCGGTTATTTATTTTAATGAGTGCTAAACAGGTACTTCCCCTGTCAATAATAACTGATCCCAAGGAGTCCAAGCAGCAATCAGCACATTATTAATATGTACGTCCAGTGAAAAATAAAACCTTCACAGTGCTCTTAGGTCCTCATGAACATTACCTTTCTGCAACCTTTCTATTAAAGCATATCCATTTGTGTCGCAGACCTTTCCTTCTTCCTAATTCCGTAACAGGCAGTTGTTATATTTGTCTACAAACACAATGAAGCTGCAGTATGGACACCAGGCCCCGTTTCTACAAGCCTGCTGGCTCATCTTGCACTCTTCCTCACCACTCTCACATTGCAAAGAGGAAGAGTCTGTCTGGTTGAAACAGTTTAATGCGGCAGTACCAACGGGACTTTATTAGCTAGCAAGTTCTCCCTACAGGCATTAGATAACCTGTAATTCCCTGTTTGGGTAAGATATTTATCTGTCTTTCAGCAGGGAGGAAGTAAGTGTCTTTCTACTATACCATATACTAAAACGAATGAAGTGTGCAGCAATCTTCTAAAAGGTTTGTTTTTAAGGCGAACACTGCTTGAGACACATATTCTAAAAAAAGTTATTGTAATTTCAAGAAAATATATATCAAGTTTTACACCTTTTGATGATTTTTTTTTTAGACTGATCTATGTGCATCTTCTTTAATTTTTTATTGAATACATTATCCTAAGTTTGTTATTTGTATATGTTCATTCTCTCTCATTTAGTAAGAGCTGTTAATAGTTTCTAAATAAGGGAGACAGCTGATTATGTAAGTAACCTCGTTTAGTCTTGTTTTACACAGACAGTATATAGTACATTAAGCACTTTATGTACTATATACTGTGCTGGTTGTTATTTTTTTTAACTCTGTTCCCAGTTGTTCACTTTAATTGTCAATTTGATGTATCAGTACAGTATTATGTAAAAAGACATATGTGAACTGCATTCATCGCTGCTAGATAATGTAAGTAAGGCTCTGTTCACATCTGCTCTACAATTTATTTGGATCAATCGCATAACGGAAACTAATGGCGCCCGATGGAACCCTTTGACTTTAATGGGTTTCGGTCATGATTTCTGTAATTTTTCTGCACAAAATAGCACTACATGCTATTTTGTCAAGCAAAAATGACGGAATCTGCAATAGAGCCTCCAATATGTGAGCATAGCTTAGCATGTAAATGTATATATATTACGTTTTTACATTCCATACAAATTATTTATTTAAACAACTATTGTATTAACAATATTCATCTCCCTTATTTGTTAAAAAATTATTATTATCAATAGAATTGCATTCTTTTTACATACAAATTAGCAACAAGTAATTATACTTACATCAAATGAAATAGAATGAACAAATCTCTATGTTTGAATGAAGGATTTGTATTCTATTTTTAGTATGTACCTTTAAAGAGAAGCTTGTCATATTTTCTAATTCAATCTTCTACAAAACAAACAATTTCATCATGAGCAACACCATCATTTAATTTTTTTAGTATTATGAATATTTTATGTTTATTATACAGATAATGTTGCTGTCCTAATCGTTATTAGTCAAGCTGCGGTCTGGCTACTATTAATTGTCTTCATTAGTTAAAAATGTTACTAATATTTGGTTTACAGTAATATTAAAGCAGATTTTTTTTTATTTAACTTGCGGTATAATGAGGGAATTAATTTAAGTTTGCAATATACCTAACACAAAGATATCTGTCAAAAGTCACTCGGAAATAACACGCTGTTTGCAATGTAATTGTTACTATTCACTAAAGCAGAAAAAGCAAATGCAAAAAGCTAGAAACTGACAACCTAGTCATTTAAAACTACAGGTTGTCTCCAAGATGACAATGGTTTTGGAAGTACTGCTCAGCTCTTGCTGGGAAACTTCACACTGGAAGGATATGATAATATTTTAACACTTTACTGGAATACACATATAATTGCAAATGACTCCTAAACCTGTAGAAAGGGAACAGAAAAATACGAACAGCTAAATTCCCAGGGTTGCATTGTTACCATTTATTTATACAAACCCTTACAAAATAAGATGCGGAATTGTTAATGCTAATAATACTAAGCTATTAATTGAATGATTGTTTATTGTCTGTATAGTATTACACACACAATGTCAATTGTAGAGTTCATTTTGTTCATCTTGCTGTAAAATGAGATTTCTGTTTTACATATTGTATTTGTCAGGCAGAACTGTCTTTGGCTTTACAATTAGTGGACTAAAAATATAGCCGTTGTTGATTAAAATAGTTGCTCATAATCCACCCAATGTTTACCGTATACAAAACGGACAGGGGCAAAGACAAAAATTAGGCTGCTTTCAGGCACACAATAATATCACCACAATTCTAAACATCTTTAACAGGAGGTCCTGCTGCACTTATCCCTTCCCATCAATCAAGGAGGTCATATCCCTGTGCAGATTTCCACTAACCTGGAACGGACTTCCTCTCTCCAGGGGTCCCATATCAGCTTTACGGGCTGTCTCTAGGGTACATATGCCTTTGCCCATATAAGTAAGAATACATAATCCCTGTCATGCAACTAAGAACAAGGCAATTACGATACAATACACACGTACAAGTAGAAGGTAAATGCAATCGCATACTGGTTGGTTGTTTTCATAAAGATCAGTTTGTGTTAGAATATCTTTAGTATTCCATATGCAGTGCTAAATTTTATTTCCTTTTTGTGTATTGTACGCTGTGATAAGTGACACAGTTTGTGAAGCTGTAGCAGGTGCAGAGTTAACGCATGACTAAATACATTAATAATAATTATTATACTAACAAGAATCTCTTTTATTAATGCAGCAAAAACACATTTCATCCACTTTACAATCAAGTAAAAACAGTAAACATACAAAGTTAAAAAAAAAAACTGTCAGTGAAAAATACGTGGAGAGAACTTTGTCCAAGCGACAGGATTTCACAATGGACTGAATATATGAATAAACAGTGAGAAATTGAATGTACGTCATCAGTATAAAAATGGTGCTAATAACTAATTCTGCCAATAACATTTCCGACCTGAATTGAATAAAGAAGAATCAGGCAATGCACTGAACTCTTAGGAACCTTACCGGAGAAAAGGACTTGAGATAAAGTAAAACCAGACATGCTGAAGGATCATTCAAAGATAAAGGATGAAAATCAGAATAGAGTGGTGTTTTAGAAGATAGTTATCTATAGTTTTTTGTCAAACGTAGCAGACACTGTAAATTCAGAAAGATGGGGAGAAAATATTATCCCTGAGATTTACACCTTGCAGACAAGAGATTATTAGAAATTAGGGGGTCTTTTAGAAGCAGGTACAACCCATGGAAGTGTGTAGCCCTGTTTTTGGACTGCAGCAGCTATGTTTTTCTTAGAAACTGTAAAAAAAAAAAAAGGATAGTTCATATTTTGACAATATACTGTTCCTGGTTAATGGATTAATTTGACCCCTTAGTGAAAAAATAGAAAAAATTATTAGAACAAGTTCGCTCACCGCATTTCCACTGCATTAATTCATACAATTGATTGATTCCACGTCCAAATGTTGCAGGTGCTTGAAAATACTCCCAAAGGAATCCTGAGTCAACAGCAGGCATACAGGGCAATTTAAGTGGACAATGAATGGTGAATCCGGCACCCAGTATAAAAAATTATGGTTTTATTCGGTCATTTTAAATCAGAAAGTTTAAAAGAAAAATCCCGGTACCAGGATACATTAGTATTGCAAATACATAAAATCCTAGAACAGTGTCATAACGGGCTAAGTCGTGTCAACAAGATACACCTTCCCTTTTGTAAGAATTGGGCCACTCCAAAATTAATGCCATACAGAAAAAACGAAGTACAAAGCCATATATATATATATATATATATATATATATATATATATATATATATATATATAAAAAATAACAATTTTATTCACATATAGGTTAGAAAAACAATTACAAAATGGTATCAAAAACAGAAAAGACTATAAATGTTCACATGACCATAGCAGAATAGCAGATCTGTACTCAGACATGATGTATTGTATTCTACATATAAGTCCTATAGGTATTGCAGTGGCCTGAAAGTAGCGATATCCTATCCCAAAAAAAGTGCACATACATATACTTAGGACAAAAAGCAGTCCATATGAAAGAGGGAGAGGCTAATACTTTCAGGAGTACATCAGCACCTTACCTATCTCAGTGATCCTGCACGTCTGCATGTCATGAGTTGGAACCCCAACGCGCGTTTCGCGATCAATGCTTCCTCAGGGGGTGTGTGTGTCCTGTTATAGCGATTGCAGTTTATAAGGGATTATGTACTCCTGATAGTATTAGTCTCTCCCTCTTTCATATGGACTGCTTTTTGTGGGATAGGATATCACTACTTTCAGGCCACTGCAATTCCTATAGCACTTATATGTAAAATACAATACATCATGTCTGAGTTCAGATCCGCTATTCTGCTATGGTCATGTGAACATTTATAAAGTCTTTTCTGTTTTTGATACCATTTTTTACTTACTTGTCTAACCTATATGTGAATAAAATTGTTATTTTTTTATATATATGGCTTTGTGTTTCTTCTGTATGACATTAAAAAAGTTAAATACAGTAAAATAAGTTTTTTTTTATATATATATATATATATATATATATATATATATATATATATATATATATATATATATACACGTGTATATATATATATACATATATATATATATACATATATATATATATATATATATATATATACACATATATATAAATAAATATATATATAAAAAATATTGAAAGTTAAAAAAAACTTTTTCCCGTTTTCCCCAAGCATAATGTAAAAAAAATAAAAAATTTAACGTAACTGGTGTCAACGGATATGAAAAAATGTCTGAACTATTACAATATATCATTACTGTGGACGCCGTAAAAAAAAAAAAATTAAATGCCAGAATCGCTGTTTTATTGTCACTTCATCTTTGCTGTAATCGTATTGACCCGCATAGTGAAGTTAACATGCCATTTTTATCGCATTTTTACCGCACGTTGAACGCCGTAAAGGCAAACCCCCCACAATTTTGAGGGACTGTTTTTTTCCTATTCCACCACACAAATATTTTTTTTCCAGTTTCTCACTACATTATATGGTACAATAAATAGTGCCGTGAAAATCTACAACTTCTCCCGGAAAAAAACGAGCCCTCATACAGTAATATTGATTGAAAAAGAAAAAAGTTATCAGCGCTATTGATACATGACCGTTACTGTATCTACTAGTATTTGTGAAAGTGATTAAAATATTAAAATTATTCCATCTTGCATAGACTCCATCTTTTATGGTGGCGACCATTTTGGATAGTTAGAATACATCTTGTGGCCTGAGAGAGCCCTTTTGAGATTAATAATTTATGATTGCTTTAACCCCTTCCCGCCGCAGCCCTTTTTCAGATTTTCATTTTCGTTTTTTCCTCCCCAACTTCCAAAAGCCATAACGTCTTTATTTTTCCGTCGATATAGTACTATGAGGGCTTGATTTTTGTGAGACGACTTGTAGTTTTTCGTAGCAACATTTATTGTGCCATATAATGTACTAAGAAATGGGGAAAAAATTATTTGTGGGGTAGAAAATTAGAAAAACAGCAATTCCTCCATGGTTTTTATGGAGTTCACTGTGCAATTAAAACAACATGTTAACTTTATTCTGTGGGTCAATACGATTACGGCGATACCAAATATATATAGTTTTTTCTATATTTTACTACTTTTACAAGTAAAAACCTAAGTGTAAAAAAGAAAATTTATTTTGTGTCGCCAAATTCCGAGAGCCATAACTTTTTTATTTTTCCATCGATTAAGTGGTATGAGGGCTTATTGTTTGCGGGATAAGCTGTAGTTTTTAATAATACCATTTTGGTGTACATGCGATGATTTGATCACTTTTTATTTCATATTTGTGGGAGATTAGGTGACCAAAAAAATAGAGATTTTGGCTTTTACAATTTCTTTTTTACGGCGTTCACCGTGCGGGTTAAATAATGATATATTGTAATATTTCAGACTTTTACAGACGCGGCAATACCAATTATTTTTATTTTGTTATTTTTTTTGACCGCAGCATTTAACGAGTTAAACTAGCGGGATCGCGCTCTGATGTGTCGGCTGTAACAAACAGCCGACACCTGCATCGTATGGAGCGGGTTCACTCCGTGAGCCCGCTCCATACTTCCCCTACCCGACTTTGGCGTATGGATACGTCAAATGTCGGTAAGGGGTTAAAAAGCTAATATCTATATAAGCCGTTGTCTTGAATCAATTCTATGTTATGTGTTCTCGAGTTGAATGTTTTTATTTGTTTTGTGTGATAAGGAGCCGATCATCCTTGGGAAGCTTCTAGAGAATGACCAAGTTTACCATAAGTGATGGGTCAGCCTGACTCTTAGCCTTGTAGAAGAGGTTTGTTTAATATAAGGGAGGGGGTAGTCTGACTCCTAGCATCCATGACACTGTATATTTTGGGAACTCATAGTTTTACACTTCAGACGTCTTGTGAGTGTATGATTGGTTCAAGACAAAAAATATTGTCATTATATGCTATTGGCTAAATGAAATCCAAATTAACGTCATATTGTAAACATTGTAAATGATTGTCTGGTATCAAGCTGCTCCTACTTCGAAAGATATTATTGTAATGGTTTGATGAATAAATGGCAGTGAAGGATTTTGAGCATACAAAGCATGGTCTCTTGTCATCTTTTCTCTCAGACATATATCGATTACCTATGATTTGGAACTGGATAAATCACTGGAGGGCTGGTATAGGTTGACATACCCAATACAAATTTCAGTCTAATATATTTTGGCCCATGATTACGTCAGCAGTATTTAATTACATATTTACATAGTTAGTACGGTTAAAAAAAGGCATATGTCCATCAAGCTCAGCCAAGGAATGGGAAAAAGGGAAAGGATATGGGTAAACTATATAACTTAAAGTTAAAAAAAATAATTACCCATGAATATATATATATATACATATATATATATATATATATATATATATATATATATATATATATATATATATATATATGCGTCGGTTTCAGAGATTTATCCCTTTCACTCAATTTGACACATATTATTTTATACATGAAGGCCGAATTGCAATATTGTTATTTGCTTTACATAATTAAAATTAAGAATTCACTCAAGTGGCAAGACTAATACTTCACAGGTTATCTAAATGTCAACTCATGCAGTGTTAATACATAAGAACAGGAGAATTCTCATCATTTAAAGCTCAATAAGATTTAATTGGTTTGTGCATTACCAGTACAATATTAATTGAAAATCAAAATGGCTAAAATAATCCACAATTTCTATATTCTGCATGAATGACAGTTACAGCCCTGGACTTTGCTTCATGGAAATGCTTCATTAACATGTAAACACTATCTTACAGTGTAAAATGCATTACATATTTGAATGCATTCTTTGTAAAGTTGTATGAATTTTTGGAACATACACCTCAAGCCCATCACAATGCAACACTTAACTTCACATAGAGGGAAAAGAAAGGTAAAGATTAATTTATCTTCTTCTGCTGTTTACTGCTATTTATATCTCTCAAATATAAATATTATTGAATTGCTGACGATGACTACACATGTAATTTTTATCATTGCCTATGATTGCGTTTTTATCATCAAAATAGCACATGATGTTATATGTAGAATATTAATTTAAAGTTAAATTCCTTTATTTATGCATCTTTGAAATCAGTAATAGTGAATTTTCTAGTCTACTGAATACTTGTAAATACAATCAACAGTTATGAAAAATGTAACATCAAAACCCTCTCAGAAATCCTTCAAAGGTTGCCTATAGTCCAAACATTGAAAATCTTTGACTGTAACGTGATTTTAACTTAACATTGAGTTTCTGACTCTCTTTATGTTGTAAGTTTTTCATTATCAGTAGATGTACTGTATATCTGTTTTTCAATTTCTGATTGGCCAAATATTATAGTCTAGGAAACATGATGGACCCTTAATAAGTTGTCAGGATCCATTATAACAAATAAAGTTGATCCTTCATATACATTAAAAACAGAAAGCCTCTGTGTCATCAGAATCTAAGTGCTGGTACCCCATACAATCTAACACTACACACAACCCAAACAAAAGTGTTTGCATTTGCTTTGTGGTACATTGACCACGGCAACAAATATGACTATAGAGAGGTACTGAATGCATTATAAGATACTGTATATTATTGTAGAGGACGTGTCAGCTCTTCTGACATGTCTGTTTAGTAAATACTTGTATTCCACATACATAAAACAATTCTGGAGCCCTTTTTTAGAATTATGGGGTAAATTTATTAAGACTGGCGTTTCATACATCAGTCTTAGGTTCAAGAATATCGGAGTAGAGTGTGTCTAATTTATTAACTGGTGCATACCTCTTAATAAAGTGCACCAGTGCGCCAAAAAGTTATTAGCTCTCAGAAATTTGCATCATAATTTATGCAGTTTCTGGCGTCAATTTTAGTAGTCTTGCCCTTTTTGCTAAGTAAAAAACTGTGCGGTGTTTGGCATAAAGTGAAAAAAGTTGTACTTTTTTGCGCAAAACAAGCAGATGGAGCATGTTTGTTTTGCACAAAAATTTGTGTTTTTACAATTTTACATTACTCTTCAAATGTTTCAAAAAAGTGGGGGGAGCTTAGTGGGAAGGGCCCGACCGATTTACTATAATTTTTGCTAGAGCTTGGCGTAAATCATAGCAGATATCTTTGCCAGCTCATAGCTGGCGTAGATTGCAGTTTGTGGTGCACGGACAGTCCAAGCTGCAACAAATTTATTAAGAGGAGCGGAAAAACGTCTCGCGGGAAAAAGATGCAACATGCCCTATCTTTGGGCATTTGTCTCTGACCTCCCATTGACATCAATGGGAGGCAGAGAAAGCGTATTTCGCTGCATTTTTTTGCCCGCCGCTCAATGGCCGCGGGTGAAAAACGCAGCAAAAACGCGGCAAACGGCGCACAGGCAGATCAAATTCTGCCTCAAAATTCCAGAAGGAATTTTGAGGAATTCTGCCTGCAAAAAATTCAGTGTGAACATAGCTTTACTCCAGAGAGATTTTGTTTAAGACTAGCACATATATTCCCCCATAATCTAGATAACAATTTTTGCAACTTTGTGTACATTTGCTTGTAAATATTTTGCTTTACTACTTTTGTATTGATCTTGTATTACAACCTGTATTACAGTCCACATTCACCTTTAGGCTGGGTTCACACAGAGTTTTTTGCAGGAGGAAAATCTGCCTCAAAATTCAGTTTGGAATCGATTACGGGCACGGTCATGTGCATGGGGCCTTATACAGGCTGTAACCTCAGCCATAGAATGGTCTTTATTTAGTTGAACCTTAACGAGGTTTTCCCACAAAACACATGTATCCCTTATCCACAGAAAAGGTAATACAATTCTGATCACTGTCAGACCGCTGGAACCCCCAGCGATGGGGAGAATTGGGAACTGAAATGCCCCTGAATTTCTCTATGCTCGGCCAGCGCTCTATTTAGTTCTATGGGACTTATGGGACCGTTGTCTCCGGCAGCTTCATAGAAATTAATGGGGTGATGGTCGTGATGTGCACCAGCTCTCCATTCTCATGGAGCAATTCGGGGGACTTGCGGTCCCCCATTCTTCTCATCGCTGGGGGTCGGACCGCCCAGAAATCACACATCTATACCCTATTCTGTGGAGAGGGGATATAAGTGTTTTTGGGAAAACCCCTTTTATCAAAGTTTCTTAAGCATTAGAACCTTATACAAAAATGTATACACTAAAATATCTGCTGCCTGTCCAGACCACTGCATTAACTGGCCCTGCTTCAGGGTGTCCATGACACAGTATTTCAAATGTAATTTGCATGTTAAGATAAAAATGCAAAAAGAACTGTAAAAGAGAAGGACAAAAAAGAACCAGCACCTGGAGAATAATAAATCATGGAGAAGAGGCAATTTCCCCTCACTATAAAAGATGGTTGCTGACCAAATGTATGTCAAAACATACAGACAAATGCTTGATTGAACATGGTCTTTTAGGAGTGTTAATTAACTAATGTTTTATGTTAGTAATACATAGAAATGTGTACAGTGAGCCACAAGGAAAAAGGGAAAGAATAAAAGGCCAAATAAAAAAAAATATTAAAAAAATAAATAAATAATTAAAACTTACTCCTGAAAGCCAATGTATCAACATTTTTCATCCAATTAATAAACTTTAAAAGAGTTAGCAATACATTAAAATTAAAAAAAAAAAAAAAAAAGAAGAGTGTTAAGATGTCCTTATTGGAGTAGCAACTGTTGTTACAGAAGCTCAATTTTATTAACCTTAACTATTAAATACTTCACTCCTAACTTTGGTGATAATACTGTTTGTTACCAAAAGAAAGAATGCATGTAAACCATGCGTTAATAAATTCCCAGAGAATTAATTGGAGATTGGAAAGTGTAGACTTGATTTGTCCGGTTTGTGATTTACTTGCAGGAAAATTATAACCAATGTCTTAAACTTTATGGAGAGTTTTAGCATGATTAGATATTTAACCTTTTTACGAATGCTTCATTTTGAGAACATCTAAGAATAGTTTATATCAGGTATAAAGAAGATGGTGTTCTTTTTAATTGTTAGTTGTTTTCCCAAACTTCTATGATGTACCATAACAGTTAACATCATTGTTCTAAATTTTCAACCATTTTAAGAATATATTGGCTTTCTTAAGGCATTCTTCTACTTCCAAATTAAAAAAACATTAAAACAGATGTAAATCAGCAATTTGTATTCATTGGATTTCACATTTGTATGTCTACAAAATGCCTTTTGTTTTTCAAATATCATGCAAATTATTAATAACAATAACAGTTGTTTCATGATACAAAAATAAAGGAAATTTGATTTTTTTTTTATGATAATAGGTTTGTCTGTTTTGTCTGGGAAATTAATGATCAATTGTTTTGATATATGATTTCAAATTTCACACCTTGCACATAATCAAACAAGTATATTTCTAGCACTAGTTCAGCAAAATACTCAACTAAGTTAATATCAAACTCTGTACAAAAGTACATACTCACTGTCATTTTATCTCAGTTTAATAAAATCTAGTCAAATAAAAGATTAAAATAAAATATTTATGGCAATGTAGTATGTATAGATGTTTTGATTTAATGGGTTGTATAATCATAGACAACCTTTTCAATCAGCTGACTGCCCCTTGTCCGATTCCCAAGATTCTCAGCAACTAGCTGATTTCATTGGGGGAAGTTGCCATCAGCTGCTCATTTTGCCTACAGCGGCCACTGCAGGGGAAATGCACTATTACATTTGGCCAGTTAAATGTATTTCATAGACCGACTGGGTCTGTCAGAGGCACTTCTTGTTATCAGCCCTCCACTCAGGCTAATAGGGTGGACCACCATGGGTCAAATTATAAACACAAATAAGTATAGATGTGTTGTCCTTATCAACCAATTTCATGTGTACATTTATTTCCCGTATGTTAGAAAATAAAAGCAGCATTCTGATTGGTTGTCATTTCCCAAAGAGCAGTTGTCAAATAGTCCACTGTCTGCCATCTTACTAACAATGTGACAGCATGGAATTAAAAAGGTGATGTGGTGTGCTCAGAAATTTAGAAATATTGAGCGCTGCAAGACAATGCACGACAAATCATAACATGCCTTAATGATAAGAATGCATATTCTGTATCCTGGTTGTTTTCTTCTTTATAACTTTCAAGTGCATCTGATTCTGAACACTGATTAGTTATAAAATTGATAAGTATTATTTATTTTAGGAAAAAGCAACACTTTTTACTTAATAAAAAAGTGCATGAACGTGGTCTGCGAAAAAATATAGTAAATAATATAAAAAAATTGCAGGAAAATGTCATGACCACAGAACAACAAATGGAGATTGCCACAAAGAGATTTTGCCAAGTTTGGATTTGCAGATCTTGCTGATTCATGGCTTGGAGAACCAATAGAATATAATATTAAAAGTGGTATGTAATTGCTCTTTCTAATAAGCACTAATAGTTTACAAATATTAGAAAATTCTAAAATTATAAATCGTATATAAAAAGTATATAGCTTGAAGTCTAAGCAACTGAATAAATTCAACAAAAGTGATATTATGTCAGTAAAATCAATTGTTCCAACATTGAAAGTACAATTTAAAGATAGAGAGCTGGTACCTCAGCTTCCAGGAGCAGCACCTGTGTTTAATATATATATATATATATATATATATATATATATATGTATATATATATATATGTGTATGTATATATATATTATATTATATATATATTAATGTATATATATGTGTATATATATATTATATATATATATTAATGTATATATATATATATGTGTATATATATGCATATTTATTACGATATTAGTCAGTCTCAAATGTAACATTTAAATAGTGGAAAAAATGAGGGATGTTAGATTCCAATTTTATCATTCTAGGAAAAATGAGAAGTATATTGCATACTATTTGTGGTTAAAATTGCGTAAAAAGTTTAGTTGGGCAGTTGGTGGGTTTACATGTGCTTAATAATACTCTGGTGCCTTATAAAAGTAGTCTCTTTCCTTCTACTTATAATACCATGTTAGCATGGTACAGTTATTCGCAACCCTTTTACCATGAAAAAATATTGTCCTAAGGGTATGTTCACACGCAGTGGTTTCAGACGTAATTCGGGCATTTTACGTCTCGAATTACGCCTGACAAAACGCCCCTAATACGCCTACAAACATCTGCCTATTGCTTTCAATGGGAATTACGATGTTCTGTTCCCACGAGCCTTTATTTTACGCGTCACTGTCAAAATACGGCGCATAAAATGACGGCTTGTCAAAAGAAGTGCAGGACACTTCTTGGGACGTTTTTGGAGCAGTTTTTCATTGACTCCATTAAAAAACAGCTCCAAAAACAACCGTAAAAAACGTAGTGAAAAACGCGAGTTGTTAAAAAAACTTCTGAAAATCAGGAGCTGTTTTCGCCTGAAAACAGCTCCGTATTTTCAGAAGTTTCTGGTCACTGCGTGTGAACCAACCCTAATAGGGAATCCGTACAACTACCCCATGCCTACTTTTAAAGTAGCAGATGTCGTTGCTTTCTTCCAGGCTACTCCTAACCAGTTTTTAAGGAACTTGAAGAGTGGAAGTCCCTGCAGTCATCGTAGGAGCTGACGTCAATTCAAATAAATTGCCGGGCCCCATCTGCTGTGAATGCAGGACTGCCCGGCAATTCATTTGAATTACTGCCCCCACCACCGGTCAGCTGTATTGAAAGGACTGCAGCGCTCGTACAACCAGCTGGTACTGTGAGTCACCGACACGCTTGTAGCGGTGGTTCACAGTATTACAGCCTTCTCCCATTTACTTGAATGGGAGAAGGCTGTAATACTGTGATACGTCTCTACAAGCGTGTCGGCGATTCACAGTAGAAGCAGGGAATGAAGGGGAAGCAGCGCTTTTACAAGCACTGCAGCCTCTTCAAGACAGCTGTTCGGCAGGGGTGCCGAGAATCGGACCTCGACCGATCAGATATTGATGGCCTATCCTGAGGATAGGTGTAATTACGGGGTAGGGAGACAGACAGGTGAGCCCTAATCTACCCGCCACTCAGTCCCTGCCTACTTGCAACGGCCCATCCTAAGCGACGGCGTACAACTGGGCGACGGTCCCTACGCTCAATAAGTGCACGTCAGACAAACAGACAAGGGTACACAGAAGCTAATGGAAATGGGGCAGTTGCCCACGGCAACACAGTGAGCAACAAGAGTAGTGAACGAGCCGAGTCAAACCAGGAGTGCACGAGGTACAAATCGCAGAGCAGGAGCGTAGTCGGTAAAGCCAGGGTCGAAAATGAAGCAAGGTCAATAATCATAGCAGGAGCAGCAGAGCCAGGAAACAGAAAAGAATCACAGGCAAAGGAGGAGCAGGAAATGCAGGTATAAATAGACAGAGGGCGGGAGCTAGCTCCGTCTGGCCAGGCTGTGATAGGCTCTCCCACTCCTCAGCCTCCCAGCCTGACTGGTAGAAGATCGTGTCACTCTCTCAGACTTAGGAGCAGGTGCAGACTGATTACCCACGGTTGTCGACACAGAAGCTGTGTCTGGCAGATCCTTTACAATAGGTTGTTAATTTCTGATGAATGAACAGTTTAATGTGACCGGGGTTACTTGCGGTCATATTAAAAGTAGGTCACTGACCTGCCTTCAAAACAACTGCTAGTAACCTGGTCACTAGCTAATGCAGGGACGCAGTCACATTAGAATCCCTGCATTAGCTTGTTCTGGTGCATGGGACTTCACAGATGTGGCACAATTATTAATACCTATTAATATTTCTGGTGCATGTCTAGGTCCCGTGCGCCACAATAGAAACTACAGTTCATTGACCTCTAGTATTTATTGAGGCGCAGAGTAGAAGACAGGAGTCTTCTGTAGGTGAGTATATTTGCTTTTATTTTTCATATTGCTAACTTTTTTGTTCTATTGTTTTGCAGGTTACGTTGAGCCTTTTGGACTATGTCGTAGATTCGTTGGACTACTTCGATGAGCTACGTTTTTTTTCCTATTTAAATAAAATGGTGAAATCGGGTTGTGTGAGGGAGTTTTTACTCTTATGCATCTCTGTTTTTTTTAATATTTTATTAGTACCTTGGTAATGGCAGTTGTCTGTTTGATAACGTCCATTACTAAGGTGGGGCTGAGTGTCAGCCAGTAAAAATGCTAGCACTAATGCCCATTATTACCCCGGTACCCCACCACCACCCATTTTTCATAACCAGCCAGATACAATAAAGCAGCCGCAGGCTAGCATTACCAAGATGGGAAGGGCCACAGTTTTTGGCCCTACCCAACCTAATAATACCAGCCTGTGGCTGCCCCAGTTCCCGACCATTACTCCAGATGGTTGGGTACCGGATCGTACCCAGCTCTTCCCAGTATCCCTGGTGATGGTGGATACCTGGGTAATAATGGGGAGTTAGTTCTAGCCTTTTTACTGGCTAACATTAGCCCCAACTTTAGTAATGGACGTTGTCTAACAGACGACTATCATTGCTAAGATGCTAATAAAGTATTAAAAAACTAAGAAACATACGAAAACATATTTTTATTGAAATAAAAACTCCCCCATAAAACCCTTCTTGACCATTTTATGTTATATTTTTTTAACCCGTTATTGACCACCAATGCACCTTTTCACAGCGGCCACTAATGGGCTTTATTCTGATGCATACGTCTTTTCACGGCGCTGCATCAGAATAAATAAACAGAGCAGGGAACCTTTAAATCTCCCTACTTTCAGATACCAGAGGTAGCTGAGGGCTGGGCGCATCCCTGCTCAAATGGGTGAGATCGATATCAGTAACGATGTCACCCATTTAACCCCTCAGATGCGGTGCTAAATAGCGAGCGCCGCATCTGAGTTGTTTTGGAGAGAGGGAGGAAACTCACTCTCTCTCCCACCGACACCCAGCGATAAGATTGCCGAGTGTCTGTTCTTCTATGGCAGCCGGAGGCCCAATAAAGGCTCCCAGGTCTGCCTGTTGTAAATGCCTGCTCGGCCTTGCCAGATGCATGGCCTAGCAGATGCCTGTCCGTTTTAAACGGACAGGCAGTAATACAGTGCAATACAAAAGCATTGCAGTGTATTATAAAAGCGATCGGATGACCGCATATTAAAGCCCCCTAGTGGGACTAATAAAAGAGAAAAAAATGTTTAATAATGTTATTAAAAAAAAAGTTAAAAAAAAAAAATGAAAAACTCACTTTTTCCCCGTTACAAAATGCTTTATTATTAAAAAAACTAAATAAAGTACAAAAGTTACACATATTTGGTATTGCCGCATCCATAACGACCCCAACTATAAAGTTATTACATTATTTAACCCACACGGTGAACGCTGTAAAAAAATAAAATAAAAAACAATGGAAAAATTGCTGTTTTCTGTGAATCCTGCCTTAAAAAAATGTGATAAAAAGTAATCAAAAAGTCACATCTACTCCAAAATGGTACCAATAAAAACTACAAGTCGTCCCGCAAAAAAAAGCCCTCATACAGCTGCATTTACGGAACAATAAAAAAAGTTATGGCTCTTCAAATATGGAGACACAAAAACAAATAATTTTGAAAATTACAACTTTTCCTGCAAAAAACAAGACCTTATACAGCTATGTCGACGCAAAACTAAAAAAGTTATAGCTCTTGCAATGCGACGATGGAAAAACTTAAAAAATAGCTTGGTCATTAAGGTTTAAAAAACGCTGGTCATTAAGGGGTTATAAATGTAGATCATCGAAGTAGTCCAACGATTCTAAAACGTAGTCCAAATGTTCCAGCGGTAGAGAAAAACATGAACTCACCTACGGCAGGCTTTTGTCTTCTTTCTTCTCCCCTGTGCTGCAATAGAAACTAGAGGTCAATGAAAAATAATTCCCCTTCATGTATCTCTGCTACCTGTCAACTGAAAGGTCATCCAAAAAAAAAGGAAAATGTTTCCCCATCATGCCTGATTCCTAAATGACTCTTTGTGGTACTCCGCCATGGAGGGAAAATTTTTCCCTCTGGCGAATGTTTTTTACGTTGACAGGTAGCAGAGCTACATAATGGGGAATTCTTTTTCCCTGTCATGTCTAAATAATGGTTGATGCTTTTTCCTTTTGGTGGATGATTTTTACATTGACAGGCATCAGAGTTACACGACAGGAAATAATAATTCCCCATCAATTAACTCTGCTACCTGTCAACTTAAAATTTATCCACCAAGGGAAAAATGTTCCCCATAGAGGGGTACAATGAAAGCATCACCTGGAAATTAGACATGACAGGAAAAAATAATTCCCCACCAAGAAACTCTGCTACATGTCAACTGAAAAATCATCCACCAGAGGGAAAAATGTTTCCCTGTCATGTCTAGTTTCCAGGTGTTTTTTTGTGGTACTTTATCATGGAGAAATATTTTTCCATTTGGCGTATGACTTTTTAGTTGACAGGTATCAGTCTTATATAATGGGAAATTATTTTTCCCTATCGTGTCTAATTACTAGATGAAACTTTCATTCTGCTTCTCCATTGTGAAACATTTTTCCCTCTGGCGGATGATTTTTCCATTGACAGGTAGCAGTTTTACACGACAGGAAAAAATAATTCCCTATCATGTAATCATGTAACTCTGCTACCTGTCAACTAATAATAAGTAATCCACAACATTGTCTCCTTCTTGACTTTCATCGTTTTCAACCTACTGGTGTGTCCTGTAGCTGCTGCTACCGTGATCAGCACGTACTCACAAAATGGGGCTGCACCGTGCTAGGCAATTTGAAGACACCTCCTCCTGGCTTGTGGCCAAAAAGAGTGTCCGTCCCTCCCACATTTAAAGCATTTACTTGCTGTAATTATTGTAAGTGCTTCCCCTGGTGGAAAACATAGAGAAACATGTCAAATTATTATTTAATTCTTAATATTTCCCACCTTCTGGAAGAAAACAAAATACACCCAAAAAAACTAAAAAATTAATAATAAAAATAAGTAACTTAAAAAATATAATAATATACGACACATTCTCTTTAATGAATAGACACAGTGATAGTACGAAGCTAAGTGGATAGATACTGTAACATAGAGTGAATGAATAATGCTTTATACCAACTAAACAATATCATACAGTGACTTAATAATACCGTCATACAGTGCCTGAATAATACTGCCATGGATCAAATTAATAATACCTCCAAACAGTGACTGAATAATACCGCCATACAGTGACTTAATATGTGACTATGCTCCTGTACCAAAGGCAGACATTCCTACCACCTATGCAGCTGTCTCCCCTCAGCATCTGCCGTTCAGCTCCTAGCAGAAAGCATGTAACAAAAATGGTAATATTGCTGTATGTAACTAGTTACATGGCTAATTTCCTGAGCAAGGACCATAAATTCATGGAATTAGCCAAAGTGGCCTTGATTTTTTTTAATGTAGTTCTGTATGTACTGTATCATGTATTATAGTAGTAACCAAAGCATAGGGCTTGTCAATTGGAGAAGACATAGTGTCACCTTTAACACCTAAGCCTAGTCTGTGCAATCTTCAAAAGATTAACAAATTTACATTCCTTCATCCAGGCAGAGGAATCCGAGTCAGGTGAATAAAAGGACACTTATATTCATGGTTCTTAACCCTTATTAAGACTGCCCATTTGCCCAATGAACTGGTGGGCAGCTCTGGAAACCTAAATCAGAGACTAAGGGGGAAATTTATTAGGATTGGCGTTTCATATGCCAGTCTTAATATAAAGAAAGTTAAAGTAAGATGCAACAAATGTATTAAGAGAAACTAATGTCTCATAATAAATGTGTTCCATCTTTGGGCCAACCATGCATCCCAATTGGGGCGCCATGACCACGGCCATGCACCATCCTTCTCCCTTCCCATTGGACATAAAGTAAAAAAGAATTATACTCACCTAACTGTTCCTCTTCACTTCTCCATATCAGGGTCTTATATGTAATGCAGCACTCCACATCATCAGTGCTGCCTGTACTGAAGCTGCCCGATGTCAGTACGCTGTATGAGCTGAATAATTGCTGTGGGAACCTGAGGGGACCCGGAGGAGAGTAGAGAAGCGGTGAGTTGAGCTGGCGTAGATTTCTACTTTAATTTATGGTGTGATAATTTAATACATTTGTTGGGCCAATGTGGCCCCATACCCTTTTGAAAAGCTACACCCCTTTTAACATAAGTGTCTAGAGGGGCACATTTTGAGTTTTAGGCCCCTTGGGGTCTTTTCTACACCAGAAAAATGTTGTAGAAAAGTTGATAAACTCCCCCCTAAGAGTATAAAAATATGACTTGCGCCATAAATAACAATTTACGTTATTGTCACGGTCACAAGGTATGTGGACCCACTAGGCCACTCCGCCATAGTGGAGAGGCAACTGGCCTAGTCACAGTCAATATAAAAGTCAATAGCAGTTCGTAACACACGGGTACCTTAACTAGTCCAGACAGTGGCTGTGGCTTCATTACAGATTGAGGTAGGTGCAGCAGGTTGCGCCAGACGTGGAGGACAGTACTAGATGTAGCAGACGACACTGGATGTGGCAGGAGACACTGGATGTGGGAGAAGACACTGGACGTGGCAAAAGACACTGGCCGTGGCAGAAGATACTGGACATGGCAAACGACACTGGACATGGCAAACAACACTGGACATGGCAGGTGCAGTAGGGCCCGACTCCAACACTAAGAGACTCAGAAACGAGAACACAGCACGGGATACAGGATACAGGTAACGGGGCACAGGTAACAACTGGAATGGGAAAACACTAAGGGAGCATTTGCAAGACAGACTTGGGATACACTAACAACGCTCAGGCAAGGATCAGAAGGGCAGGGCCCTTCTTATAGTCCAAGAATCATGTGTAGTTGATGATGATGATGATGATGATTGTTTCACATACTAAATACACGAGAAAAAAGAGTCGGAACTATTTAAGTAAGAAGCACAAAATATCGAAAATTACTAATTTTATTGAAACATACAAAAATACATAGTTAAAAACAGACTACAAAACCCAATAACTGCATATCTCCAAAGTAGGAGACAATATGGAGCCACAAAGCTACTTTAATTAATACAGTTTGTATATGTCACATTAATCGGGAAGGTTTCCCAAAAGAAGTTACCAAAAAGATATAATATGCTTTGAAACAAGTCCCTAGAACCATGTAATAAGGCTAACGGAACACTTGTGTCCAAAATATTTTCTGCAAATTCCCAGTATACTACGTCTCTGTGAACAGTAATCGGGGATACAGCGGTAGTGATTTGTTTATAGTAGTAAGTAATTTTAATACAATCAGTACCAATATAGTAACTAATTCAAAAAAGGAACCAGTAATAGAGATAACCTATTTAAGACATTGTCTAAGTATACAGGTAACCTGGTAACAGCGTGACAAAAAATAGTAGTCTTTAGTGGAAAAGACTAGCAAGTACTAACCCATGTGGCTCCTCAGTTGTAACAGCTCCCAAGTGTGGAGAAAAACCCCAACGCGCGTTTCGCGTAGATTGCTTTTTCAAGGGGTGTTTCACATGTGCGCGCACTGGCCCTTTAAGACCAGGCACATGCGTGCATGGGACACAGCGGACCGGAGCGGAAGTGAGCACTGGCGTCTCCTGGGAAGGACATGCGAGCCAGCACTCACTGATCCATGTCTGCGGGCGTCGTATGGTGAGTAAACCCGATGGCCTGAAGGAAGTAAAAAATACTTTGAGGACTTGTAAGTGTTTAGGTATTTTTGTTTTTTTCCTCCCTTTCACTTTGTAATTTATACATGTTTTTGTATGTAATTTTATTTTGTATCTTTTTGGATAGGAGCTGGCATAGATTTATATAATACTTTTTGCCATAAATTATAATACATTTGTAAGGCTGATGTGACCCCCTTTTGAGAATTTACGCCTCTCACAAAAGTGGCGAGGGCGACGTAAAAAGGCCAAAAGTGTCAATTTGCAAAAGTCAGAAAACGGGCATAAAAAGGTTAATAAATTCCCTCTAAAAGTATGAAAAAATGACTTTGTACAATGAATGGCAATATATAGTGTCTAATGAATAGTGTACTGTACTGTATAATGTGTAGACCATTTGACTGCTTGGGAGTCGTATGTGTATTTGGTACAGTATCTGTCAAACTAGAACTTGATCGGAGGTGGCAGTAAATTGTGGCAGTAAATTGGTAGACTGTGTTGGGGTATAATTTATGCTCAATTTACAACCTGAGTGGAAATTGAGTGCAAGATTGAGTGAGTGAAAATAGATTAGAATGTGCATCTAACATTAGGAAACAGAGAACATCTCTTACTGCAAGCAATCACATCCACGGCAGGGGTGTTTGGAGAGGAAGCAATGTCCTCCCAATGAAGTATATGGCAAAGAGCATTGCATTAATAAGTAGTAAAACATATTAAAATGTATCTATATCTGAAGTTAACTTTTCTGATGATAGTTATTTGCTTCCCTTTTCTTCTCTTTTTGTCTCAAAATCATCATGAAGTCTTCTTCCAGTTACAGAGTATCTTGATTGGACATCTTTGACTTATCTGCTGTGCTGTACATCCCCACCCCACCCTCTAAGAGTACCCTATACTGTGCTCCAGCTCATTGAGTGCCCTAAAAATACATATATATATATATTTTTATATATATATATATATATATATATATATATATATATAAAGATAGAGAGAAAAGAAAGTGATCTAGAGGACATATTAATGTAAGCATAAATGAAACATACAGTATCACTTTTTAAAATGTGAGAAATATGAATTGCATGAATGAACATTCTTCTATAAATCTGAATGTATTGGAACAGAATTAATTCTATAAATAGGAAGTTTCAGCTAAAAAATGATTTGTTCACATAAGATATATTAGATATAATGTTACCATGGAAACTAATTACTTTTATTCAAACTTCCTTACTTATCTTTACCAGAACTTATTAATTACTATGGCAACACCTTTAAGACAGAACATTGAGTCTTGATCTATTAAAAATCCCAAAACTCAAGGTCACTATGACAACATTAAATGTACAAATGAATGTTTCATATATTATTTTATACTTAAATAAGATAAAACATTTCAAAATATGATATACAGAATCAATAAACAAATATAATAAGCAAAATTAATCATTTGTAGATCCTTTGCGCTAACCACTCTAACCTTTATGTAAATAACCGAAATTAATCATAATAATGAAGTACAAATGCAGTGAGTGATATCTCTGACTTTTCCTGTAGACGCAGCATAAAATACGTTGTAAGGTTTGCCACCATAGAATGACATGTATATCTTAGTGTTGTTTGTTCCACATACCGTAACCCTATACCATTGTTCTACCAACATACATGTATAAATATCTGGTAGAGCTCAAGTCAGAGGTACCATAGTGTAATGGACTGACCACTAGCTACCGACAGATACACAATGGGTAACAGGCTCTCTAACACAGTGGAATAGATTATTCCAAAGCAGAGCTCTACCGCAGTTTGTGCATTGACCTGAAGCCTTACACGAAGTAAAGTACCAGTTGTTTGCATTTTCTGTGTCCTTCTTCCATTTCTGTATTGCGTCACATTACACAGACGCAGTCCCTTTTTATAGCCTAGCGTGACGATGTTATGCAGGAGAAAGAAAAAAATTGTTTGCCTCATTTGACCAGATCACATTAATCCAATTGTAGTTCCAATGAGCTTAAGTAAAATTCAGGTGCTTCATTTTGTGGCCAGCTGTTAGGAAAAGCTTATTTTGTAGAACACCTCAAAAAAACTTATTTTTGACATTTTAAAAACCCAAAGATTTAACTAAATGGTGGTGTTTGGGATTTTGGTTTTATTTTCTATTAATTTCTTTGGAGTTCTCATTACATGGCTAATGAAAAAAAAAAATCAAGCTTGTTAATTGGTTCCTAAATTCCAAAGAAATGTGTCTACCTCTAGTGTAACCTTATATTTATACTCCAGGGAAAGAGGAAATGATCATAGCCAACAATGGAATTTCAGGTCATTAGGAGCAATAAATATGTATATAATTGAGAAAAACTGATGTTATCCCGATACGTGTTATGTCTTTACGGCCCTTATCTTTACAACCCCTACATTGAACCTTTCTTAATGCATTCTACTATTTCTATTAAAGCCATTTCTTGAAGTGACTACATATTGGACAATTAAAAAATACATCAGTTGTTCACTTTCTTCTACACGTAAGAACATACATACATACATACATACATACATACACACATACATACATACATACATACATACATACATACATACATACATAGTCACATATCTAAAAAAGATGCTGTGAATACACTAATAAGTTGTAACAAAATTTAAAAAAATACTATGCATCACAAATAAATCCCCAAAAATATTGAAAATCTTTCATTTCTAATTTTAATTAACTGTCTTACAAATTGTCTTATTAACTGAATTAACTGTCTTATAAATTGTACAAAATAAATAAAATTGCATAAAAAGAAATTCAAGTATGTGAACTTAGTCTTCCATTATCCTTAGACCAGGGGCATAGCTAAAGGCTCATGGGCCCCGATGCAAAGGTTCTTCTTGGGCACCCCCCAAACTTCTCATGGCCAAGGGCCCGCAGCTTTCAGCTGCATCTCTGGGTCTCCTGTGATGCAGCACCAGCAGCCAGGGTCATCACTAAGGTCTTGAAATGCCAGGGGAAATAGCCCCAATACATATACCCACCCAAAAAAATGTGCGTGTATGTATATATGTATATAGGAGACAGCATATCTATAGCACTACGACCCTATAGCTATGGATAGGATTAGATACAGTTGCTCAGAAGACAGTATCACACATGATAGGATTAGATACAGTGGCTCAGCAGACAGTAAAACACATGATAGGATTAGATATAAGGCCCAGCAGACAGTATCACACATTATGGGATTAGATACAGTGGCTCAGCAGTCAGTATTACACATGATAGGATTAGATATAAGGCCCAGCAGACAGTATCATACATTATAGTATTAGATACAGTTGCTCAGCAGACAGTATCACACATTATAGTATTAGATACAGTTGCTCAGCAGACAGTATCACACATTATAGTATTAGATACAGTTGCTCAGCAGACAGTATCACACAAGATAGAATTAGATACAGTGGCTCAGCAGTCAGTATTACGCATGATAGGATTAGATATAAGGCCCAGCAGACAGTATCACACATTATAGGATTAGATATAGGGCCCAGCTCGCTGACATTGCGGCTCCAGCGCTGGACCCAGGAAAGGTAAGAATAATAATTGTTTTGATTTTTACATGTTACAAATTTATGGTTGTTAGACTACTTCCGATTTGAGGACTACTTCGATAACAGCAGTTTTTTTTTTTCTCAGTAAAATGGATAATGAGGGTTGTGGGTGGGATTTTTATTTCAACAAAATATTTTTTCTATGTCTTTGTATTTTTCTAAACATTATTACTACCATCTTAGTAATGGCCGTTGTCTGATTGACAACGCCCATTACTAAGGCGGGGCTTAACGTTAGACATGAAGAGGCTAACACTAACCCCCATTATTACCCCAGTACCAACCGCCACCAGGAAGAGTCGGGTACGATCCAGTACCCGACCATCTGTACAACACAGCTGTAAAGGATCTGCCAGGCACTACGTCTGGGTATACTCCCAGGATTAATCAGTCGACACCTGAGGCCAGACCTCTGAGACTGACACCTGCTCCCACCAATCAGGGTGGCAGGCTCAGGAGTGGGAGAGCCTATCGCGGCCTGGTCAGTCAGAGTTAGCTCCACCCCCTGTCCATTTATACCTGCCGTTTTCTCTTCCTCCTTGCTTGTTATTCTTCTTGGATTCCTGGCCCCACTGCTGCCTTGCTCCAGCCTGCTTCTGCCGTGCTTCTGCCTTGCTTCAGTTCCGTTTATCCTGCGTTGCTCTGCCCCTGGCTTGCTTCTGCTCCGTGCTCCCGTTTGTATACTCCACTACTTCCTGATCCTGACTGGCTCATTCACCGCTCCGTTTCCTCGCGGCGTTCCGTGGGCTACTGTATTCCCTTGCGTGTTCCCTGTTTGTACTCCTTGCACTTAGACAGCGTAGGGACCGCCGCCAAGTTGTACCCCGTCGCCTAGGCCGGGTCGTTGCAAGTAGGCAGGGACAGGGCGGTGGGTAGATTAGGGCTCACTTGTTCCCTTCACCTCCTTCCTGCCGTTACATAATAACAAGCCCTTACCTAGTCTACCATTTCTTCTACGCTGACGCTATCATGGACCCCCTTGAGACCCTGACCCAGTAGATGCAGGGCCTCTCCCTACAGGTCCAGGCCCTGGCTCAGAGGGTCAATCAGTCTGACGCTGCCTTTGTAGTACCCCTCACCTCACCTTTAGAACCCAACCTCAAGTTACCTGACCGGTTCTCAGGGGACCGTAAGACTTTTCTCTCCTTCCGGGAGAGTTGCAGACTTTATTTCCGCCTAAGACCTCACTCCTCAGGTTCCGAGAACCAGCGGGTGGGTATCATTATATCCCGACTCCAGGAAGGGCCCCAAGAGTGGGCCTTCTCCTTGGCTCCTGACGCCCCTGAACTTTCCTCCGTTGATCGGTTTTTCTCTGCCCTCGGTCTCATTTACGACGAGACTGACAGGACTGCCTTAGCCGAGAGTCAGCTGGTGACCTTACGTCAGGGTAGGAGACCTGTTGAGGAATACTGTTCTGATTTTAGAAAGTGGTGCGTAGCTTCTCGGTGGAACGACCCGGCCCTAAAGTGCCAGTTTAGGTTAGGATTTTCTGACGCCCTGAAGGATCTGCTGGTTAGCTACCCCTCTTCTGACTCCCTAGACCAGGTTATGGCCCTAGCAGTATGACTTGACCGACGTCTCAGGGAACGTCAGCTTGAACGTTTCAATGTTTTCCCCTCTGACTGCCCTGCGATTCCCCCCGAGGTCCCGTCTCCTCGCTCTTCCACGGAGGACTCGGAGGTACCTATGCAACTCGGGGCCTCCATGTCCCCTCGACAACGTAGAGAGTTTCGCAGGAAGAATGGTCTCTGCTTCTATTGTGGGGACGACAAGCATCTACTGAATACCTGTCCCAGGTGCAAGAATAAGCAGCCGGAAAACTTCCGCGCCTAAGTGATCATCGGGGAGGTAACTTGGGCGCACAGGTATTTCCCGTTAATACTAAATGCAATAAGATTTTGCTTCCCTTTCAGGTCTCGTTTGCTGGCCGGTCTGCCACTGGCAGTGCCTTCGTGGATTCGGGCTCATCTGCTAATATCATGTCTGTGGAATTTGCTATGTCTCTAAAAATGCCTTTTATTGATTTACCTTATCCTATCCCGGTAGTGGGTATCGACTCCACTCCTCTTGCTAATGGTTATTTTACTCAGCATACTCCTGTTTTTGAACTCCGTGTTGGCTCCATGCATTTGGAGCAGTGCTCTGTACTGGTGATGCAGGGATTATCGTCCGATCTGGTATTAGGTCTTCCCTGGTTGCAGCTGCATAATCCCACGTTTGATTGGAATACTGGGGATCTCACCAAATGGGGTAGTGATTGCCTGATGTCATGTCTTTCGGTTAACTCTATTTCTCCCCTGGAGGAGGTAAACACGCTTCCTGAGTTTGTTCAGGACTTCGCTGATGTGTTTTCTAAGGAGGCCTCCGAGGTGTTGCCCCCTCATAGAGATTACGATTGCGCCATCGATTTGGTGCCTGGTGCCAAGCTTCCTAAGGGGAGGATATTTAATCTTTCATGTCCTGAACGTAAAGCTATGAGGGAGTATATCCAAGAATGCCTGGCCAAGGGTTTCATTCGCCCCTCGACTTCTCCTGTAGGTGCTGGCTTCTTCTTCGTGGGGAAGAAGGATGGTGGTCTTAGGCCGTGCATTGATTATCGGAACTTGAATAAGGTCACAGTAAGGAACCAGTATCCCCTTCCTTTGATTCCGGATCTTTTTAATCAGGTTCAGGGGGCCCAATGGTTCTCTAAGTTCGATCTACGGGGGCCATATAACCTTATCTGCATCAAAGAGGGGGATGAGTGGAAAACTGCGTTCAACACGCCCGAAGGTCATTTCGAATACCTAGTCATGCCCTTTGGGTTGTGTAATGCCCCTGCCGTCTTCCAGAATTTTATTAATGAAATTCTGAGAGATTACCTGGGTAATTTTCTTGTAGTGTACCTTGATGACATACTGGTGTTTTCCAAGGACTGGTCCTCGCACGTGGAGCATGTCAGGAAGGTCCTCCAGGTCCTTCGGGAAAATAATCTGTTTGCGAAGACCGAAAAATGTGTGTTTGGGGTACAGGAGATACCATTTTTAGGTCAAATCCTCACTCCTTATGAATTCCGCATGGACCCTGCCAAGGTTCAGGCTGTGGCGGAATGGGTCCAACCTGCCTCCCTGAAGGCGCTACAGTGTTTTTTGGGGTTCGCTAACTATTACAGGAGATTTATTGCCAACTTCTCGGTCGTCGCTAAGCCTCTTACGGACCTCACTCGCAAGGGTGCTGATGTCCTCCATTGGCCCCCTGAGGCCGTCCAGGCTTTTGAGACCCTCAAGAAGTGCTTTATCTCGGCCCCCGTGCTGGTTCAGCCCAACCAAAGGGAGCCATTTATTGTGGAGGTTGACGCGTCCGAGGTGGGAGTGGGGGCCGTCTTGTCCCACGGTACCAGCTCCCTCACCCATCTCCGCCCCTGTGCTTACTTCTCTAGGAAGTTTTCGCCCACGGAGTGTAACTATGATATTGGCAACCGCAAACTTTTAGCCATTAAATGGGCTTTTGAAGAGTGGCGTCACTTCTTGGAGGGGGCCAGACACCAGGTAACGGTCCTTACTGACCACAAGAATCTGGTTTTCCTAGAATCTGCCCGGAGGCTTAATCCTAGACAAGCTCGTTGGGCACTATTCTTTACCAGATTTAATTTCTTGGTTACCTATAGGGCTGGGTCCAAAAATATTAAGGCTGATGCACTGTCACGTAGTTTCATGGCTAATCCTCCTTCTGAGAAGGATCCTGCTTGTATTTTACCCCCTGGTATAATTGTTTCTGCCACTGATTCTGACTTAGCCTCTAACATCGCGGCTGATCAAGGTTCAGCTCCCGGGAACCTCCCTGGGGACAAACTGTTTGTCCCCCTGCAATACCGGCTAAGGGTACTCAGGGAAAGCCATGACTCCGCTGTCTATCTGGTCATCCTGGCATCTTGGGTACCAAACACCTCATTACCAGAAACTATTGGTGGCCTGGGTTGCCTAAAGACGTTAGGGCTTACGTTGCCGCTTGTGAGGTCTGTGCTAGGTCCAAGACCCCTAGGTCCCGACCTGCGGGCTCACTACGTTCCTTGCCCATTCCCCAGAGACCTTGGACCCATATCTCCATGGATTTTATCACCGATTTGCCTCCATCTCAGGGCAAGTCGGTGGTGTGGGTGGTAGTAGACCGCTTCAGCAAGATGTGCCACTTTGTGCCCCTTAAGAAACTACCTAACGCCAAGACGTTAGCTTCTTTGTTTGTGAAACACATTCTGCGTTTCCATGGGGCCCCAGTCAATATCGTTTCGGACAGAGGGGTACAATTTGTTTCCTTATTTTGGAGAGCTTTTTGTAAATAAGTTGGAGATTGATCTATCCTTCTCCTCCGCCTTCCATCCCGAAACTAATGGCCAAACGGAAAGGACTAACCAATCCCTGGAACAATATTTAAGGTGTTTCATTTCGGACTGTCAATTTGATTGGGTCTCATTCCTTCCCCTCGCCGAATTTTCCCTGAATAACCGGGTCAGTAACTCGTCAGGGGTCTCCCCGTTTTTCTGTAATTTCGGGTTTAATCCTAGGTTCTCCTCCGTTTCCCCTGGTTGTTCCAATAATCCCGAGGTAGAGGACGTTCATCGGGAACTGTGCATAGTCTGGGCCCAGGTTCAGAAGAACCTAGAGGCGTCCCAGAGCGTACAAAAGATTCAGGCTGATTGTAGACGTTCTGCTAACCCCCGGTTTGTCGTCGGGGATCTGGTGTGGTTGTCGTCGAGGAACTTGCGCCTTAAGGTCCCGTCCAGGAAGTTTGCTCCCCGATTTATTGGACCTTATAAGGTCATTGAAGTCCTCAACCCTGTATCCTTCCGTCTGGAGCTGCCCCCATCCTTTCGCATACACGACGTCTTCCATGCCTCCCTCCTCAAACGCTGCTCCCCGTTCTGGTCCCCCTCGAGGAAACCTCCTGTTCCCGTTCTCACCCCTGAGGGGGTGGAATTCGAGGTGGCCAAGATTGTGGACAGTAGGATGATCCAGGGCTCCCTCCAGTACCTGGTCCATTGGAGAGGATACGGGCCGGAGGAGAGGACTTGGGTACCTGCTCGAGATGTTCACGCTGGGGTATTGATCAGGAGGTTCCACCTTCTCTTCCCCTCTAAACCGGGTCCTCTTAGTAAGGGTCCGGTGGCCCCTCATAAAAGGGGGAGTACTGTAAAGGATCTGCCAGGCACTACGTCTGGGTATACTCCCAGGTTTAATCAGTCGACACCTGAGGCCAGACCTCTGAGACTGACACCTGCTCCCACCAATCAGGGTGGCAGGCTCAGGAGTGGGAGAGCCTATCGCGGCCTGGTCAGTCAGAGTTAGCTCCGCCCCCTGTCCATTTATACCTGCCGTTTTCTCTTCCTCCTTGCTTGTTATTCTTCTTGGATTCCTGGCCCCACTGCTGCCTTGCTCCAGCCTGCTTCTGCCGTGCTTCTGCCTTGCTTCAGTTCCGTTTATCCTGCGTTGCTCTGCCCCTGGCTTGCTTCTGCTCCGTGCTCCCGCTTGTATACTCCACTACTTCCTGATCCTGACTGGCTCATTCACCGCTCCGTTTCCTCGCGGCGTTCCGTGGGCTACTGTATTCCCTTGCGTGTTCCCTGTTTGTACTCCTTGCACTTAGACAGCGTAGGGACCGCCGCCAAGTTGTACCCCGTCGCCTAGGGCGGGTCGTTGCAAGTAGGCAGGGACAGGGCGGTGGGTAGATTAGGGCTCACTTGTTCCCTTCACCTCCTTCCTGCCGTTACAACAGCAGCAGCAGACTCGCATTACCAGGGTGGGAAGGGCCACTGTGTTTGGCCTTTCCCAGCCTAATAATACCAACCTGTGGCCACCCCAGTGCACGACCATCATTAGAGAGGGTCGGGTACTGGATTGTACCCGGCTCTGCTCAGCACCCCTGGTGGTGGTGGGTACCGGGGTAATAATGGGGGTTAGTGTTAGCCTCTGCACTGGCTAACACTAAGCCCCGCCATAGTAATAGATGCTGTCAATAAGGCAGAAGTAATAAAGTTTAAAAAAAATACAAATACATAGACAAAACAGGTTTATTGAAATAAAAAAAAACACACAACCCTCATTAACTATTTTATTGATAGTAAAAAAATTGTCATTGAAGTAGTCCTCGAATCCGACGTAGTCCAATGACCGAACCTGTAGAAAAACACAAACACAAAAAAACATTATTAAGGGCCTGTTCACATCATCGCTCCCCTTCCGACGGAGGTTTCCGTCGGGTGACCCCTCAACGGAAAGGCAAACTGAAACCTCAGCTTCCGTTTCCCTCACCATTGGTTGGTTCCGTTGTTTTGAGAGAGTCAATAGCGCAGTCGACTGCACTATTGGTTGCGTCAAAAACGACGGAACCCTGTCACGACGGTGACAAATGGAATCCTTTAGCAACATGTCCGTCACCATGGAGATCAATGGCAAGGGAAACGGAAGTTGAGGTTTGCCTTTCCGTTGAGGAGTTACCCGACAGATACCTCTAACGGAACCCTGAAACGGAAGGGCAACGCTGATGTGAACACAGCCTAACACATATGGTAGGCTCAGGTACAGAGGCCAAGTGCATGTGTGATACTGTTTGTTGGACCCTGTATATAAGCCTAAGGTAGGCTTAGATACAGGGTTCAGCAGACAGTAATCTTATACAGTATAAGATTACTGTCTGCTGGGGCCCTGTATCTAAGCCTGCCACATGATAGGCTTAAAAGAGGTTGTCCATTCCCTAAACACTGATGGCCAATTCTCAGGATAGGCCATCAATAGTTGATGGGTCGGGGTCCGACTTCCAGGACCCCCGCCAATCAGCTGTTTTGAAGTGGGTGCATTGCTCGTACAAGCTCTGCTTCCCCTTCATTTTCCTTACTTGCTCACACTGTGAATCGCTGACACGACCGTGTTGGTGATTCAGTGTGAGAAAGTGACCGGAATGAAGAGGAAAGTAGCACTCGTACGAGCAATGCACCCCCTCAAAACAGCTGATTGGCGAGAGTCCAGCAGAGCGGCATTGAACTTACCCTCACCTTCGGCCGCAGTGGAGCGCCTTACTCCATCTGGTGTCGGGATGTTGTGCGCAGTCCATAGCGTTATGACTTCATGCGCTGCGCACAGCACTGCGACGTTAGGACCTCCACTGCTCTCCGGAAGGAGGAGTGTAAGTACTGTCAGTTACTATAGTAACAGGGGCCCGTGTAGTTTATTACATAGGCCCCAGTTACTATAGTAACTTTTCATTGATGTTGTGCGGGGTCTGTGGGCCCCCTGACTTTGGTGCCCGGTCGCAATTGCTACCGCTGCGACCCCTAAAGTTACTCCAGTGCCTTAGACTCTATTCACATCCGCAATGAAGGCGCACAGATTCTGTGACATTTGACAGACAACATAGTGCAGCATTTCGTGATATTATTTGTGGTAAAATGACAGACATCGCAACAGAACATGGTTAGAGCCAATTATAAATCAATGGGTTCCATCAGGCGCTGCTAGTGTTCCTCATGCAATGAATCTGGCAATTTTGTTACTCTTCTCCTATGACTAAGCAGTACAATGGAATGGACAAATTATTGATAAAAGAATAATTAACATGGAGTTTTTTGGGTGTAGTGATGGGACATAGCCTAGATATTCATGCTTGATTTTATTCTGCCCTGTTAAAAGTTTTAGGCCTAGTCATACTGTACATTTGGTCATGATTGAAGGGCAAACATACTTTTAAATAATTGAAACTGTAACTTTTTTTTATTAAGATCTCTATTACAGACTGAAGTGGGTGTCAATTTAATTAATAAATTCGATTAGATAAGGTTTAAAATGATATTTATGCTATGATCAAATTACCAAAGAAATGAATCCACCCATAAAAAATGTGTCGTAGTCAATCAAATCAGGTTGATGTTGTAATAAGATGGGTGTCTAAAGCCTTTTTTATTTTTTATTTGTTTGTTCCTTGGTTTCAAGTAACTAAATATGAATACATTCATTCAGTAATTTATTCATTCATGCATAAATTCATTTATTTCCTATTTTTCCCATTCTAATTTTATTTGATATTGACTATAAAGCAAATATTTAATATGTACAAATAAACTAGAATAATAAAGTAAAAAGATAGGTCAAATGTATAATTTGCCATTTGAAAAAAATGAAAAAACTAGTGATTCAAACATGGTAGTGTTTGGTCATAAATAATCTTATTATTTTGTCTTGGCCAAATCTAAGATAAGACATACAAGTGTCCTCCAAATATATTATGAAGGACCTCACTTATTGTAAAAGTGTATTGGTAAGCTTGTTTAATGTTCTGGTTAGTGGAGATATCGATTTGTTTGTGTAAATAAAATTAATGTTCTACCAATTATTTTTTCTGTAAATGTACCTTCTCAAGAAAAGTGAACTGATAGAAGTGATAGGAAAAAAAATCAACTGCAGTGGTTTATAGTATATAGTTAAAATCTGATGTTATTCTAAAAATAATTTTAAAGTTCATGAAATAACAATTGTGAACAGCATTTACCTTTTCAGCTTGTCCTTTAAATTGCATGTTGAAAACAAGAAATAGGACATCTGCCAATCAAGAGATTAGGTGCAATAAAAATACCTATACCTACTGTGTCTATTAGCAGATATAGGATAGAAGTAGTTTCATAAGGTCTCTAGAAGCATTTCCTCAGGAAACAAAATAAAGACACACTTTGCAGTTTTATGAGGCAGTGTGAAATTGAAGAGGCTTCAAGGGGAGATTTATTATGTGATTTGCGCTAGTTTCCTGGCAAAAAGCAGTGGCAAATTATGGTGCATGCCTGTTTTGTGCAGAAATTTGTGATTTTTTTTCTATTCTATGCCCTTTTTGACCCTTCTAAAAAGTGAGTAGGTCTTAGCGGTAGATTGCCTAAATTATAGCAGAAATCTACACAAGCTCACAGCTGGCATATATTTCAGTTTGTGGCACACGGAAACCCCAAGACACAACAAATTTATTAAGCAGTATGCGCTTTTATAACAGGCGACTTTTGATTAAGACTGGCATATCAAATTCCTTGCTATATGGCCAAAAGTATGTGGACACCCCTCCTAATTATTAAGTTTCATAGGGCTGAAGAGTGTGGCATGTAACAACCACTTATCCTTTGTTGCATCACTCACTACAGAGTTTTAAACTGCTTCTGTAAATTACATCCTCAAAACAACTGTGCGTTGAAAGTCATGAAATGGGTTTCCGTGGTCTAGCAGACCACACATAGCCTAAAGGTCATCATGCGCAGCGCAAGTGTCGGCTGTAGTGGTGAATAGCATACTTTTACTGGTCTCTGGAGCAGTCAAAATATGTTCTCTGGCGAGATAAGTCCCGTTTCACTATCTGGCAATCTGATGGAAGAATCTAGGTATAGTGATACCAGGAAAACGCTACGTACCTACCAAAATGTATGGTGCCTACTGTAGAATTAGAGTGGAAGAGGAATAATGGTATGGGACAGTTTTTTTTAGGGTTTGGGCTCGGGTACTTATTTCCTGTAAAGGGTGATGTCAATGTTACAGCATACAAAGAAATGTTAGACAATTGTATGCTTCCAATTTTTAGGCAACATTTTGGGGGAGGCCCTTTCCTATTCCAAATTTCAGAAATAAAATTATATAGCAATTTTCACAATTGCAAGCTCATACACTAAACTAAATTTAGTCCTGTGTCTCAGAGGAAAAGAGCAATAAATGTAGATAATATTTGTCTTGTGCTTAATTTTTAAGAAAAACAGTCATATGTTGATGGTTAGTTTTTATTGGTAGAAGTGTGAACTTTTTCCACAGTTTACGGTACCTGTTTGGAAAAACCAAGTAAGCCTTATCCCAGCCACTTGTTCTCATGTTTCGGTGTCTCTTTCTCAAAGGCACACTCTCTTTCACCTGGACTATGTCCAATGCTATTGGCACAGAAGGTCTTCAGATTTAGTGAAATGCGAAACAGCTAGCCATTGGATATATTTAAGGCTTATTACAGAGAAGAGGAATTTACAAAGAATAAAAAACAAACAAACACTGGGTGGAATCTGGTTAAAACAGTTAGAAACCCTACATTTATGGTAGAAGTTACAAGCCTTGTTTCATTGCGTATTAATCAAGCTCACAGTCCTCAAAACACTGTCTGACAAGTTTTGCCCATTTCGGCTTCAACGGGAACTTAATTCTGATGACACAGCATTCCTATAGAAAATTCGGGAGTGAAAGCACTTCCAGGTCAAATGTCACATTACAGTATATAAAAATACAAACAATAAAATGTATTTCAAAATATAAGAATTGAGATCCAGCTCAATATTTAACGCCCCACCCAGTGTCATTATATTCAATGCATAAATAAACTCAGTTTCTTTCTGTCTGTATGTCTTTGCACCCTGACCTCAACCCCATAAAACACCTTTGGGGTGAATTGGAACACCGATTATGACCTCAATAATTTTCTTTTGGCTGAAAGAGCACACATTCTTACAGACACACTCAAAAATCTTGCGGAAAGCCTTCCCAAAACAGTGGAAGACATTTGGTCGTATATTGTTGGTCTAGCCGGTATCATTAAACTAGCCAACCCTAACCCTACTATTACATACATGTTACCTACAAAAGTAATATCATATGTGTTACTTAATAAGCAGCAATGCGAAAGAAGTTAAATAAGTTTATGATTGAAAATTTTATATTTGTGTATTTATAATTTGTATGGACATATATATTTGATAAAATGCTAATGAAATTGCCTTAATAATCAAGAGTACTGAAGCATAGTCACTTACAGCTATACTATTGTTTGAGATTACAAATCTACAGCTATCTACTTTAGGTGAAAGAAGTTGCAAATGTTCAACATCTTTGAACTGTTACTATTTTAGAATGTAAAGGAAGGCAAATCTTGACCCTTAGTAAGACATCTGACAATCTATTTTTTTTTTTTTTTTATAGAGGCAAAATTATTTATCTCCATATTCATTTACACATAATATTTCAAACCAATAGTTACAAATTTGCATGCCATACCTTGAAAAAGAAAAAAATTAATAATAGTAATAATAGCAATAATTGTAATTTTTATTATTATTATTATTATTATTATTATTAGTAGTAGTAGTAGTAGTAGTAGTAGCAGAAAAAAACAGAATAGTGTCACTTCATAGAAAGCCTTTGCCATCACTGCCACTAGGGAATTTTTATTTATATCAGTATTCTCCCAAAAAAGGTTGTTTCACATACTCTTATTAGCAATTGTTTTAAATTATGAATTTATACTTAATTGATTTACAATATATATTAGACCTTTATTTAATGTGGCCTAATAGAATCTGTCATCTGATCATGGCTCAAAACCTGAAAATGGTCAGGGAACTTTAATTTACAGCTGCCTTTTGCTTTAGTTATTATATTGATGTGAAACTGTTATAGAACTCATAATTTAAAGCAGCGATAAATCAGAAAGTAGTAGAATTTTTTTTCTTAACATAATGTTTATACACAATTCCACTTAAAATGTGGGACACTGGGACAAAGTCCAGCAGGTGAAGTCATGATACCCTTGTACTCCTAAACAGCAATCTTTGAATGAAGGTGCCCTTCAAAACAGGCCAAAGTGGTTAGTTTAGATGTGATATTACATGATACTGTAGGTAAACCTCTTAATTTAGTGAGTGCACAAAAAATAAATCTATTTTAAATTACAAAATCTGTTCCGCTACATTTGTGCAATTTCTATTACTTTCATGCAAGATACAAAACATGTTATCAAAGAATGCTGTCCAAGATCTGTAGACGTCATAAGCACCAAAGCTGCAATAGAGGACACATCTCTGCATTATCTGGGGGTTTACAATCTCAATCAGACACTAAGAAATGTTCGGACTAAATTCTCGAATAATGCGAGACAGCCTACGGTACATGATATTAAAACGTTTTAGCTTTGCCCAAAATTTTTCTCTAAACTTTTATCTAAATTATATTCCGGTCTTCTTCTTAACTTATCTTCTGATAAACCTAGATTTATTAGAGGGTGGGGGATACATACCACCCTTCGAGGCAAGAAACCAATGAAATAATGCGTAACTCTTATTGTTTCTCTATGTGTGAACGCCTGCAGGAAAGCTGATATAAACTTATGACAAGGTAGTATAAGACTCATACTTTCCTATACAAACTGAATCTAACTCCCTCTGATGTCTGCTCGCGGTGTCCGACCCACATATGCACTATATTACAAGTTTTGGTGGGATTGTCCTGTAATTCAGACATTTTGTCAATTAATGAACATATTAATAAAATGTATTTAACTACAATTAAATTAAAGCCAAAATTTATAACCGTGTGGAAGCCTTCTACCTTTTTATGTCGCTCAAAAATGAACTTACCTATGTTACTGATTTCAGCTGCAAAATTGCTGATTCCATTAAAGTGGAGAGATGTTGAACCCTCCTACAATTCCTTTGTTGATAGATAAGGTCTCTCAGATCTGCCATTTTGAGAAATTGGCAGGCTAAGAACACCAATCTAGAGAAAAGACCTGGTTGGATGTTGCACATAAGACCTTAATTACCCCTTTATCAGCTAATGCAGAGCAACAAGTCTAGATAGTCTTAACCTCTTAAAGGGAATGTGTTGCCAGAAAAACATGTTTTTTTTTTTTAAATTAAACATTTAGTGTGTAGGTGATTAAACATTGTTCAAATTTTTTTTATTTTTTTCACGAGTCAGGAAATATTATAAATTAGATGGAGCTATTCCCAAAATTGCAGCATTGCAAAATTGGGTAAAAAGCCCTCGCTCTAGTGAGCTCCCAGCATCCCCCCCCTCCTTTATCCTGGCTAGTGCCGGGATAAACGAGGGGTTTGAACGGTCTAACCTCCTACACTGTGTGTCGCCATTTTTTGAGCTAACACACAGTGTAGTAGGTTTACATACAGTAGTAAACGTACACAAACACGAACATACATAGAAATCTCTTACCTGCTCCTGCCGCCGCGGCTCCCTCCGGCCCGTCCGCTCTGTCTGCTGCCGCTGGTCCAAGTGCACAAGTCCGGAAGCCGCGACCGGAAGTAGTAATCTTACTGTCCGGCCGCGACTTCCGGTCCACAGGAAAATGGCGCCGGACGGCGCGCATTTCAAATTGGACTGTGTGGGAGCGGCGCATGCGCAGTTCCCACACAGACGGCGTACACAGAAGTGGATGGGACGGGACCCGTTCGCAGTCCCTATGGGACTGTGGCTGCCGTATTCCATGTCTGTATGTGTCGTTAATCGACACATACAGAAATGGAACAAAAAATGGCAGCCCCCATAGGGAAGAAAAAGTGTAAAAATAAGAAAAAGTAAAACACAAACACACAAATAAATATAAACGTTTTTAATAAAGCACTAACATCTTTAACATATTAAAAAAAAATTGTGATGACACTGTTCCTTTAAGGACAGGATACATTTTAAAATTTCGAGCCTTGCATCACGGCGTTCATAACTTGTTTTTTTTTAGACGTAGCTGTATGAGATTTTTTTTTTTGTGAGACACATTGTACTTTATGTAGGTGCCCTTTTTTAGTACATTTACATAATCTTTTAAATTATATACATTTTTATTTTGGCAAAAATTAAGAAAAAAAAGCAGTTCCGCTGCAGCTTTTATTTATTTATTTTTACACTATACACCGATCAACATAAATAATAGTCTACATTTGGTTTACAGGTTGTTAAGGTCGTGGCGATACCAAATATGTGTATATTATTTGATGTTTAGGGACTTATATTTTGTAGGGTTTATTAATTGTAAAAAATTAGATTTTTTTTATTGTTTAACATTACTTTTTTAATACATTTTACTATTTTTTTTTAATCCCATCAGGGGATTTTTCATTTTGATTTTAATTTTTTAACTTTAATGTACTGGCATATATCTATATGCCAGTACATTAGCATGCGTACTGATTGAACACAGGCAGTTGTTAGGGCATACTTCAGTATGCCCTAACAACAGGAAATATGGTCAGACAGCCCTGGGGTCCTTCAAAGGACCCTAGGCTATCTGTCCATATGTGGCATGTCTCTCAATGATGCGATCAAAGGGGGTCCCCCTGTTCATTTTCCCTTTGAATGCCACGGTCAGCTTTGACTGTGGCTTTCAAGGGGTTAATGGTAGTGAGAAGAGGTTTCTCTTGTTTCCACCTTTAGAGCGGGTCTGCGGCTGTGTATTACCGGCACTCTGTGTGTCACAAAGGACGAGAATTATCGTCCTAATGTGGCAAGCATCCACTGCTCAGGACGAGTGTTCTCGTCCTGTGTCGGCAACCAATTAACTTCTTAACGATGAAGGACAGATATATCCGTCTTGTGCAGGTGCTAGTTCCCGCAAAAGGAAGGCTATATCCATCCTCTGATCGCGTGGGTACTGCTAGAGTAATTATTCTGCCTGTATAAACGTTTAAAATAATTGTTTATTAACAAAGTATTTATTAAAATTGGTAGGGCACAGAGTGCCAAAAGATCCAGGTACAGGCGTTGGCAACCAGATCAAGAGCGCAGACTGAGATGTATGTGACAAAAAGATAAATAATCAGCGAGCACCCATTCATGGATGCCTGATTATATCACAGGTGAAACGATCACATAAAAACTGACTCAGAGTGCTTGGCAAATATTGATGAGATCTGATTGCCACAGATTAGTTAACAGGCACACTCCCAACGCGTTTCTGCACCTTGTAGGGGAGCGTCCTCAGGGGTACGAGTTGCCTGAATAAATTAACGTACAGTTGCCTGTCAGCTGATATTCAGCTGTTCGTTTTAGTGTAACGGCGCATATGAGACATCTGATGGTGGTCTGACGCGCGCCGTGGAAACTCGGAAGTTTTATTCACCCAAGCCCAACCCATAGGGGCGTTGCGTAGTATCGGGCCGTCCAATGAAGGAATAAGGCGTGTGAGAACACACGCCCCTCCAGGGGGCGGATCCATAGTAACCACGCAGCCTATGAAAAAGATGCATAAAGCATCAACGGTAACAAGGGGGAGCTAAAGGTGGCCAGAACATACAGCGCCGATACCAACGCTGGAATAAGCGCTATGTGTGCAAGACAGGTGATCTAATGAGTAAAACAAAGCACAAAAGCCCACAAAGTAGTGTATCAGTAGTCAGGATCGGACAAACTATGGATCATCAGATCCAATGTAGGTAAACAGTACAGGAGAGAACGCTGAAAGCGGTACAGGAACGAGCTCATAAGCACTCCCATTACATATCAATGAAAGAAACATGCAGAGATACAGTAGTTGGGCAAGGCAATTTATAAAAACGGAAGGTAGGATATAGACTCATTGAGGCCCAGTGGCTTGATGGTTTGCATCCTGAAAATCCACTGGGCCTCCTTCTGTAGAACACGTCTGTCCCAATTACCTCCCCTGGCAGGAATACTGACATGTTCTATACCTTGAAACTTGATAGAGGAGGGGTCTCCCTTGTGATGGTCCCATACATGTCGAGAAACAGAGGTGTCAGCTTTATTCTGAATGTCACAAATATGGTCCCGAATCCTGCGTCTGAACTCCCTTATTGTCTTGCCGACATACTGCATGCCACATTGGCACGTAATCAGGTACACCACCCCCTTGGTGAGGCAGTTGATAAACGACCTATTGGAAAACGTGACTCCTGTCACAGTACTTTTGAATATTTTGCTTTTCCAAACAGAGCTACATGCTTTGCATCTACCACACTGGAATGACCCAGTGACGTTAGTCGAAAGCCAAGTGGTGACAGCAGGTGTCTTCAGATGGCTGTGCACCAATCTGTCCTTAAGATTACGGCCCCTCCGGAAAGTGATCTGAGGACGGTCCCCAACTAAACCACCTACGTCCGGGTCTGCTTTAAGGATGTCCCAGTATGAGGTAAGGATATTTCTAACCTCAGCGTGCGCAACATCGTAGGTACCAATTATCCTCATAACGTTGTCCTTCTCTGGAGATACTTTAGGGTTCAGTAGGGACTCCCTATTTGATGTAATAGCATGTTGGTATGCCGATTTCAAGACACCACTGGGATACCCTTTGTGCTCAAATCTCTTTCTCAGACCATTGGCCGACATTTGAAAGTCTGATAGTGTGGTACAGTTCCGCCTCGCTCTAATATACTGACCCTTTGGGATGCCCATCTTCAGGGGTTTAGGGTGACAACTATCCCATCTGAGAAGGCTATTGGTGGCCGTGCTTTTCCTAAAGATTTGTGTCTGGATATGTCCCTGGTTAGTCTTCTCTATTTGGATGTCAAGGAATGTGATATGATTATCCTTGATTTCAGAGGTAAAGTAAAGACCCAGGTCATTGATGTTCAGAATAGAGACAAATTCTCCAAATTCTGCTGTTGTCCCAGACCACAGTATCAAAATGTCATCAATGAATCTTAACCATAACACAATGGAAGAGACATATTTCTCCATTCTGTCACAAAAAACAAATTCTCTCTCCCACCAGCCCAGATAGAGATTGGCATAGGTAGGAGCACATGGGCTACCCATGGCAACTCCTCTGAGCTGGTGAAAGAACTTATGTTCAAAGATGAAGAAGTTGTGCTCCAACACAAAACGCAACAGGATGAGCACAAACTGATTATGCACACCAAAATGAGCCCCTCTCTCATTGAGAAAGTATTCAACAGCACCACATCCCAAAGAGTGGGGGATGGAGCTATAAAGGGCCTCTACATCAAGACTTGCCAAATGGACATTGGATTCAACTTTGATCCCTTCAAGCTTCCTGAGGACCTCCATTGTGTCACGCACATAGGACGGAAGTGCCATCACGAAGGGCCTCAGAATCCTGTCCAAATAGATGCTAGCGTTCTGAGACACACTATCAATCCCAGAAACAATGGGTCTTCCTTTTAATGGACTAAGACCCTTGTGAATCTTGGGAAGACTATAGAAAGTGGCTATCTGAGGACAATGTCCCACAATAAATGACAACTCTCGAGCATCAATGATCTTCGCTTGTTTAGCCTCCCCCACAATCTCTTTGAGTTTAGCCATGTATTTTGCAGTAGGATTAGCACTCAGGATGCTATAGCAGAGTCTGTCCTTCAGGATATTATGACACATGGTAACATACTGCGCACGGTCCATCACAACAACATTACCCCCCTTATCCGAGGGTTTAATTATGATCCCCGTGTCACTCTCCAGTACCTTGAGTGCAAGTGTTTCATACCGTGACAGATTAAAATGTGGATGTTGATCTGCCACTAGTTTCTGCAGTTGATTTGTAACAACCGTGAGAAACACATCCAGCAGAGTGTTGTCATTTATTGGGGGATTGGTGGTTGAGGGAGCCCTCAGATCAGTGAAGGGGCCCTCACCCACTCCCCGTTGCCCCTCATCCAATAATTCCTGCAATACCCTGACATTTGCAAGATCTTCCTCCTGAATGCCAAGTTCAGCACATTGTCTTCTATCATGTGTACAGAAGAACTTCCTCCACTTCAATTTTCTAATAAATAAATTAAGGTCCTTCACCCAGGAAAAGAGATCAAAACGATTAGTGGGAATAAATGATAGACCCTTTTTCAGAACGACAGTCTCATAGTGCGATAAGGTTCTCCCAGACACATTGATAATTTGCATTTCCTCATCAACACAAGGAGCACCCAGCGTTAGTTGTCCCTGGGGTCCCTGTGCAGGTAATCGAGGATGGGGTGGCTCTTGCCTAAAAAACCATCCCTAATGGGGGCTCTTCCCCTAGTTCTCCCTCTTGGGGTACCCCGGGAAAATGCTTTACCCTGGGTCCTATTATTCCGAGCTGTCCTAAGAGGATATCTCTGAGTGTCCGTATCTGATAGATCTGGTTCAGAGGAGGACAACTCAGTCTCTACCTCCTGATGCCCCAGTTGTTTCAGGCCAAACTCAAAAATTCAACAGCAGAATTTGGAGAATTTGTCTCTATTCTGAACATCAATGACCTGGGTCTTTACTTTACCTCTGAAATCAAGGATAATCATATCACATTCCTTGACATCCAAATAGAGAAGACTAACCAGGGACATATCCAGACACAAATCTTTAGGAAAAGCACGGCCACCAATAGCCTTCTCAGATGGGATAGTTGTCACCCTAAACCCCTGAAGATGGGCATCCCAAAGGGTCAGTATATTAGAGCGAGGCGGAACTGTACCACACTATCAGACTTTCAAATGTCGGCCAATGGTCTGAGAAAGAGATTTGAGCACAAAGGGTATCCCAGTGGTGTCTTGAAATCGGCATACCAACATGCTATTACATCAAATAGGGAGTCCCTACTGAACCCTAAAGTATCTCCAGAGAAGGACAACGTTATGAGGATAATTGGTACCTACGATGTTGCGCACGCTGAGGTTAGAAATATCCTTACCTCATACTGGGACATCCTTAAAGCAGACCCGGACGTAGGTGGTTTAGTTGGGGACCGTCCTCAGATCACTTTCCGGAGGGGCCGTAATCTTAAGGACAGATTGGTGCACAGCCATCTGAAGACACCTGCTGTCACCACTTGGCTTTCGACTAACGTCACTGGGTCATTCCAGTGTGGTAGATGCAAAGCATGTAGCTCTGTTTGGAAAAGCAAAATATTCAAAAGTACTGTGACAGGAGTCACGTTTTCCAATAGGTCGTTTATCAACTGCCTCACCAAGGGGGTGGTGTACCTGATTACGTGCCAATGTGGCATGCAGTATGTCGGCAAGACAATAAGGGAGTTCAGACGCAGGATTCGGGACCATATTTGTGACATTCAGAATAAAGCTGACACCTCTGTTTCTCGACATGTATGGGACCATCACAAGGGAGACCCCTCCTCTATCAAGTTTCAAGGTATAGAACATGTCAGTATTCCTGCCAGGGGAGGTAATTGGGACAGACGTGTTCTACAGAAGGAGGCCCAGTGGATTTTCAGGATGCAAACCATCAAGCCACTGGGCCTCAATGAGTCTATATCCTACCTTCCGTTTTTATAAATTGCCTTGCCCAACTACTGTATCTCTGCATGTTTCTTTCATTGATATGTAATGGGAGTGCTTATGAGCTCGTTCCTGTACCGCTTTCAGCGTTCTCTCCTGTACTGTTTACCTACATTGGATCTGATGATCCATAGTTTGTCCGATCCTGACTACTGATACACTACTTTGTGGGCTTTTGTGCTTTGTTTTACTCATTAGATCACCTGTCTTGCACACATAGCGCTTATTCCAGCGTTGGTATCGGCGCTGTATGTTCTGGCCACCTTTAGCTCCCCCTTGTTACCATTGATGCTTTATGCATCTTTTTCATAGGCTGCGTGGTTACTATGGATCCGCCCCCTGGAGGGGCGTGTGTTCTCACACGCCTTATTCCTTCATTGGACGGCCCGATACTACGCAACGCCCCTATGGGTTGGGCTTGGGTGAATAAAACTTCCGAGTTTCCACGGCGCGCGTCAGACCACCATCAGATGTCTCATATGCGCCGTTACACTAAAACGAACAGCTGAATATCAGCTGACAGGCAACTGTACGTTAATTTATTCAGGCAACTCGTACCCCTGAGGACGCTCCCCTACAAGGTGCAGAAACGCGTTGGGAGTGTGCCTGTTAACTAATCTGTGGCAATCAGATCTCATCAATATTTGCCAAGCACTCTGAGTCAGTTTTTATGTGATCGTTTCACCTGTGATATAATCAGGCATCCATGAATGGGTGCTCGCTGATTATTTATCTTTTTGTCACATACATCTCAGTCTGCGCTCTTGATCTGGTTGCCAACGCCTGTACCTGGATCTTTTGGCACTCTGTGCCCTACCAATTTTAATAAATACTTTGTTAATAAACAATTATTTTAAACGTTTATACAGGCAGAATAATTACATCTTAGTAATTTAAACGTATACCTCTACACAGTAATCTCTTGTACTACTGCTAGAGTACCCACGCGGTCAGCAGCAGGATGACGGCTGTTATACACAGCCTGGCTCCTGCTGCAACTGCCGGAATCGAAATGTGTTTAACCCATTCATTGCCACTGTCAATAGCGACTAGTCAACAGTGACATCTAATGTCACCCCATTGGCGCCCCCGCAAAGAAATAGCGGGGCACCGTCAGGTTTCCATGGCAGCTAGGTGCCTAACAAAGGCCCCCAGGTCTGCCTTCAGCAACTGCCTATTAGGCCATGCCAGAGGCATGGCCTAATAGATTGCCTGTCAGTTTTACACTGACAGGTAATAATGCTTTGGTATACTAAGTATACCAAAGCATTATATAAGCGATCAGCAGATCGCATGGTGAAGTCCCCTGGTGGGACTAAAAAAAATAAATGTAAAAGCAGTTAAATAAAATTCATGAAAAAAATAAATAAATATTACATTCAAAATAAAAAAAAAGTGGTTTTACTTAGTAAAAGTGTCAAAACAAATAATACATACACATATATGGCATCCCCGAGATTGTTACGACTCGAACAATAAAATGAACACATTAATTAAACAGCCGGATGAACGGAGTCCAAAAAAAACGCAAAAAAACACAGCAAAATTCTTTCTTTTCTCCCTTGACCCCCATAAAAAAAGTCCCGACTCTTGGAATGCGACCGTGAGAAAACAAAAAATAATCCTTGGTCATTAACGCACAAAATGGTCTAGTCATTAAGGGGTTAAGACTATTTTATGTACATAAAGCTTATTATGACTATTTAGCATATTTTCCTTTTAAAGATGGGATTGCATGACCATTTGATTTCTTGTATTGTATTTGTTATTACTTGTTTGACACATTGTCATGACTATTGCTTTTGCATTCCATGTGTTATTGATTCCACATTTTTACTCGTAAATATTTTTTGTATTAGAAAGTGTCCTTCTTTGGGGACCAGCAAATCTTACTTTTAGGCCTCATTTACACGAGCGTGTGCGTTTTGCGCGCGCAAAAAAACGCTGCGTTTTGCGTGCGCAAAAGGCAATTGACAGCTCCGTGTGTCATCCGTGTATGATGCGCGGCTGCGTGATTTTCGCGCAGCCGCCATCATAGAGATGAGGCTAGTCAACGCCCGTCACTGTCCAAGGTGCTGAAAGAGCTAACTGATCGGCAGTAACTCTTTCAGCACCCTCGACAGTGACTGCCGATCACAATATACACCAACCTGTGAATAAAAAAAGACTTTCAAACTTACCATGAACTGCCTGCTTCCTCCAGTCCGGTCTCCCGGCCGTTGCCTTGGTGACGCGTCCCTCTCTTGTCATCCGGCCCCACCTCCCAGGATGACGCGGCAGGCCATGAGACCGCTGCAGCCTGTGATTGGCTGCAGCCTGTGCTTGGCCTGTGATTGGCTGCAGCTGTCACTTGGCCTTAATTGTCATCCCGGGAGGTCGGACTGGAGGAAGGAGCCGGGACTTATCGGTAAGTCCGAACTTCTTTTTTTTTTTACACGTATATGTATATTGTGATCGAAAGTCACTGTCCATGGTGCTGAAACAGTTTAAGTCTTTGAGCACCGTGGGCAGTGACTGTCTCCTGACGTCGCGTACCCGAACATTTTTTGCCGGGTTCGGTCGAAAAGAGTTCGGCCGAACCCGGTGAAGTTCGGTGCGCTCATCTCTAATTTGACACTCCGTTTGGATGTTTGTAACCAGAAAAGCACGTGGTGCTTTTCTGTTTACATTCATCCTTTTGACAGCTCTTGCGTGATTTTCGCGCATGCAACGCAGGACCGTCCGTGTGGCATGCGTTGTTTTCACGCACCCATTGAAGTCAATGGGTGCGTGTTGCGTGAAAAACGCAAGAATATAGAACATGTCGTGAGTTTTACGCAACGCACTCACGCAGCGCAAAATTCACGCATCGTCTAAACAGCCCCATAGACTATTATAGGTGCGTACGACACGCGTGAAAAGCACGCGCGTCGCACGCGCGTATAATACGCTCGTGTAAATGAGGCCTTAGGGCTCATTCTGACAAGTGTGTTCCTCGTCCGTGTGAAATAGCTGACAGCACACGGACCCATGCATTTCAATGGGGCTATTCAGACATGCGTGATTTTTCACACAGCGAGTGTCCGTTGCGTGAAACTCACTGCATGTCTTATATTGGCGCATTTTTGTGAAGTCTATGGGTGCGTGAAAAACACGGCAGCACACGGACGACATCCGTGTGCTGTCCGTGTTTTATGAATCAGTTGATAAAAAAATGCAGAGAATTTGTTTTTAAAAAAGGAAGTGTTGCAGAGGGTAACCACGGACGTGAAAAACGCACATGCAAAGCACACAGATGCCATATGCAACACAAACTGATGGCACACGGACATTAAATGCAGGAAATATGGTCCGTTTTTTGTGCACGTAAACTGGACATGCCCGTGCGAATGACAAAAAAGAAGCTGCAACAAAGAATCTGCCCAGGTCAAGCATTGAAAGGCCAAATTGACTAAGTAAAGCATTGACTATAATTGGCTGTAAAATGTTCCAAAGCTGGTACACAGGCAAAGCAGTAAAAAAGGATAAAGGATGGTCATCTTATTTGGTTTTCCATGTATTTGAGCTTTTGCAATTAGGTTGTATCACACTTTTACATACGGTACACATTTACCATAAAATAATCCTAAAAATTATTTTTATACACCTTTTGTCAGAGAGGAAAAATTCTGTGTCTTAGCAACGAAAGTTCAGGACATGCCTTCAATACTGCAGTGCATTCTATTTTTATAATAAATTATACTTTATATGTGAAACTTTACATAAATTGAAACACTCATGAAAAACTACATATGGAAGATAAACGAAAAGTAATGTGTTAATAACCTCTCAAGCAAATAAAATAATCTAATATATATGCTGCAGTATAGTTGCATATTAGATGCTATTATTATTATTATTTATTTCTTCTTTTACCAGACAAATTAATAATAACTATCTGCATGCATCATAAATATATAATGCATTATTATTAAAGATTCTAATGCAGAGTTTAAATTCTGATGTTTGCATGGGTTTCCTCCCACTCCCCAAAAAATATACAGATAGAAAAATTAGATTGTGAGCCCCAATAGGGACGGTGAATGAGAACAACCTCAGCACTGTGGAATATGTTGGTGCTATATAAGTAACAGAAATAAATAAGTAAGGCTTGGTTCACATCTGCGTCAGGGCTCCGTTCATGGGTTCCGTCTGAACTTTCCGTCAGGGAAACCCATGAACGGAAACCAAACAGAAACAAACGGAAACCATAGCTTTCTGTATGCATTACCATTGATTTCAATGGTGACGGTTCCAGTGCAAATGGTTTCCGTTAGTCACCGTTCTGTAAGGTTTCCATTGTTTTGATGGAATCAATAGCGCAGTCAACTATGCTATTGATTCTGTCAAAATAATGGAAACCTTACAAAACGGTGACAAATGGTAATGCAAACGGAAAGCTATGGTTTCCATTTGTTTTAGTTTGGTTTCCGTTCATGGCTTCCCCTGACGGAAAGGTCCGATGGAACCCATGAACGGAACCCCAACGCAGATGTGAATGAAGCCCATCAGAAATAAATGAATACAAATTCTTATAAAAAGTTTTCAGTTTTTGATCAGACATAGGCAGTACACCACTTCCAGCCATTTTTCAGATTTTCATTTGACATTTTTCCTCCCCACCGTCCAAAAGCCATAATTTTTTGCATTTTCCATTGTTATAGTCCTATGAGGGCTTGATTTTTGCGGAATGAGTTTTAGTTTTTCATGCACCATTTGTTGTACCATATAATGTACTAAGAAACAGGGAAAACAATATTTGTGTGGTAGAAAATGAAAAAGAAAAACAGTGATTCCTCCATTGTTTTTTGCGCTTCATATTTATGGAATTCATTGTGCAATTAAAACGACATGTTAACTTTATTCTACGTGTCAATACGAATACCAAATTGATATAGTTTTTTCTGTATTTTACTACTATTACAAGGAAAAAATTAACTGTGAAAAATAAAATTTAGAGATCCATAACTTTTTTATTTTTCCATCGATTAAGCGGCATGAGGGCATATTTTTTGCCGGATGAGCTGCAGTTTTTAATGATACAATTTTGGGGTACATGCGAGGTTTTGATCACTTTTGTGGGAGATGAGGTGAGCAAAAAACAGTGATTCTGGAGTTCTGTTTTTTTTTATGGCTCATTCCGTGTGGGTTAAATAATAATATATTGTAATATTTCAGACTTTTACGGATGCGGCGATAGCAATTATGTTTATTTCTTTTTTACAATGCTTTAGGGGAAAAATGGGAAAAAGGTTTTTATTGAACTTTTTATATTTTATTTGTACATAAAAAGAAAACTTTATTTAACAGATTTTTAACTTTTTTAATTAGTCCCCCTAGGGGACTTGAACCAGCGATTGTTGGATCACTTTCTGACAGACAGAGGCAGGGCTTAAGGGTAGGGCCACACGGAGCGGCCCTGACACAGTCGCAACGCGGCTAACAACAGCGACGGCACCATGTTGGGTGCGGCTGTCAAACAGCCTGTTAGTGGCCACATGTTAACGCGGATAAACCGTCCCTTTATCTGCAAAATCGTGCGGCCATGAATTAATACACCCTTTATGGTCGCACGATTTCGCAAATTACAACAACTTATCCCTTATTCATTCCCTATGGCAGCGCCAGAAAAAGCCGAACACTGCACTCCGCTATGTAACCGGAATACTCTTAACGAGGTATTTGACAGCCGATCCCACATAGTGCAAGCGCGGTTGTTGGCCGCATTGCGACCATGTTAGGGCCGCTCCATGTGGCCTTACCCTAATAGGGGCACAAAGATGGCAGACCTGGGGGTCTTCATTAGGCCCCTAGGCTGCCATAGCAACCATTAGAACCACATGATGGCATTGTGCGGGCGGGGGGGGGGGGGGTTGGCCATGAGCTGTTAGAGGGAGTCACCCCCATCTTTCTAATGATTTAAATGCCTCACTAATGATCGCAGCATTTAATGGGTTAAACTAGCGGGATCGCGCTAGCTACAGTGTAGTGTCAGCTGTAACATACAGCCGACACCCACTCAATACTTCCCCTACCCCGGCTATGACGTAGGCATATGTCAAATGTCGTAACACACAGTGTTTTGATGCGTTTTTTGGGCCGAAAATGTTACGGCCAGATGTTAGTTTACAGTCTATAGTAAAATATGAAAAATCATACCTTACATAGGGTTTTGGTTTTTGCTGTTTTTTGTAGCGGTTTGGGGGTTTAGTGGAGCCTTTATCAACTGCATGTTGTGCTGTTTTTCTCAATAGGCTCCCATATAGAACTTGGGGTAATTATACTGCAAAATGTATTCCTAAAGGCAACAAGTGTAAATAACTAAAACTAAACCCCACATGGCTTACCATAACTGTCAAAAGTTAGATGTGGATTTAAAAACACAAATCTGAGGGGTTACATATTGCATTTAAAAATAAAATATTTTAATAAAATCTGTAAAAAGGTAATAAAATCAGCTAAAATACAAAATAAAAGGCAGTTTTTCAAAGAAATCAAAATAAATGTAAGTATATAAATGAAAAAAAAATACAAGGTCAGAGCATGTAAGACCCCTAACTAATGGTAACGGGAAATTGGTCACTGTGGTCAAGAGGAGCCAGAGCAGCCAAATGGGTTCTTTATCTCTGTATATAAAAAATAAGAAAGAGTAGTTGATGTAGACGAGGCCAGCGCAGTTAATATATTAATTACTATACGCATTTAGCTAAATGTAGATATGGTTCAAGCAAAGTTAACCGGTTCAGGATCATGCTATTTTAAAGGGGTTGCACACTACTAATCAAATAATTACCTATCTGCCGGATAGGTCATCAGTATATCGTCGGTGCAACTCCAAGACCCAAACCCCGCACTGTTAAGCCGCTTCGGCTGCCTCCGTGCACCGGATGTTATGGCCCATTATGCGATGTATGGAGCCGGAAGCAGTTGGCTCCGTACATTGCATAGCAGCCGTGCTGCCAAACTTCAGCTATGCTCCTATTCACTTGTATAAGAGCAGTGCTGCAGTACTGCATCTCAGCCGCTATTCAGTGGCCGGAGCCAACTGCTTCCGGCATGCACGTCCGGTGCTCAGAGGCAACTGGAGCGGCTTAAGGTCACATTCAGATGTGGCGGAATTGCTGTGGAATTCCGCTGCGGACAGTCCGCAGTGGAATTCTCCAGCAGCCGTTTTTTACATTTGTTTCAATACATTTTTAGGCACATTAGTTCAGACGTTGTGGGAAAACTCCGCTGCGGACCATAGGCTGCAGTGCGGAATTTTCAGTCCGCAGCATGTTGCGGAGAAGAAGCAGAATTTAATTGTGTATTTCAGCCTTTGCAATGCAAAAACTGAAATCTGTTGTTAAGGATCTGCCAGGCACAGCTTCTGTATCCACGCCCATAGGTAATCAGTCTGCACCTGCTTCTATGTCTGTGAGACTGACTCCATCTTCCACCACTCAGGATGGCAGGCTGAGTAGTGGGAGAGCCTATCACAGCCTGGCCAGATGGATCTAGATCCCGCCCTCTGTCTATTTATACCTTCCTTTCCTGTTCCTCCTTGCTTGTGATTCTTCTCGTTTTGTTTCCTGGCCCTGCTGCAGATTCTTGTACCATTTGACCCTGCTTCATATTGACCCTGGCTTACTGACTACTCTCCTGCTCTGCGTTTGGTACCTCGTACACTCCTGGTTTGACTTGGCTTGTTCACTACTCTCCTGCTCTGCGTTGGTACCTCGTACACTCCTGGTTTGACTCGGCTCGTTCACCTCTCTTGTTGCTCACGGTGTTGCCGTGGGCAACTGCCCCTTTTCCCTTGCTTCTGTGTACCCTTGTCTGTTTGTCTGTCGTGCACTTATTGAGCGTAGGGACCGTCACCCAGTTGTACCCCGTCGCCTAGGGCGGGTCGTTGCAAGTAGGCAGGGACTGAGTGGCAGGTAGATTAGGGCTCACTTGTCTGTTTCCTTACCCCCATCATTACATAATCACAAGCCCATATAACTACTCTACCCTGGTCACTCACACTACTATGGACCCCCTTGAGACCCTGGTTCAGCAAATGCAGGGTCTCTCCCTACAGGTCCAGGACCTGGCAAAGGGGGTCAAACAGCCTGATGCTACCATGGTAGTGCCCCTCACCTCACCTCTTGAACCCCACCTCAAGTTGCCTGACCGGTTCTCAGGGGACCGGAAGACTTTTCTCTCCTTTCGGGAGAGTTGTAGGCTCTATTTTCGTTTAAAGCCCCACTCCTCCGGTTCTGAGAGCCAGCGGGTGGGTATAATTATGTCCCGGCTCCAGGAAGGGCCCCAAGAATGGGCCTTCTCCTTGGCTCCTGACGCCGCTGAACTTTACTCCGTTGATCTTTTCTTTTCTGCTCTCGGACTCATTTATGACGAGACTGACAGGACTGCCTTTGCCGAGAGTCAGCTGGTGACCTTACGTCAGGGTAAGAGACCTGATGATGAGTATTGCTCTGACTTTAGGAAGTGGTGCGTAGCTTCTCAGTGGAATGACCCTGCCTTAAGGTGCCAGTTTAGGTTGGTTCTGTCGAACGCCCTGAAAGACCTGCTAGTTAGCTATCCCTCTCCTGACTCCCTAGACCAGGTTATGGCTTTAGCGGTACGACTTGACCGACGTCTCAGGGAACGACAACGTGAACGTTTTTGTGTTTTCTCCTCTGACTTCCCCATGATGCCTCCCGAGGTTCCGTTGCTTCGTTCTTCCACGGAAGACTCGGAGGTACCTATGCAACTTGGGGCCTCCGTGTCCCCCCAACAACGTAGAGAGTTCCGCAGGAAGAATGGTCTCTGCTTCTATTGTGGGGATGACAAGCATCAAGTGAACACCTGTCCTAGGCGTAAGAATAAGCAGCCGGAAAACTTCCGCGCCTAAGTGATCATCGGGGAGGTCACTTGGGCGCACAGGTATTTCCCGTAAATATGAAACGTAATAAAATCTTGCTTCCCTTTCAGGTCTCTTTTGGTGGTAGGTCTGCTACCGGCAGTGCCATCGTGGATTCAGGGTCGTCTGCTAATATCATGTCTGTGGAATTTGCTATGTCTCTAGCTATGCCTTTGATTGATTTGCCTAAACCTGTCCCGGTAGTGGGTATCGACTCCACTACTCTTGCTAATGGTTATTTTACACAGCATACCCCTGTTTTTGAACTCCTTGCTGGCTCCATGCATTTGGAGCAGTGCTCTGTACTGTTGATGCAGGGATTATCGTCCGATTTGGTTTTAGGCCTTTGTCACGAACACCACTCCTGGCACACGTGACTTGGATGCTACTGTAAAGGGGAACTCCGCTTGTCCACTCTCACTATTACACACACCTATCGCAACAGGCTAATAAGGAGATAAAGCGCACCCCAAAACCAGTTCACACACCCACACCAAACGCTGCCACCACTTGCCGTATTAGGCCGACAAGAGCCTCCTCCTGGTAACGCACACGTTCACACAGGCACACACTGAATCTAAATAGCATTCAACAGATTATGCTTTTCCTCTTCGAGGTTGTGGGTAGGTTTAGAGCAGCAAGGAACAAACTTATTAATTTTAAGGTTTAATATACGAAAGTACAGTGCTTTCAAAGGTTACAAAAATGATGTAAATAAAATGACATACATATAAGCAAAACAGTTACAAAATAAAAGGGAATAAAGCAAAGAATAACAGAACTCTTACGTATGGGATAGGTTAGAGATCCCGCTGAGGAGAACAGCTTGAAGGTGGACAGAACTGCAATGTGGTCGCATCTCCTGTGGTCTGACACTGTGTATTTCTTGGTATGCCACTATAAAGGGTCCAAACAAGACCCCTCACCCCTCCTCCTGGTCAGGTGGAAGGAGGATGGCTAATTACATGCAAAACAGGCAAAGTTGTCGGACAAACTTCTAATCGGTCACAACTCTTTATATGAATCTCGTAGCGAGATACCATGTCCGACAAGTTCCCGGGCATATTTTAACCAACCCTGGCATACCAAACATGACTATGAAATATTAATAATTGTAACCAACATTCAGTTCTGGGGTTTCTCATGGCCGAGAATCCCTGCGCTTGAGACCCAAGGAGCGTCTGAGGTCCTGGATCATATACACCTAGCTGGGTTATATACAATATGAATTATGACAGGGGGGGCTTTGAAGGATTATATTTCTTTTGTCCCATACAGCCATTTCTGTAGACATGTGGGTACTGGAGTCTCTCTGTCTGGCTTCCAAAGTATTGATTAGATTAGCACCCATGGTGTGATGGGAGCCCCACAGAGACAAAGTTGGTCCTTGTGTTGTCATGCAAACTAATTTGATTATGTCTCTGGAAAAGGACATCCTGATTATCCCCCCCACCGTCAGGGACATTTACCTGATGCATGGGTTTTAAAACATAACTCATGACACCTCTCCCTTTTATAGATGGCATGGGAGATTTATTCACAACCTGAAAATAAGGAATATTACATCCCCCAAGGACTGGTTTATCACACCTCCCTCTTTATGATGTGCCCTGGGAAATTGACTTACAGGTCATTTCCCAAGCACATCCCCTTGGCGGGATAACCCATCTGCGTTCCCATGTTCACTTCCCTTCTTATGCTGGATCGTAAAGTCATACTGCTGTAGAGCTAGGCTCCACCGCAGTAATTTGCCATTATCACCCGCTACCCTGTGTAACCAGCTAAGAGGGTTGTGATCGGTCACTACCGTGAAATTACGCCCATAAAGGTAGGGTTGCAACTTCTGCAGGGCCCACACTATGGCTAAGCACTCTTTCTCTACGGTGGCGTATGCCACCTCCCTGGGCAGAAGCTTCCTGCTTAAATACATAACTGGATGTTCTTCTCCCCTTGAATTTATCTGGCTGAGAACCGCACCCAGGCCATAGGCACTGGCATCAGTCTGGACCACGAACCTTCGGGTGAAATCTGGGGCTTGCAACACTGGAGAACTGGCAAGGGCAGCTTTCAGCGTGGCAAGAGAGTTCTCACAGGTGGCTGTCCAATTCACTATCTGAGGCAGCTTCTTCTTGGTTAGTTCAGTCAGGGGCCTCGCTAGGGCACTATAGTTAGGAACAAATTTGCGGTAGTACCCAGCGGTACCCAAAAAGGACATCACATGTTTTTTCGTTGTTGGGGTGGGCCAGGCTGTGATTGCATCTACCTTCCCGGGCTCTGGTTTCAGAGTCCCCCCACCCACTCTGTGTCCTAGGTATTGCACCTCCGTCATGCCTATCTGACACTTTCCGGGCTTGATAGTCAGGCCTGCGGTTTGGACCCGCCTGAGCACCTGCGACAGGTGCGACAGGTGTTCTTCCCATGTGGAGCTGAACACGGCAATGTCATCCAGGTAAGCTACTGCAAACCCTTCAAGTCCCTCAAGCAGCTGATTCACCAAGCGCTGGAAAGTGGCAGGTGCGTTTTTCATGCCAAAGGGCATCACCCTGGATTCATACAATCCGAAAGGTGTAATGAAAGCAGACCGTTCCTGCGCTTCTATGGACATGGGAATCTGCCAATATCCTCGACTCAAATCCATAACGGTTAGGTATTGAGCGCTGGCTAACTGATCCAGTAACTCATCTATGCGGGGCATCGGATATGCATCAGAAACCGTGATGGCATTTAATCTCCTATAGTCTACACAGAACCGAGTTGTCCGGTCTTTTTTGGGGATAAGGACTACAGGGGAGGCCCATGAACTCTGCGATTTTCGAATTACGCCCAGATCCAACATTTCATCTATCTCCCGTTTAATATCTGCCCGCACCTCTAAGGAAACCCGGTAGGGGGGTTGTCTGATAGGAAGATGCTCCCCAGTGTCCACATGGTGGACTGCCAGCTGGGTTCTCCCCGGTTTCCCAGTGAAAGTGGCTAGAAAGGGATGTAATACCCCCCGCAGCTGGGACATCTGGTTCGCAGATAGCTTCGGGCTAATCTGGGCATCCTCAATGGACCCAACCTCTTTCGCGGTAGCGACTAGATCTAGAAGGGCATCACTTTCCCCTTCCTCTGGCCAACTGCACACTGGCAGGGCGCATGCTTCCCGGTCATAATGGGCCTTCATCATGTTGACATGAAAAACCTTCTGCTTTTTCCTCGCATGATCTATGGTCACCACATAATTTACATTATTTAGGCGTTGGTGAATGGTATAGGGGCCTTCCCACGCGGCTTGTAATTTATTTTGAGTCATGGGGACTAACACCCATACTTTCTGGCCCACTTCATAAACTCTTTCTCTCGCATTGCGGTCATACCATTTCTTTTGGCTGGCTTGGGCCTGCACCATGTTCTCCCTTACCAACCCGGTCAGGGTTTGCATCTTATCCCGGAACCTCATGACATACTCTATGACTGATACCTCTGGAGTAACCAATTCTCCTTCCCAGGATTCTCTTATCAGATCTAGGGGGCCCCGTACTCGTCTTCCATACAGCAGCTCAAAGGGGGAGAACCCCGTTGAGGCCTGCGGTACCTCTCGGTAAGCAAACAACAGGTGGGGTAGATACCGCTCCCAGTCGCGCCCCTGGGACTCGACCAACATCTTGAGCATTTGTTTGAGGGTCCCGTTAAATCGTTCACACAGACCATTAGTCTGTGGGTGATAGGGACTGGCTACAAGGTGTTGCACCTGCATTTTCTTACAGAGGCACTGCATCAGTTGGACATAAACTGGGTCCCCTGATCGGTAAGCATCTCCCTGGGAAATCCTACTCGAGCAAATACACTTATCAGGGCATCAGCCACCTTGTCGGCCCGAATGGAGGATAATAGGATAATGCTATGGCTTCTGGGTACCGAGTAGCATAATCTACCACCGTTAAGATGAAGCGTTTCCCAGAACTGCTGGGTATGGCCAGAGGCCCAATGATATCCACAGCGATTCTCTGGAAGGGCTCATCAATGATTGGCAAAGGGGCTAATGGGGCTTTTGGGATATGTCCCGACTTCCCCACCCTTTGGCATGTCACACAAGAACGGCAGTAGTTTGCTATGTCAGTTCCCATTTTAGGCCAATAAAAGTTATGAGCAAGCCTGGCTTTTGTCTTCTGTACCCCTAAATGTCCAGCTAAGGGGATCTCATGGGCAACCCTCATTAATTGTTCACGAAACTGGTGGGGTACTATGAGCTGTTGCTCTGTTAACCATGCCTGTTGGTGATCACAGGGAATAGTCTCCCTATACAGCCTGCCTTGATCCCAGAAGATCCTCTCCTTGTCAGATTCGTCAGGTGTTTTTCCAGCAAGGTCCCTTAGCTTGTCTAAGCTGGCATCATCATATAAAGCGGCCTGGAACTCTTGGCTCTGGGTGGCTAGGAGGGAAGTAAAAGCGACAGCCTCGCTGGGCTCCTCTGTGGCACTTTCTGGGCTGTTAGCTGGCAGACAGATATCTAAGTTATGGCTATTTTGACTGCGGGTCACGGCTGATATGTAAGTCCGCTTCTGGCTAACTAGGGTCTGGGGGTCAATCTGAGTATATACCATATTACCGTTATCAGGACATATCTCTAGAGCATCACTGGTTATATGACTATTACCGATTACCTTAGTAGCATCCCCCAATAGTATGGCATTACATGGTTCCACATGGTCACATAGCACATTAACATCATTAGACAGTTCTACATGGCAGGGTTCAGAAAGATCAAGAGGGGAACATATTACCTTATCATCAACATCACACATTTCAACAGAGCTTGCGGGGTCATCAGCAACATCTGATGCAACATACTGAGATACTAACCGTCCCAGGTCAGTACCTAATTAGACATTCGTGGGAATATTTTCAGACACCCCCACTTCTTTTAACCCCCTCCCTGTACCCCAATCAAGGTACACCCGTGCCATGGGCAAAGCGGGGTGGACTCCCCCAATCCCTGTGACAGTCAGGGTTTTTCCAGGAATAATGTCCTCCATAGACACAAGTTCGGGACGGACCAGAGTCATCTCAGCGCCGGTGTCTCTCAGCCCCACAGTGACGGTATTGCCCACAGTAACCGACTGTAGATTGTCACTGGGTTTCCCCTGAATCCCACCCACACACAAAACAGCTGGAGAGGACCCAGGTGGCTTGGGCAGGGGGGCATTCTTCTTTTTCTCAGGGCAGGTAGTGCTGAGGTGGCCCAATTTGTTACACACAAAACACCTGCGGGAATCAAATGCAGGCCTGGTGGGGGGAACAGGGCCAGGACCCCCTGAGGGTCGGTTGGCAAAAGAAAATGTGTTTGTAGTTGGCTTACCCCCTTTCCAGTTGGCAATAGAAGGTTTCCGCACTGCTGGTTCCCGGTTGGCAAGATAGGCATCCGCAATGTGTGCTGCCTGGGCCGCATCCTTGGGCTCTCGGTCCAATACAAACTGTCGCACTTCCACAGGGCAAATGTGCAGCAATTGATCTTTAATAATCAGATCCTCCAGGCCCTCAAAGGTAGTGATGGAAAACCCTCGGATCCACTGCTGGAGGTTGATTCTCAGGCCATCTACCACATCCGAGTAGCTGTCATTAGGTCCGCGTTGTAAAGTCCGGAATCTTTTGCGGTACACCTCTGGGGTGAGGTTATATTTCCGGATCAAAGCTTGTTTGATGGCATCATAATCCCCATCCTGGTCTAGGGGAAGAGCTGCAAACACTTCCAAGGCTTTGCCTTTTAACCCTGGGGTTAGGTACCTGGCCCATTGCTCACTGGGTAACTGGTACTGTCTGCAAGCCTTTTCAAATCCTCTTAGGAAAGTGTCCAGGTCCCCATCCTTTTCCATAACAGGAAAGTGCTCCAGACGGGGTTTAAAGGTGGTTATTGTATCCCTGGACTCTCTGTTCTGTGGTGTAGAAGTGTGCAATTGGAGTCGTGCTAACTCCAGCTGGTACTCTCGCTCCGCCTGGCGCTCTGCCTGGCGCTCTGCCGCCTCTCGCTCTGCCTGGCGCTCCGCCATCTCTCGCTCTGCTTGGCGTTCTTGTAAAATAAGCTGCATACGCATTTGGGGGTCACATTCACTCATCTGTTGAAGAATTAGGGGCAAACAAGAGTCCATTCCACTCCGAGAACTGCTGCTGCTGGCACCCTCTGGGTCTGCCAGTTCCGGAGCCATATCCATTGCTTGATCCCCATGTGCTGTATAGGTCCCTGGCTCAGGTACCACATGGCGTTGGTGCTTGGCATCATCCTCTACCAACGCCCGGATCAGCATTTCTTTTGTTTTGTCAGTCCCATCCAGACCTCTCTGCTCACAAAGGCTGATCAAAACGGCTTTGTCTTGCTTCTTGTAAGTAGCTGCCATCTTAGCAGTTACTTGCCAAATAAAAATAGAAAAGAAAAACAAGAAGGGAGGGGAACTGTATGCAAGTATGTCTTAATTAATAAAAAATAAATAAGCACTGAGTTTGTCCTTATAGACCGGTGAGCTCCTCGCAAGGATTCTGCCAGTCCTTAAGTGCAAGGGTTAATTACTTAATCCAGGCACTTAATGCTCTAATAAAAAAATAAAATTATCCCACCGCTGCCACCACTCTGTCACGAACACCACTCCTGGCACACGTGACTTGGATGCTACTGTAAAGGGGAACTCCGCTTGTCCACTCTCACTATTACACACACCTATCGCAACAGGCTAATAAGGAGATAAAGCGCACCCCAAAACCAGTTCACACATCCACACCAAACGCTGCCACCACTTGCCGTATTAGGCCGACAAGAGCCTCCTCCTGGTAACGCACACGTTCACACAGGCACACACTGAATCTAAATAGCATTCAACAGATTATGCTTTTCCTCTTCGAGGTTGTGGGTAGGTTTAGAGCAGCAAGGAACAAACTTATTAATTTTAAGGTTTAATATACGAAAGTACAGTGCTTTCAAAGGTTACAAAAATGATGTAAATAAAATGACATACATATAAGCAAAACAGTTACAAAATAAAAGGGAATAAAGCAAAGAATAACAGAACTCTTACGTATGGGATAGGTTAGAGATCCCGCTGAGGAGAACAGCTTGAAGGTGGACAGAACTGCAATGTGGTCGCATCTCCTGTGGTCTGACACTGTGTATTTCTTGGTATGCCACTATAAAGGGTCCAAACAAGACCCCTCACCCCTCCTCCTGGTCAGGTGGAAGGAGGATGGCTAATTACATGCAAAACAGGCAAAGTTGTCGGACAAACTTCTAATCGGTCACAACTCTTTATATGAATCTCGTAGCGAGATACCATGTCCGACAAGTTCCCGGGCATATTTTAACCAACCCTGGCATACCAAACATGACTATGAAATATTAATAATTGTAACCAACATTCAGTTCTGGGGTTTCTCATGGCCGAGAATCCCTGCGCTTGAGACCCAAGGAGCGTCTGAGGTCCTGGATCATATACACCTAGCTGGGTTATATACAATATGAATTATGACAGGGGGGGCTTTGAAGGATTATATTTCTTTTGTCCCATACAGCCATTTCTGTAGACATGTGGGTACTGGAGTCTCTCTGTCTGGCTTCCAAAGTATTGATTAGATTAGCACCCATGGTGTGATGGGAGCCCCACAGAGACAAAGTTGGTCCTTGTGTTGTCATGCAAACTAATTTGATTATGTCTCTGGAAAAGGACATCCTGATTATCCCCCCCCACCGTCAGGGACATTTACCTGATGCATGGGTTTTAAAACATAACTCATGACACCTCTCCCTTTTATAGATGGCATGGGAGATTTATTCACAACCTGAAAATAAGGAATATTACATCCCCCAAGGACTGGTTTATCACAGCCTTCCCTGGTTGCAGTTGCATAATCCCACGTTTGACTGGAATACTGGGGTTCTTACCAAATGGGGTAATGAATGCTTGACGTCATGTTTTTCTGTTAATTCTATTTCTCCCCCTGAGGAGGTGAACACGATACCTGAGTTTGTTCAGGATTTCGCTGATGTTTTCTCTAAGGAGGCCTCCGTAGTGTTACCTCCTCATAGAGAATATGATTGCGCTATCGATTTGGTACCAGGAGCTAACCTCCCTAAGGGTAGGATATTTAATCTCTCTTGTCCCGAACGTGAAGCCATGAGAGAGTATATCCAGGAATGCCTGGCCAAGGGTTACATTCGCCCCTCTACTTCTCCAGTAGGTGCTGGCTTCTTCTTCGTAGGGAAGAAGGATGGTGGTCTTAGGCCATGCATTGACTACCATAACTTGAATAAGGACACTGTAAGGAACCAGTATCCCCTTCCTTTGATTCCTGATCTCTTTAATCAGGTTTAGGGGGCCCAATGGTTTTCTAAGTTTGATCTACGGGGGGCGTATAACCTTATCCGCATCAAAGAGAGAGATGAGTGGAAGACTGCGTTTAACACGCCCGAAGGTCATTTTGAATACCTCGTCATGCCCTTTGGGTTGTGTAATGCTCCCGCGGTCTTCCAGAATTTCATAAATGAGATTTTAAGAGATTACCTGGGGGTATTTCTTGTAGTGTACCTTGATGATATACTTGTGTTTTCCAAGGACTGGTCCTCCCACATTGAGCATGTCAGGAAGGTGCTCCAGGTCCTTCGGGAAAACAAACTGTTTGCGAAGACCGAAAAATGTGTGTTTGGGGTGCAGGAGATACCATTTTGGGGTCAAATCCTCACTCCTCATGAATTCCGCATGAACCCCGCCAAGGTCCAGGCTGTGGCGGAATGGGTCCAACCTGCCTCCCTGAAGGCGTTACAGTGCTTCTTGGGGTTTGCTAATTATTACAGGAGATTTATTGCTAACTTCTCGGTCATCGCTAAGCCTCTTATGGACCTCACTCACAAGGGTGCTGATCTCCTCCGCTGGCCTCCTGAGGCTGTCCAGGCTTTTGAGGTCCTTAAGAAGTGCTTTATCTCGGCCCCGGTGTTGGTTCAGCCCAACCAAATGGAGCCATTTATCGTGGAGGTTGACGTGTCCGAGGTGGGAGTGAAGGCTGTCTTGTCCCAGGGTACCAGGTCCCTCACCCATCTCCGTCCCTGTGCCTACTTCTCCAGGAAGTTTTCGCCCACTGAGAGTAACTATGATATTGCCAACCGCGAACTCTTAGCCATTAAATGGGCATTTGAAGAGTGGCGCCACTTCCTGGAGGGGGCTAGGCACCAGGTAACGGTCCTTACCGACCACAAGAATCTGGTTTTCCTAGAATCTGCCCGGAGGCTAAACCCGAGACAAGCTCGATGGGCGTTATTTTTTACCAGATTCAATTTTTTGATTACCAATAGGGCTGGGTCTAAAAATATTAAGGCTGATGCACTGTCGCATAGCTTCATGGCCAGCCCTCCTTCGGAGGAAGATCCTGCTTGTATTTTGCCCCCAGGTATAATCATTTCCTCTATTGATTCTGATTTAGTCTCCGAAATTGCGGCTGATCAAGGTTCAGCCCCCGGGAACCTTCCTGAGAACAAGCTGTTTGTTCCCCTGGAATTCCGGCTAAGGGTACTTAGGGAAAATCATGACTCCGCACTATCTGGTCATCCAGGTATCCTGGGTACCAAGCACCTCATTGCCAGAAACTATTGGTGGCCTGGGTTGCCTAAAGACGTTAAGGCCTACGTCGCCGCTTGTGAGGTTTGTGCTAGGTCCAAGACTCCCAGGTCCCGACCAGCGGGCTTACTACGTTCTTTGCCCATTCCCCAGAGACCTTGGACCCATATCTCCATGGATTTTATCACCGATTTTCCTCCATCTCAAGGCAAGTCGGTGGTGTGGGTTGTAGTAGAAGACCGCTTCAGTAAGATGTGCCACTTTGTGCCCCTCGAAGAACTACCCAATGCTAAGACGTTAGCTACCTTGTTTGTCAAACACATCCTGCGTCTCCATGGGGTCCCTGTCAATATTGTTTCTGAAAGAGGGGTACAATTTGTTTCTTTGTTTTGAAGAGCCTTCTGTAAAAAGTTGGAGATTGATCTGTCCTTCTCCTCTGCCTTCCATCCTGAAACTAATGGCCAAACTGAGAGGACTAAGTCTCTAGAACAATATTTAAGGTGTTTTATCTCTGACTGTCAATATGATTGGGTCTCATTCATTCCCCTCGCCGAATTTTCCCTTAATAACCGGGTCAGTAACTCGTCAGGGGTCTCCCCCTTTTTCTGTAATTTTGGGTTTAATCCATGGTTCTCCTCCGTTTCACCTGGTAGTTCCAACAATCCAGAGGTAGAGGTCGTTCATCGGGAACTGTGCACAGTTTGGGCCCAGGTTCAGAAGAACCTAGAGGCGTCCCAGAGCATACAAAAAACTCAGGCAGATAGAAGACGTTCTGCTAACCCCTTGTTTATGGTCGGGGATCTGGTGTGGCTATCGTCAAAGAACTTGCGCCTTAAAGTCCCGTCCAAGAAGTTTGCTCCCCGGTTTATAGGGCCGTACAAGGTCATTGAAGTCCTCAATCCTGTCTCCTTCCGACTGGAGTTGCCCCCATCTTTTCGAGTACACGACGTGTTTCATGCCTCCCTCCTTAAACGCTGCTCCCCGTGCTTGGCTCCCTCGAGGAAACCTCCTGTCCCCGTTCTCACCCCTGAGGGGGTAGAATTCGAGGTGGCCAAGATTGTGGACAGCAATATGGTCCAAGGCTCCCTCCAGTACCTGGTCCATTGGAGAGGATACGGGCCTGAGGAGAGGACTTGGGTACCCGCCCGGGATGTTCACGCTGGGGTATTGGTCAGGAGGTTCCACCTTCGTTTCCCCAATAAACCAGGTCCATCTAGAAAGGGTCCGGTGGCCCCTCATAAAAGGGGGGGTACTGTTAATTATCTGCCAGGCACAGCTTCTGTATCCACGCCCATAGGTAATCAGTCTGCACCTGCTTCTATGTCTGTGAGACTGACTCCATCTTCCACCACTCAGGATGGCAGGTTGAGGAGTGGGAGAGCCTATCACAGCCTGGCCAGACGGAGCTAGCTCCCGCCCTCTGTCTATTTATACCTGCCTTTTCCTCCTTGCTTGTGATTCTTCTCGTTTTTGTTTCCTGGCCCTGCTGCAGCTTCTTGTACCATTTGACGATGCTTCATATTGACCCTGGCTTACTGACTACTCTCCTGCTCTGCGTTTGGTACCTCGTACACTCCTGGTTTGACTCGGCTCGTTCACTACTCTCCTGCTCTGCGTTGGTACCTCGTACACTCCTGGTTTAACTTGGCTCGTTCACCTCTCTTGTTGCTCACGGTGTTGCCATGGGCAACTGCCCCTTTTCCCTTGCTTCTGTGTACTCTTGTCTGTCGTGCACTTATTGAGCGTAGGGACCGTCGCCCAGTTGTATCCCGTCGCCTAGGGCGGGTCGTTGCAAGTAGGCAGGGACTGAGTGGCGGGTAGATTAGGGCTCAATTGTCTGTTTCCTTACCCCCGTCATTACATCTGTGGCAAGTCCGCTGTGTTTTCTGCAAAGTCTGAATTACCTGTCAAATATGCAAATGTTGGTGCAGATTCGTTGCGTAATTGCCCCAAATCTGCACCGACATTTGCAGAGGAAAAACTCTGCTATGTCTGACCGTGCTCCAACGGTGTGGACCCCCACAGATTATGTGGGGGTCCGCATATGGGGGTCATATTTGTCCAGTAGTGGACAACCCCTTCAAGCCTTCAGGACCAGACATTGTTTAGCCATGTTCAGCACACGTTAGTCGAACGGCTCTACCTTTTCTTTATTAGGTTAGCGACGTGATATTTGCAATACATTTTATCATGAATAACGCAGGTTTCTTTTTGTACATTTTTATATACATCAGTTCTGCTTTTTTAGAATTTTTAGGCTTATAATTTCAAACAAATAAAAAAAATGCTTTTTTATCATCATTGTCTGGTCTGTAAATTTTGATATAATATATGCCTATTTTAGGATAATTGGGTCAGGGTTAGCGTTACAACAATGAGTGGCAGGGGAATCTTATTTTTATGTTATTATTATTATTGTGGTCTGTCCCACAAAGGTCAGAAAAGACTATTAGGGGACTTTATTCTATTTATTTTTATACAAAATTTCTCCACTGTAAGAGCCTGCTACAGGGAAAATTAATTTTATAACTATTAGGACTGTAACGGGTCTAGTTAGATCCAGCAGCAGAATCCCAGTAATGGCATCCGGGCAATCATGTGACCAGTCACACGATCACTGTCCTGCCCCCACTTCACACACCCCCGGGGTCTATGTGGAGCTCGACAGGCAGCTAAACACCTTCCTACTAGCGAATAAATGAGACTGGTTGAAAGTCTGTAGCTTTATTAACTGGTCATAGGATTAGGGTAAAACTGAGGAACAAACAAGAATATACATTAGATTACAGCAATACATAAGAACAAGGCACATTGAATAAATGTACTACATATACAGGTAACAGGCTGACATATATTAAGCCTATATACAAATAAACAGTAGAGATAACAGTTATAGTACAATATGAACAGTGTATGGCAGTACAAATACAGTATAGGACCAGACATGGCCGACCATGAGGCTAGGCCGAGCTTCACAACTACACCAACTGATATATTACAGTCCCATGTAACAGAGTGAATACTGTCCTAACAGTATTCCTGTGGCTGCTGATAGCCAGTAATATAAACCATCTATCTGCTTACCGACTATACTTCGACAAGAAGGATGGAATGAATCAAATGGTTCTCTCTCTGAGCAGACATAGAAGAGACTGCCCTTCTTCTTCCCAGAATGCTTTTCACCTTCTCATGGGTGGGGAAAACAAGAAATTACACAAAGGAGGAAATTACTAAGACTGGCCACTAGATGGCACCTGGAGCACTAATTACTTGCATAGAAAATAACGTCACAAATCTCAGTCTATAACATTACGCCTATGAGCAGCACAATCACAGTACTAATAGATGCAGCGGCTCCAGAATTCAGATGGATTACACCCAAGAGTTCTTAAATTCCTGGTCATAATATTCAAAGATTCTCCAGTGACTTGCTTAGTTCACAAGGGACTGGCGCAGGGCAATGTGGTGCCAAATTTAAAAAAAGGGCTCTAGGTCTTCCCCCCGTTATTATAGACCAGTAACTTTAACATCCATTGTGGGGTTGTATGTTTGAGGGGCCCTTAGGGGCCAAGTACAAGAGTGTGTGACAGAAAATAGTATCATAAGTGATAGCCAGCATTGTTCTACTAAGGACAGAAGTTGACAAACCATGCTAATTATGAAGAGGTATGTGGAAGCCCGGAAAGAGGACTTTGCAAAGGCGTTTAACACTGTCCCTGATAAGTCTCTTAATGAGTAAAATACTATGAGGTCTGTAGGTTTAGAAATAGTTTTTAATTGGATTGAAAACTCTCTACAGAACCATACCCAGAGAGTTGTGGTAAATGAGTTCTACTCTGAATGGTCACAACTCACAAGTTATAAGTGGTGTGCCTTTTGGAATGTATTATCCCCAAAGTTAGTAATGGCAGATACTATGTCAGCATTTAAAAAAGGGATAGATGCTTATCTAATGACGTATGGCATGGAGGGTTATAACTAATTTAGCAATAAATGACATATAATTGATCATGAATTTTTGAACTTGATGGATCTGTGTCTTTTTTAAACCTATGTTATTTTGAAAACCCCAAGGTTCATTGCTGGGAATGCTATTATTGCACTTATTTATTATTGATAAAGAAGATGGGATTATTAGCACTGTTTTTATTTTTGCTGGTAACACCAAGCTATTTAGTTTAGCAGTTTAAACACTGAATGTTTTGGCATACACTTGACAAATGAGATGAAATGTGGATAAATATAAAGATATACATCTGGGTACAAAAATATCTGCATGCACCTTATGTCCTAGGGGGAATAAAACTGGGAGAGTCACTTGTAGAAAAGGATCTGGGTGTACCTGAAGATCATGGCGTAAATGACAGCATGCAATGTCAACCAGCTGCTAGGGCCTGTAGAATACTGTTGTGTTTTAAGAGAGACATGAATTTGCAGGACTGGTAGATAACTTTACCTCTTTACAAAGCATTGGAATATGCAGTTCAGTTCTGGGCACCAGTTTATATAAACTGATAAGGGGCATGGAGGATCTTAGTTATGAGGAGAGATTAAAATAATTAAATTGATTCAGTCTTGAGAAGAGAACATCTTGTATATACTTATATAAGCTTAACTTGTCTAAGTACTGTACATAAATGGCCCATACAAAAGAATATAATGAAAAACTGTTCCATGTAAAATCCCCTAGAAAGACAAGGGGACACTCCCTCCGTCTGGTTAAAAAAGATTCAATCTCCAGAGGCAGGAAGCCTTCTTTACCAAAAGAACTCGGAATGTGAATTAGACTACAGCACCTCAAGAGCTGGTTACAGCACCAACAGATAATAGCTTCAAAATAGGCTCAGATTAGTTCTTACAACAAATTTGATTGATACTCATTGCGGAACTGATCATGGAATTCATTAGGAGTCTTGGTCACACCAGAGACTCTCTACGCAACGGTTTAGAGAGACAGTAGGGGGAAATGTTTGGGGGAAGAGGGTGGTTTGGAGGGGGTGGGAATGCCTGGCCAACATTGTTCATTTTTTCATTTATCTATGAAATATACAAACTACAATTGTTTTGTGAAACGTGAGAGGGGAAAAAGGATGAGCTGGAGAAATTTGCCATTTGTTAACATTTCCCATATGTCTACTTTATGTTTGCATCGTTTTTTGAACATCTTTTTCTTTTTCTGGGACGTTACAAAGCTTAGAACTTTAGCAGCAATTTTTCATATTTTAAAGAAAATTTCAAAAGGCTATTTTTTCAGGGACCAGTTCAGTTCTGAAGTGGCTTTGAGTGCCTTATATATTAGAAAGTCCCCATAAATCACCCCATTTTGAAAACTTCACCCCTCAAAGTATTTGAATCAGCATTCATAAAGTGTTTTAACCCTTAACCCTTAACCCTTTAAAGCAAAGTAGAGGTGAAGTTTACAAATTTTATTTTTTTTGCCGAAATTCATTTGTAATACATTTTTTTTGTACCACAGAAGGTTTTACCTGAGAAATGCAACTCAATATTTTATTGCCCAGATTCTGCAGTTTTTAGAAGTATCCCACATGTGGCTCTAGTCTGGTAAAGAACTGATGCACCGGAAAAAAAAATATTTTAGGCACCTTGTTAGGTTTGAAGAGGTCGTGTGGTACCAAAACAGTGGAAACACCCCAAAGGTTAACCTATTTTGGAAACTACACCTCTCAAGGAATTTATCTACGGGTATAGTTAGCAGTTTGACCACACAGGTGTTTCACTAAATATATTGGAATTAGTCTGTAAAAATGAAAATCCACTTTTTTTTCCAGAAAAAAGGAATAAGGAAGAAAATGCACCCCAAAATTTGTAAAGCAATGTCTCCCGATTACGTCAATACCCCATATGTGGTTATAAACTGCTGATTGGACCCACAGCAGGGCTCAGTAGGGAAGGAGCGCCATTTGGATTTTGGAACACAGATTTTGCTGGAATGGTTTTCGGTGCTATGTCGCATTTGCAACGCGACCAAAACAGTGGAAACACCCCAAAAGTTACCGCATTTTGGAAACTACACCCCTGAAAGAATTTTTCTAGGGTTAAAGTTAGCATTTTGAACCAACATGAAAATGAAAATCTACTTTTTTGGGAAAAAAACTTATTTTTAAATTAAAATTTTAAATTTTTACAAGGAATAAAGGAAAAAAAGAACCACATTATTTGTAAAGCAATTTCTCCTGATTACGGCAATACCCCATATGTCGTAATACACTGCTGTTTGGACCCATGGCAGCGCTCAGAAGGGAAGGACTGCCATTTGGATTTTGGAGCACGGATTTAGCTAGAATGGTTTTTGGTGACATGTCACGTTTGCAACACCCTGGAGGGACCAAAACAGTGGAAACCCCCCAAAAGTGACCCTATTTTGGAAACCACACTCCTCAAGGAATTTTCTAGGGTATAGTGAGCATTTAGACCCCACAGGTCTTTTGCAGAATTTATTAGAATTAGGCCACGAAAATGAATTTCACATTTTTTTTTAAACCAGTGCTGTAGCACTGTAATTTTATTCAGGATTACAATATTCTTTAGATACATTACAATAGCATAAAAAAAAATCAAATATCTCCCCTAAACCCACATCTCAAGACCCCCAAGTAGGGGAAAAAAAGGGAGAGAAAGAAAGAAGAAAAACAGATAAATAAATAAAATAAGACCATAATTACACTATACATGGTAAAACCTATCAGTTATTTCCAGACTCAGAATCTGAGTCCATCAGGAGTAGCCATCTAGTCCATTTTCTAATAGTTAGTTGAAAATGTATTATTCCACTATCCGCTAAACACACTTCATAGGTATAGCATTGATTCACTTTTGTAAAGGATTTGCCAGACACAGCTTCTGTGTCGACGCCCGTGGGCAATCAGTCTGCACCTGCTCCTATGTCTGTGAGACTGACTCCATCTTCCACCACTCAGGATGGCAGGCTTAGCAGTGGGAGAGCCTATCACAGCCTGGCCAGACGGAGCTAGCTCCCGCCCACTGTCTATTTATACCTGCCTTTCCTGTTCCTCCTTTGCCTGTGATTCTTCTATGCTTGTTTCCTGGCTTGCTGCTGCTGCTTGTACTACTCATCCTCTGCTTGTTATTGACCTTGGCTTTCTGACCACTCTTCTGCTCAGTGTTTTGTACCTCTTTCTCTCCTGGTTTGACTCGGCTCGTTCACTACTCTTGTTGCTCACGGTGTCTCCATGGGCAGCTGCCCCGTTTCCCTAGCTTCTGTGTACCCTTGTCTGTTTGTCTGTCTTGCACTTACTGAAAAACCTATAGAGGAAGAGGTCAAGTACAACTCACATAATGTGTGATAGAAACAAATTTCTTTATTGACAAACAGAGACACAAATAATTAAAAAATGAGTCATACAATGTAAAAAAGGCGTCAGCCCATGCAGGATACATGAGATGGTATTGGGACATAAGCATATATTATATAGACCCAAGATTGGATGCTGATATCTGTACTAGGCTGAATACATATAACATGTAGGAAGCAGTGTATTTATAAAGTGCCAATGTGCAAAAATAGTGTGCTTCCGGTAGGGAAGACACCATTTACTGGTATCAGAAATTATAACCAGTAAAGGTAAGTTGCATAGTAAGACAATACAAAAAAGCCAATGTATGCAGAGTACAGCCTAAATCAAGTGAACAAGCAGCCACATTTGCCGAAACGCGCGTCGGGTCTAGCGTCTCCCCCATGCGGTGACATGAATCTGGGTACGTACTTTCATTGTTTGCATTAGACTCCTGTGGCTGCTTGTTCTTGGGTCTCTATAATATATGCTTATGTCCCAATACCATCTCATGGATCCTGCATGGGCTGACGCCTTTTTTACATTGTATAACTCATTTTTTAATTATTTGTGTCTCTGTTTGTCAATAAAGAAATTTGTTTCTATCACACATTATGAGAGCTGTACTTGACCTCTTCCTCTATAGGTTTTTCAGTATATTTATGGTCAGAGTACCAGGTTACATTGGGGTTATGTGTATGATCTTCCATTCTATATAGTTGTGGTTACTTATATGTAATTAGACTGTTATTTATATAAAAAAAGATATTTACATTGTCTTCATTGAATTGGAGTTCGTACTATTGCTTCTTGTGTACAAATTGGTTACTTGCACTTACTGAGCGTAGGGACCGTCGCCCAGTTGTACCCCGTCGCTTAGGATGGGTCATTGCAAGTAGGCAGGGACTGAGTGGCGACTAGATTAGGGCTCACCTGTCTGTCTCCCTACCCTGTCATTACACAATTACCATCTGAATAGTCATATTTTTATCTCCTTTCCAGTTTGAGGCTATTAATGATCTTACAGCAATGAAGATCTGATTAGCTATCCATCTGCACTCTAAAGGAATATGTGGTAATAAACTGCTGTTTGGACCCATGGCAGCGTTTAGAAGGGAAGGAGCGCCATTTGGATTTTGGAGCACGGATTTAGCTGGAATGGTTTTCGGTGCCATGTCACATTTGCGACGCCCTGGAGGGACCAAACAGTGGAAACCCCCCAAAAGTGACCCCATATTGGAAACGACACCTCACAAGGATTTTTTTCTAGGGGTATAGTGAGCATTTAGACCCCACAAGTCTTTTGCAGAATTTATTAGAATTAGGCCACAAAAAAGTAGAAAAAACACCACAACATTTGTAAAGCAATTTCTCCCGAGTACGGAACTACCCCACATGGGGTCATATTTTTTTTTATTACAAATGAATTAACCCTTTCAGGACTGATCTATTTTTTTGCTTTCTTATTTTAGTTTTTCACTCCCCGCATTCCAAGATCCATAACTTTTTTCATTTTCCATCAGTAGAGCGGTGTGAGGGCTTATTTCTTGTGGGAGGAGTTGTAAATTCTATTGACACCATTTAAAGTACCATAAAATGTACTGGGAAACTTTAAAAAATATATATGTAGGCTGAAATTGGAAAAAACTGTGATTCCTCCATTTTTTTGGGGGTTTCGTTTTTACGGCTTTCACCGTGCGGTAAAAATAGAAACTTTACTTTATTCTGCTCAATACAGTTGCGGTGATACCAAATTTATATACTTTGTTTTTTATATTTTACTACTTTTATAAAGACAAATTTCTTAAAATAAAAAAATTGTTTTGATTCACCTCATTCTGAGAGCCGTAAGTTGTTGGTTTTTTTCGGTCGATTGGGAAATGTGAGGGCTTTTTTTTTGTGGTACGAGCTGTAGTTTTTATTGGTACTATTTTTTGGTACATAAAAAGTTATCAATATGTTGTTTAACATTTTTTTTTGAGAGCTAAGGTGACAAAAAAAACAGCGATTTTGGCGGTTTCAATTATTATTAAAGACTTATAATAGGAAAAAAGCAGTTCTTGTTTTTTTTTAACATAACTTTTAATTTTACACTATTATTTTTACACTTTTATTAACTTTTTTTTACTTTTTTTACTTGTCCCACTAGGGGACTTAAGGACCTGCAGCTTTGATCGCTGCTAGAATACATTGCACTACCTACGCAGTGTAATGTATTCTAACTGTGTCATTGTGACGTGACAGTAACTCCGGCTGCTCCTTCTAGGCTTACGTACATGGCGACTCAGAGGCCATTGTCTGGCCTCCGTTTGCCATGACAAGCATTGGAAGCCCCCACAATGACTTAGTGGGGGCTGCCAATACGCTTCAAACCCCTTAAATGCGGCGATCACAATCGGTCGCCGCAATTAAGGGCATGCCCAGACGTGGCGGAATTCTTCCGCAACTGTCCGCATCAATGCCGCACAAGATCTGCATTGCAGATTCTGTTGCGGATCTGCCCAAAATGGGCATTAAATCGATGCGGACTAGCCGTTGCGTATTGAGGTGAAGTACTTCCCTAGTCTCTATCAGTGCAGGATGAGAGAAGGGACAGCACTTTCCCTAGTGAAAGTAAAAGAATTTCATACTTACCGGCCATTGTCTTGGTGACGCGTCCCTCTTTTGCCATCCAGCCCGACCTCCCTGGATGACGCGGCAGTCCATGTGACTGCTGCAGCCTGTGATTGGCTGCCACCGTCACTTGGACTAAAACATCATCCTGGGAGGCCGGACTGGAGGAAGAAGCAGGGAGTTCTCGGTAAGTATGAACTTCTATTTTTTTTACAGGTTGCTGTATATTGTGATCGGTAGTCACTGTCCAGGGTGCAGAAACAGTTACTGCCGATCGCTTAACTCTTTCAGCACCCTGGACAGTGACTATTTACTGACGTCGTCTAGCATCGCTCCCGTAATTACGGGTGCACACACGTAGTCACCCGTAATTATGGGTGCACACACGTAGTCACCTGTAATTATGGGTGCACACACGTAGTCACCCGTAATTACGGGAGCCCCATTGACTTCCTCAGTCTGGCTGTAGACCTAGAAATACATACAGTGAAGGAAATAAGTATTTGATCCCTTGCTGATTTTGTAAGTTTGCCTACTGTCAAAGTCATGAACAGTCTAGAATTTTTAGGCTAGGTTAATTTTACCAGTGAGAGATAGATTATATAAAAAAAAAACAGAAGATCACATAGTCAAAATTATATATATTTATTTGCATTGTGCACAGAGAAATAAGTATTTGATCCCCTACCAACCATTAAGAGTTCAGCCTCCTCCAGACCAGTTACATGCTCCAAATCAACTTGGTGTCTGCATTAAAGACAGCTGTCTTAAATGGTCGCCTGTATAAAAGACTCCTATCCACAGACTCAATTAATCAGTCTGACTCTAACCTCTACAACATGGGCAAGACCAAAAAGCTTTCTAAGGATGTCAGGGACAAGATCATAGACTTGCACAAGGCAGGAATGGGCTACAAAACCATAAGTAAGATGCTGGGTGAGAAGGAGACAACTGTTGGTGCAATAGTAAGAAAATGGAAGACATACAAAATGACTGTCAATCGACATCGATCTGGGGCTCCATGCAAAATCTCACCTCGTGGGGTATCCTTGATCCTGAGGAAGGTGAGAGCTCAGCCGAAAACTACACAGGGGGGAACTTGTTAATGATCTCAAGGCAGCTGGGACCACAGTCACCAAGAAAACCATTGGTAACACATTACGCCGTAATGGATTAAAATCCTGCAGTGCCCGCAAGGTCCCCCTGCTCAAGAAGGCACATGTACAGGCCCATCTGAAGTTTGCAAATGAACATCTGGATGATTCTGAGAGTGATTGGGAGAAGGTGCTGTGGTCAGATGAGACTAAAATTGAGCTCTTTGGCATTAACTCAACTCGCCGTGTTTGGAGGAAGAGAAATGCTGCCTATGACCCAAAGAACACCGTCCCCACTGTCAAGCATGGCGGTGGAAACATTATGTTTTTGGGGTGTTTCTCTGCTAAGGGCACAGGACTACTTCCCCGCATCAATGGGAGAATGGATGGAGCCATGTACCATCAAATCCTGAGTGACAACCTCCTTCCCTCCATCAGGACATTAAAAATGGCTCGTAGCTGGGTCTTCCAGCACGACAATGACCCGAAACATACAGCCAAGGCAACAAAGGAGTGGCTCAAAAAGAAGCACATTAAGGTCATGGAGTGGCCTAGCCAGTCTCCAGACCTTAATCCCATCAAAAACTCATGGAGGGAGCTGAAGATCCGAGTTGCCAAGCGACAGCCTCGAAATCTTAATGATTTACAGATGATCTGCAAATAGGAGTGGGCCAAAATTTAATCTAACATGTATGCAAACCTCATCATCAACTACAAAAAACGTCTGACTGCTGTGCTTGCCAACAAGGGTTTTGCCACCAAGTATTAAGTCTTGTTTGCCAAAGGGATCAAATACTTATTTCTCTGTGCACAATGCAAATAAATATATATAATTTTGACTATGTTATTTTCTGTTTTTGTTTTTATATAATCTATCTCTCACTGGTAAAATTAACCTAGCCTAAAAATTCTAGACTGTTCATGTCTTTGACAGTGGGCAAACTTACAAAATCAGCAAGGGATCAAATACTTATTTCCTTCACTGTAGGTCCAGCCAGAATGAAGAAATGTCATGTTAAAAAAACAATACGCTCCGCAGCACACATAACATCTACATTACATCTGTGGACTTCATTGTGGAATTTTGAATCTCCATTGAAGTCAATGGAGAAATTCCGCAATGAGTCCGCAACCAGTCCGCCACACGTCCACAACAACCATTGTATGCTGCAGACACCAAATTCCGCACCGCAGCCTATGCTCTGCAGCGGAATTGTCCGCAACGTACAAACGAACCCTAGTAAAAAGCTGTGGAAGGCAATGGAGCAATTCCGCCATGTCTGGGCATGCCCTTAGGGGTTAATTGCCTAAATCAGCGGCTATGGTCCGCTGACCAGCAAGACCGGAGTGTCAGCTGTCAGGGGGCAGCTGACCTCCCAGTTCCCGGACACTGTCCGTTAGGACGTACAGTTGCGGCACAGCGCCGGAAGAGGTTAATATTCTCAATAAACTATGTTAGTCTATAATGTCTCCAAGAGACACATTTAACACATCAAAGTTCAAACAGTTTATTTCCATGGTGTAAAAATCAGATCCATAATTCACTTTTATCTAGTTATTCAGGGGGTTTTATCTATATTTATTCACAATAGAGTTGGTTTTTGACCCGTTGTCCACTTATATTGATAAATTTGGTTGTTTTATATTTTTTATACAGGACTATTAATAGTAGCAAATATATATTTGCTTCTGCATATATCCCGCTACCATTCACTGATGAGATGTGATACAGACGTAGCCATCTTTATCTTGACTGATAATTTTGCTGCTTTGTGATATCACACAACAAAAGCCATTAAAAAGCCATTAAAAAGCCATTGAAAAAGTCAAGTTAAGGGTATGTGCACACGAGAACTGGCTTTTACGTCTGAAAAGACAGACTGTTTTCAGGAGAAAACAACTGCGTCGTTTCAGACGTAAAAGCTCCTCCTCGCATTATGCGAGGCGTCTTTGACGGCCGAACATTTGAGCTGTTTTTCATTGAATTCAATGAAGAACGGCTCAAGTTACGTTTCAAAGTGCCCTGCACTTCTTTGACGAGGAAGTCATTTTACGCGTCGTCGTTTGACAGCTGTGAAACGACGACGCGTAAATTACTGGTCGTCAGTACAGTATGTCGGCAAACCCATTCAAATGAATGGGCAGATGTTTGCCGACGTATTGTAGCCCTATTTTCAGGCGTAAATCGAGGCATAATACGGCTCGTTTACGCCTGAAAATAGGTCGTGTGAACCCAGCCCAAGGTTTCTTGAGACTGTATTTAATTCGTTAAAAATCATGATGAAGATGGCTACATCTGTATATGCAGTTTTGAGTTTTGTGCAGGATAAAGAGTACACTTATTTTTTTTTTGTATTAGGGAATTTTAACAATAATATGGATTCAGGTTTGGATAAATTCAAAGGGATACTTAATTCTGAAAGCAACATGACTTTTTTTGGAAAATGTATGAACGAACCTAATTGATTAGATGGAGGGAATGCAGTTGTAATGCACAACAGTTTTCTAAAGCGTATAGTTCATTGTCAAGTTTAGATATAGGCTTTTGTGATAGCTTATTTTCTGGGTTTAGATAGAAACATGAAATTCAGCACTAGAGGAAATTTTTTTTTTTATTTTTTATTTTTTTATTCAATACAATATAAAATTCCATACAAGTAAGGAATAAAGAAAATACAATTATGCACATTTTTACATTTTCCCCCTACTCCCACCCCCCACCCTCTCAAGACCGATCTTGGTAAAACAAAAAACAAAAAGAACAAAAATTCTTACCACTCTACACTAAAAAATAAAATGGTTGACATAGAAGATTGCTCCAGAAGGAGTAACATCAGATTATTGGGTTTTCCAGAAGGGGAAGAAAGGGAAGGTGTTGAAACTTTTGTCCAAAATTGGATCAAAAACAAAATAGGAATTGAAAATCTGTCTCCTTTGTTTGGCATAGAGAAAGCTCATAGAGTACCAGCAAGAGTGCCTATCCCTGGTTCTAGACCTAGAGCTATAATAGCCAAGGTTCTAAATTCCCGGGATAGAGATAATATATTGAGAAAGTCAAGGGAGTTACAAAATCTATCCCATAACAATTCAAAAATAGCAATCTATCCTGACTACTCATATGACACTCAATTAAAGAGACAAGCTTTTGGTCCAGTCAAGAAAAAACTCAGAGAGGCAGGGATTAAATATTCTTTAATGTATCCAGCAAAATTGAGAACAGAATATCAGGGTAAGGTTAATTTTCATTCGTCACAGGAAGAGACATTTAAGTGGTTAGCAAGTTTGAAATCATTATGAATTAATTAATGGTGTATTAGGGGAACATGCGTTGGTTGAGAGACTTGTTAAAAATATGACAAGTCAACGGAAGGGAAGGGGAGGGGGGTGGGGCAAGACCGGTCTGGTATTGGTATACATTAAGAATTTTTTACGAATATGTTATATAAAATTTCTAATATTTGTTACTTTTCATTCTGTTAAAACGCACGGATGAACACTAAAATTGTGGTATGGAATATTAGGGGTATGGGGGAAAAATTAAAACGTTTTACTATTAAGAATTATATAAAAAAACAGTTTCCATCAATTACATGTTTGTTAGAAACACATTTGACACAAGAAACAATCCCAAGATTGGGTAATAGGTGGTGGTCACAACAGTTTCATTCTATACACTCCTCCTATTCCAGGGGAGTGAGTGTTCTTATTCACTCGGGAGTGCAATGTGAGATACTTGATAAAAATATAGACAACGAAGGTAGATTCATTTTTATTCACTGTAGATTAAAGGAATTAATTTGTATTTTAGCTTTTGTATACATTCCACCTCCGTTTTCATCCGTGGTGTTCAGGAAGTTATGTAATTATATTATTAGTAGAAGCGATTGTCCTGTAATGGTTTTGGGGGATATGAATTGTGTTATGGACGAGGTAATGGATAGGGTTAGCTCTAAGGGAGGAAATAAGAGCCCAATTAAAACATCATTGGCGAGGATAAGTGAAGAAATGGGTCTAGTAGATATATGAAGACTGAAAAACCCTAAAAAGAAAATGTACTCTTGTTATAGTGGTTTACACCATACCATGTCATGTATTGACTTGGTATTGTGTAGTGAATCACTTGTTACAACTATTGGGAAAATAAAATATGACAACAAAAGCATTTCGGATCATACGCCACTTATTGTGGACATAAAAATAAATGAAAAAAAGGAATTCATTACGCCTATAAAAATAAATCCACATTGGTTCTCATTATTAAAAGACCTTGAAAATATTAAAGTTGAAATTCATAATATTTTGTCACTAAATTGGGAGACTGCCCCAGACTTAATTGTCTGGGAAACATTAAAAGCCTGTATAAGGGGTATCCTTTTTGAAAGAATAATAAGATTAAAAAGAGAATATAATAAGATTGAGCAGGGAAAAGAACGAAGTGCAAATTTGTTGGAGGCAAATTACTTTGAAACCCCTACGGAAGATAGTTTAAAGTTGTGGCTTCAGGCCCAAGAGGAATATAAGGCCTGGTTAATCGAGAAAGCACAAAATAAATTATTTTTTCTGGGGCAGAAAAATTTCTGTGAATCAGGAACACCAAATAAACTGTTAATGAGTATTATTAAAAATCAAAGTCAGAAGAATAATATTTTGGCAATTCTTGATAAAAGAGGGAATATGATTAAGCAAGATTATGAAATTAGATCAGAATTCTTGAATTATTATTCAGAATTGTATGGCTACGGAAAAAAGTATAATGAAGAACAATTGGAGCTCTTTCTAGATTCAATGTCTTTCTCCCCCTTGTCTGATATTCAGAAAGATGAGTTGGATCGACCAATCTCCCTGGAAGAATTAAGAAATGCATTGACTAGTGTTAAAGGAAATACAGCACCAGGTTTGGATGGTTTCCCATTTGAACTGTATAGAACATTTGGGGAAGAACTATTACCAGCCCTGTTAAAAACATTGAGTTCGGCAGTGGTAGAGGGCAAATTGCCAAGCTCAATGATAGAAGCTAATATAGCTTTGATGTTGAAACCAGGTAAATGCCCGGAAAGGATGGAATCTTACAGCACTAGAGGAAATTTAAAACACTTTGGCTGTGATTTTTCTCTGACCATGAAAAAGTTTTAGATGAATTTAAATTTATTTTTGGGGACTGTGGGATGGTATATCTTAGAGAACTTCTTCAGAAGAGGATAACAAAACATAAAAAAATTGATGAAGAAAAAATGTAAGTAAAGAGACAAAACAGTGATGCTTTAGAGAAATCATATATTAACCCCTTTCCGCCACAGAGATTTTTCTTTTTTTCACTTTAGTTTTTTTCCTCCCCACCTTCCAAAAGCCATAACTTTTCATTTTTCCATCGATATAGCCATATGAGGGCTTGATTTTTGTGGAACATGTTTTCATTTTTAATGGCACCATTTATTGTACCATATAATGTACTGCAAACCTATGAAAAAATTATTTGTGGGGTGAGATGGAAAAAAAACAGTGATTCCTCCATTGTTTTTTGGAGTTCGTTTTTACGTTATTCCCCGTGCGGGAAAAACGACGCGTTAACCTTATTCTGCGAGTCAATACGATTACGGCGATGACAAATTTATATTGGTATTTTTATGTTTTACTAGTTTTAAAAGGGAAACATAATTGTTCAATAAAAATCATAGCTTTGAGCCATAACTTTTTTTTATTTTTTTGTCGATTGAGCAGTATGAGGACTTTTTTTTGCGGGGAAAGTTTTTATTGGTACCATTTCTGGGTATGAAAGACTTTTTGATAATTTTTTATTTCATTTTTTTTTTGTTGGAGACGAGGATAACCAAAAAGCATTGGTTAAATAATGTTATATTGAAGTAGTTCAGACTTTTCAACACCAGTTATGTTTCTTTAATATTTTTTTTGCATTGCTTTGGGTGGAAAAACAATTTAATAGTATAGGCTGCAGGCCACGTTAGGCCTGCAGCCTATAAGACACTGGGACAGAGTCCCTGCGCAGGCCGGCATAATGATGTCATTGCATCATGCTGGCCTACGCAAGGGTCGTGTCTGAGACAGTGAAGCGCTATGTCCATCACGGGAACGGGGCTAGGTAAAAAAAAAATTGGGGGTGTTGCGCTATCTACTGTTGATGGGGGCTGGCTGTGTGGTGCTATCTACAAGGGAGGGGAGCTGGCTATGTAGCGCTATCTACTAGGGATGTGGGCTGTGTGGAACTATCTACTGGGGGAGGGGCTGTGTGGTGCTATATATTGGAGGGGGGCTGTGTGGCGCTATCTACTAGGGGGCTGTGTGGCACTATCTACTGGGGGGCTGTATGGTGCTATCTACTAGGGGGCGTATGTGCTGCTATCTACTGGGGGAGGGCTGTGTAGCACTATACAGGGGGAAGGCTGTGTGTCACTTCACAGGGTGGGAGGGCTGTGTGACAAAATACAGGGGAAGGGCTGTGTGGCACTATCTACAAGAGGGGGGCTGTGTGTGGCACTATGTACAAGAGTGGAGGCTGTGTGTGGCACTATCTAAAAGAGGGGACGGGCTGTGTGTGGCACTATCTACAATAGTGGAGGTTGTGTGTGACACTATCTACAAGAGGGGGGCTGTGTGTGGCACTATCTACAAGAGGGGGGCTGTGTGTGGCACTATCTACAGGGATTTGTGTGTGGCACTTTTATTATTGTGGGGCCTAAAGGGGGTACTATTATAGTGTATGGCACCAAGGGGGCATTATTTCTATCTGGGGCAGTATAAATGATGGGGTGTTTTTAGAGGTTGGGGAGGTGCTAGAATAGCAAGAAGCCAAAGATGTTTGTGTTGCAAATTCTACAGAGGCAATTTCGAGTCGGGAGAAGGCGTCAGAGCAATCTGGGCCGGATGAAGAAGATAAAGAAAAGTGAGCGACTCCAAGCTGAGAAAATGTCACTGTTGAGTCACTGGATTTCACTCTATTGTATTAAACAAGTTTTCCCATGTTAGACATTCATGGCATATCCACAGGAAATGCCAAAAATGTCTGATAGATACAGGTCCCAGCTACGCTGCTTCCATAACTGCCATTCACTTCTATGGGAGTTACGGAAACAGCGTAACTCAGCAAGCTTTGCTGTTTTCGAAAACTCCAGACCATCTAACCAGGAAGTGGCCAGAAAGCAGTGGGAGCTGAGATTAACTGGGTTTAGGGGCCCCATTCTAGAGATAGGTGGGACCTGCATTGGGACAAGAGGTGGGATCTGCATCTATCGGACGTTTATGGCATATCCTGTGGATTTGCCATAAATGTCCAAGATGGGCAAACCCCTTTAAAGTTTTCACTCACTGTGTGGTCAGTCACCACACAGTGGTGGCCTCCTCAAGCACTGTATGGGGTGCCACCCCGACTTCACCACCACATATACACTTATTTTATTATTGGTTTACTACTTTGGTTTTAGTATTTTGCTGTATAAAGTACTTATACTAGTGTATTGGTTATTAGAAGTATTTATTTTAAAAATATATAGTTTTTTGCTTTTCTGTCATCACTTCCTCGGTTCAGCACTATTGCATTCCTATAGGTGAAGTATCGCAAGTTAGTCCTGCCTGATAAGTGCCAGCGAAATGAGCAAGATAAAGTCATTATAAGTTAGTTACATGAGTGCTTTGTGTTATACTCAGTTGTTAACTGCTTCCTGACATCAGCCGTATATCTAGACAGCGCTGTCGGGAAGGGTTTCCCGCAAAGCGCAGTATAGCTACGTCACGGTGATAGTGTGGAGCTAGTCTCCGATCCCGCCAATTAAACCCTCAGATGCTGCGCTCAATAGAGATCGCAGCATCTAAGGGGTTTTTAGCCACCGGTGCCCCAGCATTGAGATTGCTAGGGTGCCAATGACTGTATTGACAACCGGAGGGCTAATACTGGCCTCCCATTTCTTTGGCTACGGAAACCTCCTAGGTCCCGCCCAGAGGCAGGGCCTAAAAGGCTTCCATAGCCGATGGCAAGATGGCGCCGGCTCAGAAGTTGAGCCAGCGTCATCAGCAGTGGGTGTCAGCTGTATGTTGCAGCTGACACCCTGCTGTAAATGCAGGGACCGGAGCTAGCTCCGATCCCATCCATTAACCCCTTAGATGCATCGATTGAAAGCTATTGCTGCATCTTAGTGGTTTGCAGGGCTGCCGATGGCTACTATGGCAACAGGAGGCCTAACAATGGCCTCCTGCTCTGCCAATTACGGAAGCCGATTAGGCCCCATCCAGATGCGGAGCCTGTTTGGCTTGTTTTCTGTGAATGACTGACAGTTCTAATACATTGCACTACATAGGTTACATATAGGTAGTGCAATGTATTACAACAGCAATCAGTTGGACTTTCAAGTCCCATAGTGGGACTAAAAAAAAGTAGAAAAAAAAAGTAGAAAAAAAGTGAAAAATAAAGTTGTAAAAAATAAAATAAACATTCCTAGTAATAAAATAAACCACAATCACCCATTTTTCCCTTATCAAATCCTTTATTATTGAAAAAATAAATGAACCATACATGTTATTTATACCGAGCGGTGAACGCCGTAAACAAAACCCGTAAAAAACAATGCCAGAATTGCTGTTTTTGGTCACTTTGGTTTTAAAAAATTGTAATAAAAAGTGATCAAAGGGTTGCATGTATCAAAAAAAAACTATAAAATCTATAGCTCGTCTCGCAAAAAACAAGCCCTCATACAGCTCCATTAATTAATAAATTAAAAAGTTACGGCTCTTAGAACATGGCAACAGAATAAAAACCATTATTTTTACAAAAGTAATTTTATTGTTCAAAAAGTTGTTAAACATAAAAAAGTGCTATAAATTTGGTATCGCCAGAATTGTACTGACCCGCAGAATAATGTTAACATATAATTTATAATGCATGATGAACGCTGCATACAAAAAACCTTGCCTTCCAAAAAAAGGATAAAAGGTGCTCAAAAAGTTGCATGTACCCCAAAATGGTACCAATAATAACAGCTCATCCCACAAAAAAACAGCCCTCATACCACTACGTCTATGAAAAATAAAATAAGTTAAGGCTCCAATAAGTCAGGAAAGAAAAATATGCATTTGTGCAGGCCCAAGGGGAACATTTCTTCTGTCTTAAGAGGCGATTTATCAAGGCCCTAAAATTAGGGAACCAGGAAGGGGAGGGCCCAAACATATCTGCTGGAAGCGAGGGCACCTGTATTATACCAGGACAACACTTTCCAGCAAATTTCCCCATAATGCAAAGGTGCAGAGTGTGTAACAAAAGGAAGATAAGAAATTACACCATTTATCAGTGCGGCACTGGCCTGTGCATAAAGGATTGCTTCACAGCATACCACACATCTATGGATTATTTTATTGTTTTTTTTTACCCCATTATTAGACCACTTGACTATAGCCACTGATGTACTCCGCCCAGCTTACATATGCCCCCACATCATAAACTGAAATACCAGTAAAACTCCAAACAAAACTACCAAGTAACTTATCAAGCAATATCTGCACTTCAAAATACAAATGGCACTCCCTCCCTATTGAGCCCTACAGTGTGCCCAGACAGAAGTTTACTTCCACATATATGGCATCACCAAACCAGGGAGAACCCTTTTAACAATTTTTGGGGTGTATGTCTCCAGTGGCACAGGCTGGGCATGACATATTTACCACTGAAATTACATATCTAGGGACAAATTTCACTTTTTACTTTGCACCATCCGCAGTGCAATCATTTATGGAAAAGACCTGTGGGGTGAAAATTAGAAATTAATATCTAAATAAAAAGAAGAAATTTGTAAATTTCACCTCATAGTTACATAGTTACATAGTTAGTACGGCTGAAAAAAGACACATGTCCATCAAGTTCAACCAAGGGACGGGAAAAGGGAAGGAAAAATTTCTATACATAGGAGCTAATACTTTTTTGTTCTAGGAAATTATCTAACCCTTTTTTAAAGCCATCTACTGTCCCTGCTGTGACCAGCTCCTGCGGTAGGCTATTCCATAGATTCACAGTTCTCACAGTAAAGAAGGCTTGTCGCCTCTATTTTGCCTTAATTCTTGTGAAACGCCTAAAGGGTTAAAAAACGTTCTAAATGCTGTTTGGAATACTTTGAGGGGTACAGTTTTTAAAGTGGCATGATTCATGTAGGTTTGTATTGTATGGGCCTCTCAAAATCACTTTGCAACTGAACTGATCCCTTAGAAAATAGCCTTTTAACATTTTCTTTAAAATGTGAGAAATTTCTGTTAAAGTTCTAAGCCTTGTAACGTCCTGGAAAAATAAAAGGATGTTCAAAAAACGGTGTCAATCTAAAGTACACATATGGGAAATATTAATCAGCAACTATTTTGTGTGGTATGACTACCGTATTTGTCTTACAAGCAGGTACATTTAAATGAATAAAATTACATTTTTAATTTTTTTAATTTTTAATTTTAAATACTGAATGTATCGACCAAATTTTACCAGTAACATATAGTCCAATGTGTCACAAGAATTCTATCTCAGAATCACTTGGATAGGTAAAAGCATTCTAAAGTTATTACCACATAAACTGAGATATGTCAGTAAGGTCAAAAGTGGCTGCAGCGGGAAGGGGTTAAATCTGGAAATTATTTGTATTATTTATGTTTGTTACTTGTGTTCTAAACTAGTAACAAAACTTGCAATATAGATTTGTATAATTTTATATGTGTGCGGGCGTGGTTAGGTTATTGGGGGCCATGCACATTATTTGCACAGGGGCCCTCTGCAGACTGTGTCCGCCTCTGGTGTGAACATACCCTTAGCATCAAAGGCAAAATAACTATACCCATTTACTGTGTGTTCTACTTTAGAATTATGTTTACATTAGCTACTACTAATATAGATACATTTAGCATGATATCGTGTTGCTATTTTTGACAATGCATTCATCTATTTGTCACAGTTTGATGCATATTTATAGTTAGTGATTTATTGCACCCATATACATTTATGGGTCAACCTGAATGATTTATACCAAGACATTAACAAAATCAGAAACAGAACTCTGTTTATAATTCCGGTGCATAGCAACTACATATTTATTATGCATGGGACATGATTTCAGAATGTGTCTAAATGCTCTTCTATATTATTGTCACTTGTAGTAGCGATATCTAAATTGGTGTCATAGAGAAAATTGTGAAATGTATATGACTAAAGTAGAATCACCTTCAAACATTCACAAAGATATGTGTAATAAGCAGCCAATATGGAAGATACAGTATTTGTTATTTTTCATAGTCAATGGCATTCTATAAATAGAATTCAGGTGTCAGCCATATCAGAATTTTCTCACCAGCAAAGAAGCTGCCAGCATACCCAGAGGCCTGTTAGCAATGAGATGACAAGCTTTAGGCAACCACAATAATAATCCCACAAGGGAAACTTATTTTTGCTGTAAATGCATGAAAAAATAGGTTATTTTGTACCATAATGACAACTCTACCAATGTGAGGTCATGTGAGCCTAAAACAATAAGAGATACAATTTAATCCAGCACATTATTTTGATCGTGATGATAAATTTTCACAATTTGGGTCTGTAAATTTTATATAAACCTTGTTTTAACATTTATGTGAACACTTTTCTTTGAATTACATTTATATCAGAAAAAATAAATAATCAATCCAATAGATTATAAAGTAATGCAGAGGAATTTATCTGAAATAACACTTCATTATGAAGTGGAAGAAAAATTAAAGCTATTAAGGTTTTACTAAGGACAGAAGCTTTCAAACCAACCTGATTTGTTTTTATGAAGAGGTGAGCAGAAGCCTAGACAGAGGGGCCGCTGTGGATATAGTCTTTTTGGACAATTGGCATTTGACACTGTCCCCCATAGACATCTAAAGTGGTAAATTAAGGACTATAGATTTAGAAAGTATAGTTTGTAATTGGATTGAGAATTGGCTCAACGACCGTATCCAGAGAGTTGTGGTCAATGATTCCTACTCTGAATGGTCCCCGGTTATAAGTGGTGTACCCCAGGGTTCAGTGCTGGGACCACTATTATTCTATTTATTTATTAATGATATAGAGGATGGGATAATTAGCACTATTTCCATTTTTGCAGATGACACCAAGCTATGTAATATAGTTCAGACTATGGAAGATGTTCGTGAATTGCAAGCGGATTTAAACAAACTGAGTGTTTGGGCGTCCACTTGGCAAATGAAGTTTAATGTAGATAAATGTAAAGTTATGCACCTGGGTACAATCAACATGCATGCATCATATGTCCTAGTGGGAGCTACACTGGGGTAGTCACTTGTTGAGAAGGATCTGGGTGTACTTGTAAATCATAAACTAAATAACAGCATGCAATGTCAATCAGCTGCTTCAAATGGCAACAAGATATTGTCGTGTATTAAAAGAGGCATGGACTCGCGGGACAGGGATGTAATATTACCACTTTACAAAGCATTAGTGAGGCCTCATCTAGAATATGCAGTCCAGTTCTGGGCTCCAGTTCATAGAAAGGATTCCCTGGAGTTGGAAAAAGATGCAAAGAAGAGCAACAAAGCTAATAAGAGAATATGGAGAATCTAAGTTATGAGGAAAATATTAAAAGAACTAAACCTATTTAGCCTTGAAAAAAGAAGACTAAGGGGGGACATGATTAACTTATATAAATATATGAATGGCACATACAAAAAATATGGTGAAATCCTGTTCCTGTAAAACTCCCTCAAAAAACAAGGGGGCACTCCCTCCGTCTGGAAAAAGAAAGGTTCAACCTGCAGAGGCGACAAGCCTTCTTTACTGTGAGAACTGTGAATCTATGGAATAGTCTACCGCAGGAGCTGGTCACAGCAGGGACAGTAGATGGCTTTAAAAAAAGGCTTAGATAATTTCCTAGAACAAAAAAATATTAGCTCCTATGTGTAGAAATTTTTTACTTCCCCTTTCCCATCACTTGGTTGAACTTGATGGACATGTGTCTTTTTTCATCCGTACAAACTATGTAACTATGTAGCTATGTAAATTATATTATTGGTTACTAGGACAACGACATAACTTTATCAACTAAAGCATATGTGTACCTAACTAGATGTAGGACGCATAGCTAAGAGCCCGTGTTAACAAGAACTAAAATCTTCCCATGGCACTGGCAATGGGCAAACTGGGGAATGAAAAACCTTCTACCCCTAGACAAACAGAATATAATCCAAGATGGACAAATCTCTCAAGAAAGAGCAACAGACCTACATCACCAGGGTCGGACTTTGCTTAGATGGAGCCCTGTAAAGGGTTTATTTAGGAGATCCCTACCATCTGGACAACCACCAAAGAAGCAAAATACATTAAAGTTTAAGTCCCAAAGCATTGAAAATGTAAGATTAAGCAACTTTCAAAATGTCCCTGTTTTTTTAATAGTTTTTTTATACACTGCTCTCTGTGGTAACAGATTACAAGCAAACCCTGTATAATCTGATCCTGCATTAATACTATTTTCCCTTTGTCTCCTTCTTGCTTACCTACCGAATGAATATAAGTAGTCTCTCCACCTCAGCATCATCTAATGATAACAAGGGGGCACTCCCTCCGTCTGTAGAATAAAAGGTTCAACCTGCAGAGGCGACAAGCCTTCTTTACTGTGAGAACTGTGAATCTATGGAATAGTCTACCAAAGGAGCTGGTCACAGCAGGGACAGTAGATGGCTTTAAAAAAGGCTTAGATCATTTCCTGGAACAAAAAATAGTAGCTCCTTTGTGTAGAAATTTTTACCTTCTCTTTCCCATTCCTTGGTTAAACTAGATGGACATGTGTATTTTTTTCAACCGTACTAACTATGTAGCTATGTAGTACCGTACTATGCTGCAAGTTGGGAGAAGATATGGAGCAGACTAGCGGGCAACAGCTGCCTCCAATGAGGCGGAGGGCGATGATGATATGGGGAGGCATCATGCAGCCTTTCTATTAGCACCAATGGCGCCCCTAGTCTCGGGAGGAGTGATGCACGCTGTGCAGCTGCACAGGTCGCACAGCATTAAGGCTGGTCTTGTGCATCATACATGGTCAATATGGTGCTGACTCTGCAATATTTCTTGGTCCTTTCTGAAACAAATTCTCTTACAGGTATTCTCACCTTTCTTTCTTGAGTTTTCTGACATTAAAGCTGACATCAGACACATCAAGGTGTAGAAATGTCAGAACAATCTCAGCAAGCACCGTAAGACAAGGAGATATGGCAACAAGACTATTCCAATCAGGCCCTATAGCTCATTGACGATTAAGAAATATGAGGCACAGGTAAAATATCCTGATGTTTTGACGTCCGTGATAGAAAAATTGTGATTGAAAGGGTTCTAAATCCAAATGATTTGATATGCAACTTACTCAGTTTTGTTGATACTGCAAAGGTCATCCAAAGTTAAGTCCAACAACTGAAGTCTCCAAGGTTGAGAAGACATTCCCTTCCCAGCTGGCCATTTGAACTCCCTACAGTGTTAATTGCTATCTTAGCCCTGTTGATCACACCCATGCAAACTGTTTCTTCTCTGTCATCTGGATGCAATTTGCATTGAACTATCAGGTATATTTTAGATTATTACTTCCCACCAATTTAATTTTTTTTTTTAGAAGATCAACAGACCCTAACAACCTTATTTACCATTTAGTATCTGAAGAATCTTCTTTTCACTGTAACTTTTTAGAATAAGACACTTTCTATTGTTTGCTGTAAGAATTACTTTGAGTCAAAATGCTTAACCAAAAAATGTCATGTTTTTTACCCAAACTTATACACTTAGGTTTCTTAAAATAACTGACCATGCGCATAGACGCACAAAGGCAAAACATACACCTGGTCCTGTTCTGCACTGACACTGAGAAGGCTATTGATATGGTCTATTGGCTTTTCATGAACCAATCTTTGATAAAATGCCCCCCCCCCCCAACCACTATTAATGACAGCAATCTACTCTACACTTTTTGATAAAATAAATAATTCCCACCTCACACTCCTTTCAGGATTTTTAATGATATATTTATTTATTGAAATATGTTATTATTTAATAAAGGGGTTTCCTACTTTCTAAATATAAATGTCTTATGCCCTAACATAACTTATTCATAGGACGCTTGCATAAATAGTGCATATACCACCCGATCTTCGTAATTTGCGCCGCAGGACAAGGGACCATGTAAATAATAGCAGTGCATTGATGGACTCGGTGGTCAGGTGATGTATCAAGTAAACGCTGCATCCATAGTGTCCCTTGCCTGTCTATTCGCTGTCATATTGATCGTGTCATCCTATGAATTATGTATGTAATTTTTCATGTTAGGGTTTATGACGTTTATATTTAGAATGTCTCCAAACTTTTGAATTGTAAATGTCAGAAGGCAGAGCTAACTGTCTACATCCCTTTTTTATTCTAGGATTAGAAACCTAAATACAAAGCATTATTCAAAATCCCCTTATAAAATGCATAACATGATGAGCACATTTCTGCGCTAGTCTCCTTATGCTCATAACCAACATACAGTCAACCCTCCTACCCTTCTCAACACTTTTGAGCATTTCAACTGTTTATCAAATTTCATTTTTAATCAGAACTAACACAGCAATATGCCTAACGCACTTCCTGAGGGGGTAGTGCATGACACAGGGATTGAAAAAACATTATTAGGGAGAAATACTTTAGTAATGCAGCACCACCCTAGGCTGATCACTAGGCATAAGACAGTATATCATATTTGTGCAGTCATATCTGGGCCCACTGAAACCATTGATAATCTTTGATCCAAGACTTCCTTCTCTTGGCCTTAAATGGTGGAATATATACATTTAATCCATTCCGAAAATTTGCAGTATATATACGGGGGGGGGGGGGGGTATGGAGCGAACTCACAGGTGAACGTGTTGTTTGTGTGTTACAAAATACTATTTACTCATCTCAGGATAGATAATTCAATTGCTCCAGTAAATATCTGAATACTTTTAATTGTCATTACTGTTATATTCACTATGCTAGTAAATATTGTAGGTTCCTAGCGCACATTTGTACCATTTTTATCTAAAGTCCACAATGTAGTCACTATAAAGCAACCACAGCTCACTGCTATGTGATGCTACCTTATCTTTTGCCTTTAAAATAAGTTATTTTATTCATACCTATTGGCCACAGATAAAAAAAAAAATCTTTAATAGCACTGATATTCTAATATTTCACCCTAAATACTTAAACTGCATTATCTCTCTTTGTTTGTCTCTCTTTATAAAATATACTATAAAATTAATATACTCTTTTGTTAAATTGTTCATGTTTTATTATGTGACAATATTGAGGATGGAACATTCATTCATTTTTAATTTGAATTAATTTTATTAGACTGTTTTTGAAATGGTAAAAGTTAAAATACAGCTGTCAAAGTGATCTATGCTTATTAAATACAGTGAGGGAAATAAGTATTTCATCCCTTGCTGATTTTGTAAGTTTGCCCACTGTCAAAGACATGAACAGTCTAGAATTTTTAGGCTAGGTTAATTTTACCAGTGAGAGATAGATTATATTAAAAAAACAAACAGAAAATCACATAGTCAAAATGATATATATTTATTTGCATTGTGCACAGAGAAATAAGTATTTGATCCCCTTCCAAACATTAAGAGTTCAGCCTCCTCCAGACCAGTTACACGCTCCAAATCAACTTGGTGCCTGCATTAAAGACAGCTGTCTTAAATGGTCACCTGTATAAAAGACTCCTGTCCACAGACTCAATTAATCAGTCTGACTATAACCTCTACAACATGGGCAAGACCAAAGAGCTTTCTAAGGATGTCAGGGACAAGATCATAGACCTGCACAAGGCTGGAATTGCCTACAAAACCATAAGTAAGACGCTGGGTGAGAAGGAGACAACTGTTGGTGCAATAGTAAGAAAATGGAAGACATACAAAATGACTGTCAATCGACATTGATCTGGGGCTCCATGCAAAATCTCACCTCGTGGGGTATCCTTGATCCTGAGGAAGGTGAGAGCTCAGCCGAAAACTACACAGGGGGGAACTTGTTAATGATCTCAAGGCAGCTGGGACCACAGTCACCAAGAAAACCATTGATAACACATTACGCTGTAATAGATTAAAATCCTGCAGTGCCCGCAAGGTCCCCCTGCTCAAGAAGGCACATGTACAGGCCCATCTGAAGTTTGCAAATGAACATCTGGATGATTCTGAGAGTGATTGGGAGAAGGTGCTGTGGTCAGATGAGACTAATATTGAGCTCTTTGGCATTAACTCAACTCGCCGTGTTTGGAGGAAGAGAAATGCTGCCTATGACCCAAAGAACACCGTCCCCACTGTCAAGCATGGAGGTGGAAACATTACGTTTTGGGGGTGTTTCTCTGCTAAGGGCACAGGACTACTTCACCGCATCAATGGGAGAATGGATGGAGCCATGTACCGTCAAATCCTGAGTGACAACCTCCTTCCCTCCACCAGGACATTAAAAATGGCTTGTGGCTGTGTCTTCCAGCACGACAATGACCTGAAACATACAGCCAAGGCAACAAAGGAGTGGCTCAAAAAGAAGCATATTAACCCCTTCCCTCTTTAGCCACTTTTGACCTTCCTGACAGAGCCTCATTTTTCAAATCTGACATGTTTCACTTTATGTGGTAATAACGTTGAAATGCTTTCACCTATCCGGGCGATTCTGAGATTGTTTTCTCGTGACACATTGGACTTTAAGATAGTGGTAAAATTTGGTCGATACATTCAGTAGTTAATTGTGAAAAACACGAAAATATAGTGAAAAATTGCAAAAATTAGCATTTTTCTCAATTTAAATGTATCTGCTTGTAAGACAGGCAGTAATACCACACAAAATTGTTGCTAATTAACATCCCCCATATGTCTACTTTAGATTGGCATCGTTTTTTGAACATCCTTTTATTTTTCTATGACCTCACAAGGCTTAGAACTTTAGCAGCAATTTCTCACATTTTCAAGAAAATTTCAAAAGGCTATTTTTACAGGGGCCAGTTCAGTTGTGAAGTGGTTTTGAGGGCCTTATATATTAGAAACCCCCAAAAAGTCACCCCATTTTAAAAACTTCACCCCTCAAAGTATTCAAAACAGCATTTAGAAAATGTCTTAACCCTTTACACATTTCACAGGAATTAAAGCAAAGTAGAGGTGAAATTTACAAATTTCATATTTTTTTGCAGAAATAAATTTTTAATACAATTTTTTTTATAACACAGAAGGTTTTACCAGAGAAATGCAACTCAATATTTGTTGCCCAGTTTCTGCAGTTTTAGGAAATATCCCACATGTGGCCGTAGCGTGCTACTGGACTGAAGCACCGGCCTCAGAAGCAAAGGAGCACCTAGTGGATTTTGGGGCCTTATTTTTGTTAGAATATATTTTAGGCACCATGTCAGGTTTGAAGGGCTCTTGCGGTGCCAAAACAGTGAAAATCCCCCAAAAGTGACCCCATCTGGGAAACTAGACACCTCAAGGAAATTATCTAGGGGTGTAGTGAGCATTTTGACCGCACAGGTTTTTTACATAAATTATTGGAAGTAGGCCGTGAAAATTAAAATCAACATTTCTTCAAAGAAAATGTAGGTTTAGCAATTTTTTTTCTTATTTCCACAAGGACTAAAGGAGAAAAAGCATCGCAAAATTTGTAAAGCAATTTCTCCCGAGTAAAACACTACCCCACATGTGGTAATAAATGGATATTTGGACACACGGCAGGGCTTAGAAGGGAAAGAGCGCCGTTTGGCTTTTGGAGCTCAAATTTAGCAGGAATGGTTTGAGAGGCGATGTCACATTTACAAAGCCCCTGAGGGGACAAAACAGTGGAAACCACCCACAAGTGACCCCATTTCGGAAACTACACCCATTGAGGAAATTATCTAGGGGTATAGTGAGCGTTTTGACACCACAGGTTTTTTGCATAAATTATTGGAAGTAGGCTGTGAAAATGATAATCTAAATTTTTTCAAAGAAAATGTAGGTTTAGCTAATTTATTCTCATTTCCACAAGGACTGAAGGAGAAAAAGCACCGTAAAATTTGTAAAGCAATTTCTCCCGAGTAAAACAATACCCCACATGTGGTAATAAACGGTTGTTTGGACACACGGCAGGGCTTAGAAGGGAAAGAGCGCCATTTGGCTTTTGGAGTCCACATTTAGCAGGAATGGTTTGCGGAGGCCATGTCACATTTACGAAGCCCCTGAGGGGACAAAACAGTGGAAACCCCCCACAAGTGACCCCATTTTGGAGACTACACCCATTGAGGAAATTATCTAGGGGTATAGTGAGCGATTTGACCCCACAGTTTTTTTGCAGAAAATATTGGAAGTAGGCCCTGAAAATAATCTACATTTTTTCAAAAAAAATCTAGGTTTAGCTAATTTTTTCTAATTTCCAGAAGGACTGAAGGAGAAAAAGCACCACAAAATTTGTAAAGCAATTTCTCCCGAGTAAAACAATACCCCACATGTGGTAATAAACGGCTGTTTGGACACACGGCAGGGCTTAGAAGGGAAACAGCACTATTTGGCTTTTTGAGATCACATTTGCAGGAATGGTTTGCGGAGGCCATGTCACATTTGCAAAGCCCCTGAGGGGACAAAACAATGAAAACGCCCAAAAAGGGACTCCATTTAGGAAACTACACCTCTTGAGGAATTCATCTAGGGGTGTAGTAAGCATTTTGACCCCACAGACGTTTCATAGAATTTATTAGAATTAGGCAGTGAAAATAAAAACAGTCCTTTTTCTTCAATAAGACGTAGCTTTAGCGCAAATTTTTTCATTTTCTCAACAAATAAAGGAAAAAAAGAACCCAAAATTTGTAAAGCAATTTCTCCCGAGTACGGCAATACCCCATATGTGGTCATAAACTGCTGTTTGGGCAAACGGCAGGGCTCAGAAGGAAAGGACCGCCATTTGGAGTGCAGATGTTGCTGGATTGGTTTCTGGGCGCCTGTGGGCCCAAAACAGTGGAAACCCCCCAGAAGTGACCCCATTTTGGAAACGACACCCCTCAATGCATTTACCAAGGGGTGTAGTAAGCATTTTAACCCTGCAGGTGTTTTGTAGAAATTAGTGTTCACTCGATGTTGCAGAGTGAAAATGGGATTTTCTTCCATAGATATGCCAATATGTGGTGCCCGGCTTGTGCCACCATAACAAGACAGCCCTCTAATTATTATGCGGTGTTTCCCGGTTTTAGAAACACCCTACATGTGGCCCTAATCTTTTGCCTGGACATATGACAGGGCTCAGGAGTGAAGAGTACCATGCGGAGTGGAGGCCTAATTTGGCGATTTACAAAGTATTGGTTCACAACTGCAGAGGCTCAGATGTGAAATAATAAAAAGAAACCCCTGAGAAGTGACCCCATTATGGAAACTGCACCCCTCAAGGCATTTATTAAGAGGTGTAGTGAGGATTTTCACCCAACAGGTCTTTTCCATAAATGAATGCACTGCGGATGGTGCAAATTAAAAATGTATATTTTTCCCTAGATATGCCATTCAGTGGCAAATATGTCATGCCAAGCTTATGACACTGGAGACACACACCCCAAAAATTGTTAAAAGGGTTCTCCCGGGTATGATGATGCCATATATGTTGAAGGAAACTGCTGTTTGGGCACGCTGTAGGGTTCAGAGCCGAGGGAGCACCATTTGGCTTTTGGAGAGCGGATTTTGCTTGGTACTAAATTTGTTTGAGTATTGCTGGTGTTTTATAATGTGGGGGTACATGTAAGCGGGGCGGAGTATATAAGGGGCATAGTCAGGTGGTATGAAAAAAAAATAATAATCCATAGATGTGTGTTACGCTGTGAAGCAATCCTTTCCGCACAGGCCAGTGTCGCACTGATAAATGGTGTAATTTCTTATCCCCCTTTTGGTCCACACTCTGCACCTTTGTAGTTTGAGGAATTTTGCTGGGAAGTGTTGTCCTGGTATAATACGGGCACCGTCGCTTCCAGCAGATATGTTTGGGCCCTCCCTTTCCTGGTTCCCTAATTTTAGGTCCTTGATAAATCGCCTCTTCAAACAGAAGAAATGTTCGCCTCGGGCACAACTGCATATTTTTTTATTTCCTGACTTATTGGAGCCATAACTAATTTTATTTTTCATAGACGTAGCGGTATGAGGGCTGGTTTGTTGCGGGATGAGCTGTAGTTATTATTGGTACCATTTTGGGGTACATGTGACTTTTTGATCACCTTTTATCCTATTTTTTGGGATGCCAGGTAAACAAAAAAATGCAATTCTGGCACAGCTTTTTTCGTTTTTTTTTATACAGCGTTCACCATGCGTTATAAACTACATGTTAACTTTATTCTGTGGGTCAGTACGATTCTGGCGATACCTAATTTATAGCATTTTTTTATGTTTTACAACTTTTTTCACAATAAAATTACTTTTGTAAAAAGAATGTATTTTTTTTCTGTCGCAAAGTTGTGAGAACCATAACGTTTTAATTTTTTTGTCGACGGAGGTGTATGAGGGCTTGTTTTTTGCGGGACGAGCTATAGTTTTTATAGGTACCATTTTTGGATACGTGCGACTTTTAGATCACTTTTTATTCTAATATTTGTAGGGCAAAGTGACTAAAAAACAGAAACTCTGGTAACGTTTTTTACGTTTTTTTTTACGCTGTTCACCGCGTGCAATAAATAATACAATATTTTGATACCTCAGGTCGTTACGGTCGTGGCGATACCAAATACATATGGTTTATTATTATTTTTCAATAATAAAGGACTTGATAAGAGTAAAAGGGGGATTGTGTTTTATTTGATTACTTGAAACTTTTATTGTTTTCAAACTTTTATTTTTTGCACTTTTTTTTACACTTTTTTATACTTTTTTTACACTTTTCTTCAAGTCCCACTAGGGGACTTGAAGGTCCAACGGTCAGATTTTTTTTTTCTAATACATTGCACTACCTATGTAGTGCAATGTATTAGATCTGTCAGTCATTCACTGACAGCAAGCCGATTAGGCTTCGCCTCCCGGCGGGGCCTAATAGGCTTCGCCTCCCGGCGGGGCCTAATAGGCTTCCGTAATGGCAGAGCAGGAGACCATTGTGTCTCCTGTTGCCATAACAGCAGTCGCCAGTCCTGATTGCCTGTCAGGGCTGGCGATCTGCTAGTAACCGCTAAGATGCAGCAATCGCTTTCGATTGCTGCATCGAAGGGGTTAATGGCAGGGATCGGAGCTAGCTCTGGTTCCTGCCGTTACAGGTGGATGTCAGCTGTACAGTACAGCTGACATCCACCGCTGATGACGCCGGATCAGCTCCTGACCCGGCGCCATCTTGCCGGCAGCTACGGAAGCCGATCAGGCTCCGCCGCCGGGCGGATCTTGACCGGCTTCGGTGCTAGGCAGACCGGGAGGCCAGTATTAGGCCTCCGGTTGCCATTGCAGTCACCGGAACCCTGGCAATTTCATTGCTGGGGCTCCGATGAGCTGCAAACACCTTAAGTGCAGCGATCGCGTTTGAGCGCTGCACTTAAGGGGTTAATGGCGGGGATCGAAGCTAATTTCGGTCCCCGCCGTTACAGTCGGATGTCAGCTGTAAGATACAGCTGAGATCCGGTGATGATGGCACAGTTTCTGAGCCGGTGCCAAACATTTGACGTACATGTACGGCATTTTGCGGGAAGTCAATGCTTTCCATGACGTACATGTACGTCAAATGTCGGGAAGGGGTTAAGGTCATGGAGTGGCCTAGCCAGTCTCCAGAACTTAATCCCATTGAAAACTTATGGAGGGGGCTGAAGATTCGAGTTGCCAAGCGACAGCCCCGAAATCTTAATGATTTACAGATGATCTGCAAAGAGGAGTGGGCCAAAATTCCATCTAACATGTGTGCAAACCTCATCATCAACTACAAAAAAATGTCTGACTGCTGTGCTTGCCAACAAGGGTTTTGCCACCAAGTATTAAGTCTTGTTTGCCAAAGGGATCAAATACTTATTTCTCTGTGCACAATGCAAATAAATGTATATAATTTTGACAATGTGATTTTCTGTTTTTTTTTTAAAATATAATCTATCTCTCACTGGTAAAATTAACCTAGCCTAAAAATTCTAGACTGTTCATGTCTTTGACAGTGGGCAAACTTACAAAATCAGCAAGGGATCAAATACTTATTTCCTTCACTGTAAATACAATCTTGTGGCTAAAATATATCTAAATTAACACTGAAACATAATGCACCATATAGTATAATAGCTACAGTATTAATTTATTAATGGTAAGAAGCAAAGCCTTTATTATAAAAATAATATTGACTGTCACTTTGGAAATAATGCAGGGGCTGACATCCTTCCTACTATAAGACAAGCTGCTAAAGTCACCAGCGCAATTCTGGTAGTATTCTTACTGACACATGTAACTATGAATTTTAGATTACCACTTCCAACCAGTGGTAATATGGGGACCAAGTAGACTAAAACTGTGCCTGTAATTAATTTTCAACAGTGTTAGACACAGACACCAGAGGGAACCCGTGCAAGAACAGTATATGAACCCCTTGCTCTCCAGTAGCTCATCTCTCTCTAACGGTATGTTCACATGTTCAGGATGTTCTACTTTAAAATTCTGTACGTATTTAAAGAAATTTGCTTCAGAAATCTTCCCTCTTTCCTGCGGATTTATGTGGTGGATTTTCAAATTGTTACGTGGATTGTCACACGGATTCTCTTCACTGAAGTCAATGAAGGTATTCTGCAAGAATAAGTAGCATGCAACTTATTTTCTTTTCTATGCACAAACTAAAATCTGAACAGGGGTTGCAGAGACCCTAATGACTTGCATGGATGGTGGATTGTTGGTGGAATTGACATGGATCATGGGAACGGGGGCTAACAATTCACCAATAATTGTATGTCATGAAATCCATTAGCTCAATCCTATCCATGCAATCTAATAGACAGAAGGAATCAGATTTTAAGGTGGTGGTAGCCCCTCTACCTAATGGTCCGCTGTTTAGGGCCCCTATGGTCTACCTGTTCTTGGTAATCAGAACAGTCAAAAGGAAAGAAGCAGATGGGCACAGGCGGTGATGCTACAACCAGCATCTACTCACCAACTCCATGTACAAATCAGCTGTATCGTTCACTTTACACTGCATCCGTCAGTCCCGCGGGCCTAACACGTTCAGTGTTGGCGAGTCCTGCGTCTCTGTGACACGCAGGATCCCCCTGTAAATGATCACATCTAAGTTCATAACTTAGATGTGATCGATTACAGGTGGAACCTTTGTGTCACAGATATGCAGGACCCACTGTCACTGAACCCAGGTCCACATTACTGAAAAATTCAGTGTAAATAGAGTGATACAGTGGTTCTGTATAGACAGTACAGAACAGCCGTATCTCCAAAAGTAACATGTTTTTTTAATAAAGACTAAATACAAAGTTACACTAAACACACTGACTAATCTATTTATTAAAAAGAAAAAAAAGCCATCAAAGGTGTTCATAGCCTTTAAATCTCATGCACTTGCCTGCAACAGTGGTCCGCTGCAGATTTTTCACCTGTAAATCCAGGCAGCAAATCCGCAACAAGTCCGCTACTTGTGCAGAGGGCCTCAAAGTGTGTGTGTGTGTGTGTGCAAGGCCACGTGTGACTGTGTAAGTGTTGCTTGTGTCTATTGTTAAGTGTGTTTGGGTGTTTAAAGCCATGCATTTGAATGTGTGAGCAGTTGTCTGTATGAGAGAGATCCTGTGTGGCACTATCTACAGAGGGTGCTAAAATTATGGGGGTACAAACTGGGGCCTAACTTCTATATGGGGGCATGAACAGGGCCTAACGTCTATATGGGGGTACAAAGTGACGTTTTCTGCCATTTACTGCTGCCGTGAGTTCCCCCACAAAGAGGCCTACTAAGTCTTGTGTCGCCCAAGGCCCCACATAAACCTGGAGCCGTCCCTGATACTTACCTCTCTCCTCCCAGACGCTCCTGCGCTGGGGGCTTCTGTCATCTCTGTTTTGTGTGTACACAGAGTGACTGCAGCGGTGACATCACATCGACAGTATATCACCGCCGCAGCTAATTACTGGTCTCAGCTGAATATCGCTGAGGCTATTAATGGACTGCAGCGGTGGTGTAACGTCAACATGATGTCACCGCTATATACATACAGAGAACAGATCTGATGGGAGCCCCCAGCACAGGAACGTCTGGGAGGAGAGAGGAAAGTAGAATTTCTTTTTTTAATTTGAACTCCTCTTGTTGCTTCAACAAATTGTTTAATTTGTATTCCGGACAACTGCTCTAAAGCTATGCAGACCTTTGAAATAGTTTTAGTTTTTTTGTTTTTTTAAATGATCAGTCAGTGTGTTTTGTGCAACTTTCCATCTATTATCGATCACATTTAAGTTATAAACATGTCAGAGACCCGCTGACACTGAACCTGCCATGCTCCCAACTTTCAAGTATCACAAAGAGGGACAACCGGTGCGGCAATTGTTTTATTTTAAGCCATGCCTATAATCCCACTCAATCCTACCCATACACACCCGGTTCAGCCCACACAGTTTCATGCTCCCATAGTGCCTCCCACACAGTATAATGCCAAATAGCTGCCCCACTCAGTATAATGCCCTCTAGCTGCCACCATACATTATAATGCCCCCATAGCTGCCACCATACAGTATAATGCCCCCAAAGATGCACCCATACAGTATAAAGCCAACACAGATGCCCCATACAGTATAATGCCCACACAGATTCTCCCATGCAGTATAATGCCCACACAGATGCCCCCATACAGTATAATGTCCACATAGATGCCCCCATGCAGTATAAGGGTATGTTCACACGGCAGCGTCCATTACGGCTGAAATCACGGAAACAGGTCCTGAATTTCAGACGTAATGGCATGTTGTCGGCGTTTTTCGCTGCGTCTATTACGAACGTAATTGGAGCTGTTTTTCTATGGTGCCAATAGAAAATGGCTCCAATTACATCCCAAGAAGTGACAGGCACTTCTTTAACACGGGCGTTTTAAAAATGACCGTCGGCACAGAACATCGTTAAACCCATTCAAATGAATGGGCATTGTAGCCGTATTTTTGGACGTAATTCGAGGTTAAAACGCCAGAATTACGTCCGTAAATAGTGTGTGTGAACCCAGCCTAATGCCTAAACACATTCCCCATACAACATAATGCCCCATAGCTGCCCCCATGCAGAATAATGCCACCATAGCTGCCCCGTACAGTATAATGCACCCATACAGTATAATGCCCACATAGATGCCACCATACAGTATAGTGCCCCCATAGCTGCCCCATACTGTATAATGCCACATAGCTGCCCTATACAGTTGAATGCCCTCAAAGCTGCCCCCATACAGCATAATGCCCCATAGCTTCCCTCATACAGTATAATGCCCCCCAGCTGCCCTTATGAAGTATAATGCCCCCATAGCTGCCCCTAGTGCCAGTGCCCACATATAAAGTGCCAGTGCTCTTGTAGATAGTGCCACAGTGCCCATGTAGATAGTACCAGTGCCCACATATAAAGTGAAAATGCCCTTGTAAATAGTTACATAGTTACATAGTTTGTACCGTTGAAAAAAGACACATGTCCATCAAGTTCAACCAAGGGATGGGAAAGGGGAAGTAAAAAATTTCCTACACATAGGAGCTAATATTTTTTTGTTCTAGGAAACTATCTAAGCCTTTTTTGAAGCCATCTACTGTCAATGCTGTGACCAGCTCCTGTGGTAGGCAATTCCATAAGTTCACCATTCTCAAAGTAAAGAAGGCTTGTCACCTCTGCAGGTTGAACCTTTCTTTTTCCAGACGGAGGGAGTGCCCCCTTGTTTTTTGAGGGGGTTTTACATGGAACAGGATTTCACCATATTTTTTGTATGTGCCATTCATATATTTATATAAGTTAATCATGTCCCCCCTTAGTCGTCTTTTCTCAAGGCTAAATAGGTTTAGTTCTTTTAATCTTTCCTCATAACTTAGATTCTCCATGCCCCTTATTAGCTTCGTTGCTCTTCTTTGTATTTTTTCCAACTCCAGGGCATCCTTTCTATGAACTGGAGCCCAGAACTGGACTGCATATTCTAGATGAGGCCTCACTAATGCTTTGTAAAGTGGTAATATTACATCCCTGTCCCGCGAGTCCATGCCTCTTTTGATACACGACAATATTTTTGCTGGCCTTTGAAGCAGCTGATTGACACTGCATGCTGTTATTTAGTTTATGATTTACAAGTACACCCAGATCCTTTTCAACAAGTGACTCCCCCAGTGTAGCTCCCCCTAGGACATATGATGCATGCAGGTTGTTCGTACCCAGGTGCATAACTTTACATTTATCTACATTAAACTTCATTTGCCAAGTGAACACCCAAACACTTAGTTTGTTTAAATCTGCCTGCAATTCACAAACATTTTCCATAGTCTGAACTATATTGCATAGCTTGGTGTCATCTGCAAAAATAGAAATAGTGCTATTAATCCCATCCTCTATATCATTAATAAATAAGTTGAATAATAGTGGTCCCAGCACTGAACCCTGGGGTACACCACTTATAACCGGGGACCATTCAGAGTAGGAATCTTTGACCACAATTCTCTGGAAACGATCCTTGAGCCAATTCTCAATCCAATTACAAACTATACTTTCTAAACCTATAGTCCTTAATTTACCCATTAGACGTCTATGGGGGACAGTGTCAAATGCCTTTGCAAAGTCCAAAAGACTATATCCACAGCGGCCCCTCAGTCTATGCTTCTGCTTACCTCTTCATAAAAACAAATCAGGTTGGTTTGACAGCCTCTGTCCTTTGTAAAACCGTGCTGGCTTTCACTTATAATACTATTTATTGTCACATAATTCTGTATATAGTCCCTCAATAGCCCCTCAAACAGTTTCCCCACAATTGATGTTAAGCTTACTGGTCTATAATTACCCGGCGAAGACCTAGAGCCCTTTTTGAAAATAGGCACAACATTTGCCCTGCGCCAGTCCCTTGGCACTATACCTCCTCACAATCTTCACCCTCTAATGTCTCATTCACACTCACCTTCATATCGCTTCTCACATACAGACATACACCACCACCTTTCCTATTCACCCTGTCTTTCCGAAACAGTGTAAAACCCTGTAGATTTACAGCCCAATCATGTGAAGAGTCCAGCCATATTTCAGCAACACCAACTATATCTATATTTTCTTCCAGTATCAAGGCCTCCAGCACCCCCATTTTGCTTGCTAGACTTCTGGCATTTGTGAACATACACTTTAACTTGCCTTTAAGTGTTTCACTTTCAGTATCAGAAATGTGATTATTTGACATTTGGGCTTTTTTATTTTCACAGGTGTTTTGTAACGAAAGGATCTCCTTATCTTGTTGCCTAGTCCTCTCCCCACCGTCTGTTTCTCCCCCCACCAATATAGTCTGACTCCTCTCTAACCTAACTACCCCTTTATTTTCTACATTGGACTACAGTGTCCCCTGTAGATAGTGCCCCTATATAGTGCCCCAGTGTCCATGTAGATAGGGCCATACCCCCCTTGAAGTTAGCGCCACCCCTCCTGTAGATAGTGCTACCCCCACCTGTAGATAGTGCCATTGGGACTCCGTCTAAGAGCCGAATCCCCAGGCAGAGCATAGTCCAGTGATTCCGCTCCTGCTGGGAAGCCCTGATGTCACTGTACAAATATGGACAGTGACGTCAGTGGCTACTCCTTGAGCGGAATACCCGTTGCCGACTCTGGTCAGTAGCCACTGACGTCACTGTCCGTCTATGGACAGTGACGTCAAGAGATTCCCCGCGTACAGCACTTAAAGTAGCGCTGTGGCCGGGGAGTCTTCAGTGAGCAGGGGAGCTCCCGCGGCTCCTCTGTTCTGAACTAATTCTGAAGCAGGGAGCTGATGGTTCCCTGCTTCAGAATTGGTTTTAACTGTATCTGCATCCTGAGGACGCAGATACAGTTGACAGTGGGACATCGCCTGGAATCCGCTACTGTCCCGCTGAACCTGAGACGTTTGGGATGTATGAGGTTCTGTTACTATATCAATGTACTGAACTTAGTTCTGGTAATGTATTTATTCACTAGGCTTGGTTCTGTTACAGTATATATGCACTACGCCAATGCATTTAGGAGGTGTGGCAAAGGGCAACACTTTCCATAAATCCCAGGGCCCATGGTACCCTTAATCTACCCCTGAATTGAAAAGAAAAATCAAAACAGGAAATTAAATGGAAATATTTCATTGAAAGTGCAATTAATATTTTATCAAATGTTTAGAAAATTACAATTACCTGGTGCTTAGTTTTTACTAAGATACCATGTAACCCTACCAGATGTGTACATGAGAAATGTAAATGACATAGATTATTATAAACATTAACATTATTAAATTACATTGCTGATTTGATTAGAAGATCATTAGGGCAAGTCAGTTATGTTTGAGCATGATTTGGATTTAAAATGATGTTTATTTATTATTATTTTTATGCCCATAAAAATAGTTTTTTTTATTGATAGGAAAAGCTAATATATTAATATATTGTGTTTGTACTTGTGACCTACATTATCCTGTTACACTGATGCAAATAAAATATCACATTATTAAAAGTACTCATACAGTGAAGGAAATAAGTATTTGATCCCTTGCTGATTTTGTAAGTTTGCCCGCTGTCAAAGACATGAACAGTCTAGAATTTTTAGGCTAGGTTAATTTTACCAGTGAGAGATAGATTATCTAAAAAAAAAAAAAAAAGAAAATCACATAGTCAAAATTATATATATTTATTTGCATTGTGCACAGAGAAATAAGTATTTGATCCCTTTGGCAAACAAGACTTAATACTTGGTGGCATAACCCTTGTTGGCAAGCACAGCAGTCAGATGTTTTTTTATAGTTGATGATGAGGTTTTCACACAAGTTAGATGGAATTTTGGCCCACTCCTCTTTGCAGATCATCTGTTAATCATTAAGATTTCAAGGCTGTCGCTTGGCAACTCGGATCTTCAGCTCCCTCCATAAGTTTTCGATGGGATTAATGTCTGGAGACTGGCTAGGCCACTCCATGACCTTAATGTGCTTCTTTTTGAGCCACTCCTTTGTTGCCTTGGCTGTATGTTTCGGGTCATTGTCGTGCTGGAAGACCCAGCCACGAGCCATTTTTAATGTACTGGTGGAGGGAAGGAGGTTGTCACTCAGGATTTGATGGTACATGGCTCCATCCATTCTCCCATTGATGCGGGGAAGTAGTCCTGTGCCCTTAGCAGAGAAACACCCCCAAAACATAATGTTTCCACCTCCATGCTTGACAGTGGGGATGGTGTTCTTTGGGTCATAGGCAGCATTTCTCGTCCTCCAAACACGGCGAGTTGAATTAATGCCAAAGAGCTCAATTGTAGTCTCATCTGACCACAGCACCTTCTCCCAATCACTCTCAGAATCATCCAGATGTTCATTTGCACACTTCAGACGGGCCTGTACATGTGCCTTCTTGAGCAGGGGGACCTTGCGGGCACTGCAGGATTTTAATCCATTACGGCGTAATGTGTTACCAATGGTTTTCTTGGTGACTGTGGTCCCAGCTGCCTTGAGACCATTAACAAGTTCCCCCCTGTGTAGTTTTCGGCTGAGCTCTCACCTTCCTCAGGATCAAGGATACCCCACGAGGTGAGATTTTGCATGGAGCCCCAGATCGATGTCGATTGACAGTCATTTTGTATGTCTTCCATTTTCTTACTATTGCACCAACAGTTGTCTCCTTCTCACCCAGCGTCTTACTTATGGTTTTGTAGCCCATTCCAGCCTTGTGCAGGTCTATGATCTTGTCCCTGACATCCTTAGAAAGCTCTTTGGTCCTGCCCATGTTGTAGAGGTTAGAGTCAGACTGATTAATTGAGTCTGTGGACAGGAGTCTTTTATACAGGTGACCATTTAAGACAGCTGTCTTTAATGCAGGCGCCAAGTTGATTTGGAGTGTGTAACTGGTCTGGAGGAGGCTGAACTCTTAATGGTTGGTAGGGGATCAAATACTTATTTCTCTGTGCACAATGCAAATAAATATATATAATTTTGACTATGTGATTTTCTGTTTTTTTTAAATATAATCTATCTCTCACTGGTAAAATCAACCTAGCCTAAAAATTCTAGACTGTTCATGACTTTGACAGTGGGCAAACTTACAAAATCAGCAAGGGATCAAATACTTATTTCCTTCACTGTATATGGTGTATATATACATATATATATATATATATATATATATATATATATATATATATATATATATAATCCAAACAAAATGAAAGAGGCCCCTGCGTTGAGCTGAAACGTCATGATTTCTATGGACCAATAAAGCACCTTTTTCTACTTTGCTTATATCTTGGAGTGCTGCCTGTTTTCTGGATCTTATATGTATATATATATATATATATATATATATATATATATATATATATATATATATATATATATATATATATATATATATATATATATATATATATGTATGTATATATATATGTATATATATGTATATATATATATATATATAATTATATATATATATATACATATACATACAGGATAGATAGATAGATAGATAGATAGATAGATAGATAGATAGATAGATAGATAGATAGATAGATAGATAGATAGATAGATAGATAGATAGATAGTGTATCTTGTTTCTCTGTTTCACCTGATTTGATTTTTTAAACACAGTAAATTAGCTAAAGTGTACTTCGAATCTAATTTTAGGACTGAATTCTTTTTGGCAGTGTACATTTATGTTTTTTCTGTAATTGACTTGGCAGCAGTTTTAGTCACAGATTTCTGTTTTTCAGATTGTCTCAAAATGAATACAAGGTTTTCTTTGAAATGTAATTAATACTACGTTCAGCTGCAAGACATTCGCAGGTTGTCAAAGAAATTGTGAAGAGGTTAGCTACGAAACAGGGAATAGAAATAGCTAGCTAAATAAGGATTAAAACGTGTTGAAAGAACATGCAAAGCTACCAGGCTGAAACACATACATCTGTTCAGAAAAAGTGGAAGGAAATCTAGCAAATTGTAGCACCTTAATATAAGTATGATAAAAGACAAAAAATAAATATATATATATATATATATATATATATATATATATATATATATATATATATATATATATAACTTTAAGTATAATGATTACCATTATTCCATATGTATATGTTCCATTAGCACTTCTAGCAGTTAAGACATATTGTATAATTCCCCAGGATTTTTCTTATAAAGGTTGTCACTGTGCCCCCGACGATAAGCCAGACATCTTATCGCCAGGGTAAGCTGCATCTGACTACACAATTTTTCTGCACCAGCTACTCCTGGGGAAATGTAGTATTGCATGCCAGACACTCAAATTCACAGCCAAACATTTAAAATATGGCATGTTGGGCAGGGCCAGTTTTAGGCAAAGTGTGGCCCTGGGCAAAGTTCAAAGTGGGGCCCGAAATGCTGAACTACTGTATCAATAAAGCAGTGAATTCAGAAGGCAGTGTGCAGAGAACTGCATCACTGATTTCTAGCGTGTCCATAACACAATATAAGGTCCAAATAATACCACCACAACATAACCACACAGTGACTGAATAATTCCTCCATTCCACTATACAAAGATCAATATTACCACCATATAGTGACCATATAGTGGTAGATGCCAGTTATACATAGGAGCTCTGCAGACCATATAAGTGATTAAAGCACATTAATATGCAGTGACTCACAGGTGATATTTTCTCTGATTAGACTCGTTCACTTTCCCTTTTTTTCTCCAATTGGCCCAAAACACTGTGACTTATTCCAGCCACAACTCGTCTCTGCAGATTTTGACACACATACATGGTTTTTCACTTTTGAAGCATCCTCCCTTCCTATGCACCATCCTCTAAACAAACTCGTAATCCACAGTGCCCCAGATGTTAATAATGATCCCTTATTGCTCAACACAATAAAAGTGACCCCTTATTAACCATGCCACCTTTGTGCCCCCACATAGTAATAATGCCCCCTTTGTGCCCCCTTTGTGCCCCCTCTAGATAGGGCCACAGCGTACCCTGTATATAGCGCCATACACAGCCCGATGTAGAGAGCGCTACACACACAGCCCGCTGTAGATGGCACCACACACAGCCCCTGTAGATAGCGCCACACACATCCCCCTGTTGATAGTGACACACCTAGCTCTTCCTTGTAGATAGTATCACACACAGCGCCCCCTCTTGTAGATAGTGCCACACAGCCCTCTCTTGAGGATAGTGACACACATCCCTCCATTGTAGATAGTGTCACACAGCCCCTGTCTTGTAGATAGTGTCACACAGCCGCCCTGCCTTGTAGATAGTGCCACATAGACACACACACACCCTCCTGTAGACCCCTAGTAGACAGTGTCACACAGCCATCCCCCTGTAAATAGTACCACACAGTCCCAATGTAGATAGTACCACACAACCCCCAGTAGATCGTGACACACAGCCCCCTTGTAGATAGTGCCACACAACCCTCGCCCTTGTAGATTGTGCCACACAGCGCCCCTTGTAGATAGTGCCACATATCCTTGTAGATAGTGCCACACAGTCCACTTCTTATAGATTGCCACACAGCCCCCCTTGTAGATAACCAAAACCTATTATTGCATTCAGGAAAGTCTTGTCAACATACATGTAGAGTTTCTGTCATAAACCGTAAAAAGACAAGAACGTGTACAAACCAAGTATATCTTGGTGAAATGACCCTAACGTTGAGCATGAAAACCTACAGAATATGGAGTACAATTAACACAGTAATCTCTTTAGAAAAAATACAACCTTTATTCAAAATACACAATGATTAAAAGATGAGTCATGCAAAGCATGAACAAGACGTCCCTCAATGCAGGGAGCATGTATAAACAATGTTAGAAAGCGTCGATATGAAGTATACAAAAAGGAGGTAGAAGTAGAATACAAAATGCATATATCCTGTGATTCAAATAATCCCTGAATGTAAGGACAGCACAGTTACCACAGGTACAAATGTACAGCTGATCATCTGGTGGGATGATCAATAGGATGTGGCAAGACATATAAGTGGACTTGCATGAACAGGATGCATGTAAAAAAGCAACATACCCATGTGGCTCGCTCTGCACGGAGAGAGACGTCAGACCCGACGCGAGTTTCGGCATAATGCCTTCGTCTGGGGGCACACACATAGTGCCACACAGCCCCTGTCTTGTAGATAGTGTCACACAGCCGCCCTGTCTTGTAGATAGTGACACACACACACACACACCCTCTTGTGGATAGTGCCACACCACCCCTAGTAGACAGTGTCACACAGCCCTCCCCCTGTAAATAGTACCACACAACCCCCCAGTAGATAGTGACACACAGCCCCCTTGTAGATAGTGCCACACATACCCCCTCTTGTAAATAGTGCCACACAGCCCCCTTCTTACAGTGCCACACAGCCCCGCATCTTGTAGATAATGCCACACAGCCCCCCTCTTCTAGATAGTGCCACACAGCCCTCCCCTGTAGATAGTGCCACACAGCACTCCTTGTAGATAGTACCAAACAGCCCTCCCCTGCAGATAGTGCCACACAGACCCCACTTTGTAGACAGTGCCACCCACCTTGTAGATAGTGCTGTATAGCCCTCCCTCCTGTATAGTGCCACACACCCCCTCCCCCATTTTAGAAAGTTCCACACATCCTGGACCTTGTGTTTCAACATTTATAATTTCTGCTGCGCTTGTCCACCAGTTCTGGGATTGTGAGGTCTACATGTGATATCATCTGGCAGAGACTCAAGTTGATGGTGACGCTTTAGCCCACAGCAGAACAGTGGGTGAAAATTGCAGATAGTTTAATGAACACTGCGCAGATTCTCAACTGCATCGGGGCAGGAACGGGAAACATATCCGTGTCAAGAAACCTCCATACTCTGGGTCCCGATTTTATAATTACAAGCAGTATTTCTCGGTAAAGCTGTTGGCTTTGTACTGGTTTGTAATTTTGAACATCGGGTCCTATGGAAGCACTGCTGATGCTCGTAACTTTTAGTAACTGTAAAGGATCTGCCAGACACAGCTTCTGTGTTGACGCCCGTGGGTAATCAGTCTGCACCTGCTCCTAAGTCTGAGAGAGTGACACGATCTTCTATCAGTCAGGCTGGGAGGCTGAGCGGTGGGAGAGCCTATCAGAGCCTGGCCAGACGGAGCTAGCTCCCACCCTCTGTCTATTTATACCTGCATTTCCTGCTCCTCCTTTGCCTGTGATTCTTTTCTGTTTCCTGGCTCTGCTGCTCCTGCTATGATTATTGACCTTGCTTCATTTTTGACCCTGGCTTTACTGACTACGCTCCTGCTCTGCGATTTGTACCTCGTGCACTCCTGGTTTGACTCAGCTCGTTCACTACTCTTGTTGCTCACTGTGTTGCCGTGGGCAACTGCCCCATTCCCCTTAGCTTCTGTGTACCCTTGTCTGTCATGCACTTATTGAGCGTAGGGACTGTCGCCCAGTTGTACGCCGTCGCCTAGGACGGGCCGTTGCAAGTAGGCAGGGACTGAGTGGCGGGTAGATTAGGGCTCACCTGTCTGTCTCTCTACCCCGTCATTACAGTAACAGATGAGGACTTTGAACTCTCGACCGATATCATGCGCCCATTCCCTAGACAAAGTTTGGACAACAGGAGGCGTATCTTCAACTATCAGCTTATCAGGGCGCGTCAATTTATTAAGGTATGTATTCACTATTCCAGCCAAAAAATGGGTGCCCACTATGCAGATGGATCCAGAAAATGTGAACGTAGGGATACAAGCCTGTGTGATCTTTCACACCTTCACCAAGATTCATGGTACTGCCTTTGATGGGGATGTCAACCAACATGTAACCACTTAATCAGTCAGTGTTGACGAAACAACACAAGGAAGACCAGGAACTTCTAGATTTAGAATCCGTGAATTCTATACAGATTATGTTGTGAGCCCTGAGGCTGCTGTTCCCTGGCAGCAGGACTATATTCATTGGGGTGATGATAGGGTAGGTTATTGTGTAAATATGTGTATAAGATTTATTTAATGTTTCCCGCTGCTTATTGTCTCCTTATATGCAGACAATGACTGTTCTTATGTATAGTGGGATAACAAAGGAAGTAAAAAAACAAAAACAAGATGTCACTTATATTATGTATTTCAATTTAGTAAGTTGAGTACATAATGTTGTACTGCTTTAATTGGCCTGTGGGACTGAGTAGCTAATTAATACATTAATGCCCACTACAGCCTGGTTAATAATCACATAATTACCTAATGCAAGTATAAGGTAGTCATATGTGCAGATAGTTTACCACAAGAAAATTAGTGACAGAATCCATGTGGCACAAAATTGGTGTAAATGTGGCCCTATATATGTGTGGACATTTTATATGTTATTCAAGCCCGACAAAGACACCTGCATGGGTTGAAACATTGAATGTGGTGTTTGGGGCTGAATTTTTTGGAAGCTGTTGAATTTTTGCATCCTGCTTTACTTTCCAAGTGAATGCTGTAGACAACCGATGCTCTTCACATGTATAGATAGTTTGTCCAGGTTTTCACGTGTTAATCAGCTTGACTTTAGGTCATATTGCAAATCATAATAAGGTTAAACATAGTAACATAGTTGGTAAGTTGTGAAAAGACAAACATCCATCTCTTATGCTGCAATGGCGATACAGAAAAAAACAACTATGTTTTGGAAAGGAAATTACTTCCCAACCCATAATTTGGCAACCAGAATTAATCCATGGATTAACTTCATTTTCAGTAGTCTAGTGCCCATAAATTGTAACATTATTTTTTTCAATAAAGACCCCTTTAATGATTCCATTGTCTCACTGCTCTTACAGGAAAGAAATCTCTTTTGTGCTGAAGGGGATACCTTCTATTCTCTTTTCAAAACAATAATAAAGATATACAGTTTTGCCAAAGATCTTAGTGCACATTATGCAATGGGAATTTCAGTATAGGATGGAATTTCTGCAAGAAGAAATTCCATTTATTACAAAGTCTTGCATTGATGAACCTCCTTTTGGGCACTAGTGATAATCAGATTTGGAAATTGTAGAATTAAAATGTTTTTAATCCCTTTTTTATGATCTTAGTTAGGCCATATGACACATCATTGTCAGTTGCTGTTTTTAATTCTTTCCTACGCTGGATGGAGCTTGCGTTTAACATAACTGTGCTGCTTCAAAATCATGCCTCTGTAGTAAGAAAAAAGGGGTAATTTTATCAATGTATTTAGACCAGGGCAGGGGCGTAGCTAAAGGCTCATGGGTCCTGGTGCAAGAATTCAGCTTGGGCCCCCCTACCCCTCTCCAACACCACCAGACCCCTGCACGTGCATATGCCCAGCCACCTTGCCCAACGGCAGTACTAAAATCAAAAGTGCATCATTATAATAATAACAACAACAGTATACTGCTCCCCATAGCTGCCCCCACAGTATAATGCTCCCATACAGTAAAATGCCCCCTCATCTCGGCCCCCACAGTATAGTGCCCCCATAACTGCTACCACAGTATAATGCCCCCACATAGCTGCCCCCACACAGTATAATGCCCCCACAGTGTAATCCCCCCACACAGCATAATGCCCCCCATTGCTGCCCCCACACAGTATAATGCTCCCCATAGCTACCCCCACAGTATAATGTCCCCATGGATGCCCCCACGGTATAATGTCCCCTAGAGCTGCCCCACACAGCATAATTCCCCTCATAGCTGCCCCCACACAGTATAATGCCCCCATAGCTGTCCCCACAGTATAATGCTCCCTATAGATGCCCCATACTTTATAATGTCCCCGTAGCTGCCCTACAGTATAATGCCCTCCATAGCTGCCCCACACAGTACAATGCCCCCATAGCTGCCCCCACACAGTATATAGCCCCATGGCTACCCCCACACAGTATAATGCCCCCATAGCTGCCCCCACTCAGTACAATGCCCTCCATAGCTGCCCGCACACAGTATAATGCCCCCATAGCTGTCAACACAGTACAATTCCCCCCATAGCTGCCCCCACAGTATAATGCCCCCATAGCTGTCCCCACAGTATAATGTCCCCCATAGCTGCCCCACACAGCATAATTCCCCTCATAGCTGCCCCCACACAGTATAATGCCCCCATAGCTGTCCCCCCAGTATAATTCTCCCTATAGCTGCCCCATACTTTATAATGTCCACGTAGCTGCCCTACAGTATAATGCCCTCCATAGCTGCCCCACAGAGTACAATGCCCCATAGCTGCCCCCACACAGTATATAGCCCCATGCCTACCCCCACACAGTATAATGCCCCCATAGCTGCCCCCACTCAGTACAATGCCCTCCATAGCTTCCCGCACACAGTATAATGCCCCCATAGCTGTCAACACAGTACAATTCCCCCCATAGCTGCCCCCACAGTATAATGCCCATATAGCTGTCCCCACAGTATAATGCCCCCCATAGCTGCCCTCACACTGTATAATGCCCCCATAGCTGCTCCCACAGTATAATGCCCCACATAGCTGTCCCCACTGTATAATGCTCCCCATAGCTGCCCCCACACAGTATAATTCCCCCAATAGCTGCCCCCACACTGTTTAATGCCCCCCATAGCGCACCCCACAGTATAATGCTCCCCATAGCTGCACTATACGGTATAATGCCCCCATATATGCCTAATAGAAAAATAATAAAATTGCTTACCTATCCCCGTTCCCACGACAGGTGAAAGAGAACCTTCTCCTCCTTTGGCCGATGCAATGAGTGACTCGGCGGAGACAGGCCCGATGATGTAATTACATCGTGCCTGTCTGTGCCGAGCCGCTCATGGCTCACAGCACAGTGATTGCTGGAGCAAGAAGATGTCAGCTCCTTGTTCCAGCATTGAATGCAGATACAGTTGGAACCGGGACCTTGGTGAGTGGCTCCCGATCTCCCGGAGGTTTTTACATGACCCCCCAATGGGTCACGACCCACAGTTTGTAATGTATTGTGCAGTTTGAGCTTGCAGTGGAGAGGGGGAACTGTAATTTAAAGACACCCCTCTCCACTCTCTACCATAAACACAGACAACACAATACAGCACATATACAATACGGGCCCCGGGCCTCCTCTGCAGCTCACCAGGAGTCTTCCAGGCTCTTCCGCACAGTCCGCGTTCTCTTCAAATGTTTTATTTCTGTTGATATTTTGAATGCCAACATGGCGCGGTTGTGATTAAGATGTATTTTAGTATCTAGTTCCCCTGACATTCCCTGGAATTTTTACTCCATTTTATATATAAAAATAATCTTGCTCTTTGAACTAACATGATGTATACGTATATTGTCACTAGCTGTATAGTAATAGTCTACCTTTATTTACAGTGACTTGGAGATTAAGATCCAGGAGGACCAAAACTTTGAGATATACCGTGTCGCATACTTTGCATGTTATCATACATACCTGCCTAATGAATTGTAAATTCAATAAATACTTACCATGCTAAATACCTCTAAAGAGTGTGCCATGAATACTTCGCTACTTTCAAGGGGGAAAATCCCGCCTTTTTACCAGACAAATCACTTCAAAGTTCAGCGATTGCCTCCCATCTTCGATATATTTCAATATTTACTTAGGCATCAATCAGATATATTGTCTCCAGGAGACTCATGTTACGAAAGACTGCATTATATGAAAAAGCCGTGGGTGGGATTTGAAAGTCATGCAGTGTACTCCACTTTCTCTCGGGGCGTCAGTATCCTGGTCCATAAAAATGTACCCTTTCAAATTATTGAGGAGGATATAGACAAAGAGGGTAGATATATTTGTATACTATGCAATATTTGTCATCAAATGTTTATTATTGTCAATATATATATACCCCCTCCTTTTTCCAACAATGTCCTGAAAAAAGTTTCGGAATTATCATTGGGGATTTCAATAATGCAATGGATTCTACTCTAGATAGATGCAGAATGGACCACCAGTTGCTGGGACCGGCGATGTAGCCTTTTGGGATGTTCCTTGGAGAGGTGGCCTTGGCAGATATATGGAGAACCCGATTTTCCTCTATGAGACGGTATTCCTGTTGCTCCTCCACATATGACTCATTGTCTAGAATTGACCTGGCGCTAGGTAACTCTCTGTTCTTACCGCTAGTACATGCAGCGGAACATCTGCCAAGGTCCCTCTCTGACCACTCACCTTTGAAAGTGGTGATTTCTATCGCAGACAGGACAAACAGAGGAGCCAATCTGTGGAAACTCAACCCTTTCTGGCTGTTGCAGGAGGTGGTCAGTGTGGATACACAAAAATACCTATTGGAATATTTTGAGATTAATGAGGGGATGGCTTCTACTGATATGGTCCTGCAAGCCATGAAGGCATATGTTAGAGGTAGTTTCATTATATCCATTAGTATAGTTAAAACTAAATCTAGGGAACTGGACTCAGCCCTACATCTTGACATGGGGGAGGAGGAGGCGGCATTTATTCTGAACACTACACAATACACCCAGGCTAGGCTATGAAGGGCACAGGAAGCTTTGAGACTTCATTTGCTTGAAAATGCTGGTAGGAAGCAGCAATTTGTTAAACAAAGATACTTTGAAGAAGGGGAGGAAGTGGGACATATGCTGTGCATGATATCGAAGACGCAGCAGGGCCATATTGAAATAGCTCACTTCAACTCTCAAATGGGACTGTGGTATATGACACCTTAGGTATTCTAGAAGTGTTAGAACAATTTTATTCTACTCTGTGCACATCTAAGACATCTGTATCTAGCGAAGAGATTAAGCAATTTTTAGTGAAGGCAAACCTGCTGAGGCTGTCAGAGGAGGATAGTAACCTGTTAGAATCCCCTTTATTCCTGGTAGAACTGGAAGATGCAGTGAAATATATGGCTAATGAAAAAGCACCAGGAGTAGATGCAGGGCTGGCTCCAGGTTTATGTGGGCCCTTGGGCGACACAGACTTAGTAGGCCCCTTTGCGGGGGAACTCAAGGTGGCAGTAAAATGGCAGAAAAGGCCCTGTTTAGGACCTCATATAGAAGTTAGGCCTCCAGTTTGTTCCCCCATACATTTAGTGCCCTCTGTAGATAGTGCCACACAGCCCCCCTCCCAGGTAGTGCCACTTAGCCCCCCAGGAAATGCCACACAGACCCCTTCCCTGGTGGTGCCACACAGCCCCCTTCCAGGTAGTGCCACACAGCCCCCCTGCCAGGTAGTGCCACACAGCCCCCTCCTCCCAGGTAGTACCACACAACACCCACCTGACAGTCAGGGGCTTCCCCAGAGACAGAGTTCCAGAGCAGAGCCGCTTCTAGCGCTCTGCCTGGAACTCCTTCTCTCCTCCTGACATCACTGTCCTAATATGGACGGTGATGCCGTGACGACAGCAGCGTCAGCTCCCGACGGCCGAGTGGGCCCCCCCAAGGATAGTGGGCCCTGGCACTTGCCCGGGTTTGCCGGGTGCTGATGCCGGCCCTGAGTAGATGGCTTATCTACGGAACTGTATAAGTAGTATGGGGACATATTACTACCTGAGTTACTAGGGGTCTTTGAGCAGGCTCTGACACAAACAATGCTGCCAACCTCTATGAGAGAAGCGTTCACAGTGGTATTACCTAAAGAGGGAAAATATCCCCAACTCCCTGAGTTGTACAGCCCCATATCACTTTTGTCTACAGATGTTAAGGTCCTGGCGATGGCACTAGCTAATAGATTGACCAAGGTTCTAAAGACGGTTATACATTCAGATCAGACAGGATTTATGCCTGAAAAATCCACATCCAAGATAAAGCGACAAATATTAACCCCTTAGTGACCAGCCTATTTTAGGCCCTAATGACTAAGCTATTTGTTTTTGTTTTTCTATAGTTGCATTCAAAGAGCTATAACGTTTTATTTTTCCATCAACATAGCTGTGATTAGTTGTACTTTTTAATGGCACCATTTTGTGGTACATATAATTTTTTTATTAACTTTTATTTACTTTCTTTGGGGGGGATAGATAAAAAAACTGAAATTCCACGATTGTTCTATGCGGTTTAAATTGACGCGGTACCACATATGTATAGGTTTTTTATGTTTTACGACTTTTGCACAATAAAAACACTTTTGCACTAAAATTATTTGTTTTTGGATCGTCGCTTTCCAAGAGCCGTAATTCTTTTATTTTTCCATCAATGTAGTGATTTTTTGGGCTTGTTTTTTGCGGGACGAGACGTAGTTTTGATTGGTACTGTTTTGGGGTATTTGGGACTTATTTATTAACTTTTATTATGACTTTTTTGGGGGGCAATGGAAAAAAATATCAATTTCGCCTATGTTTTTTGCGGGTTTATTTTACGGTGTTCACCTTGCGGTTTAAATTACATATTAACTTTATTTTTTAGTCATTACGGTCTCGGCGATACCATATATGTGTACTTTTATTTATTTTTTACACTTTTACTAAATAAAACCACTTTTTGTGGAATAAAATGGTTTGATTTATTTTTTTGCTGTAATTTTTATTAATATTTTTTATTCCACATTACTTACTTATTTTTTTAGTCACACTAGGGGACTTTACTATGCAATCTTCAGATCGCTGCTATAATGCTTTGGTATACTTAGTATACCAGAGCATTATTGTGCGTCCTAATAGAGATATGCACTGGGCAGACCTGGGGGCTTTTATCAGGCCCCCAGCTGCCATGACACCCCATCGGAGGCCCACGATTGCATTTGCGGGCCGCCGACGGATGAGAGAGGGAGCTCTCTCCCTCTGTAAACAATACACATCACGTCCTGGCTGGAGGTAATGTATATTAATTGTCAGGACACTGCAGTAACGTTATAGTGTGTTTATGCGGCTGCACATAGCGATATAGCTATATCGCTATGTGCTGTATAAATGAATGGAGAGAAGTATATGACGCTGATTGGTCAGCGTCATACACTTCTCTGTACAACGCCCACTTGGCCATATAGTAAAACACACCCAGTTGTCCATTGAGAAACGCATTAGCATAAAGCTAATATAGGTTATAACTCCGTCAAAAATGATAATTTTTCTAAATAAAAGACACTGCTGTAATCTACATTACAGCGCCGATCACATCATGTACAATATAGGCCACTTATAATGTGGTGACAGAGCCTCTTTAAGTGGCAGCAGTGAGCAGTCAGTCAGATCAGAATTTTACTGCTTTGTGAGACTTCCTGCTTCTCAGATGGTAGAGTCGAGTGTATTGGCGCCGGAAGGCAGGTGCCAATAATTGTTTTTGACCGCCAATATTAATGGGCAAGGAATACAGGAACTAGCCCCAGCCACAGGAGGCAGTTGTTTTCAGAAAGGTTGAGGGACCCGACGACCTTCAATCCTGAGCGCCCCTTCCCCACTGGATGGAACAGGGGACCAATGGAGTGAGAAGCTAGCAGAAGGAAAGTGTGTCCTATCATTAAAGAGAGAGAAGATGGAGCCTGTTCACATGATAACAACAAGAGGAAAAGTTAGATAAGTATCGGGCAGCTAGAAGATACCTGAGTAAGTGCAGCAGCTTTCAGGGAGGCAAGAACTAGCAACAGGGTCTTCCCTCAAAAGCAGGTAAGCATTATGCCCTCCTTCACCGCTGCACATCAAGCAACCAGGAGTGAGGTGTTTTCCATTACTTGGCCTTTAATTAGAATCTTTCATTCACAAGAGCAATTATTAGCCCCTCCCCTTGCCAACAAGTTAGTAAGAGCACCCACACTTCTGCAATCGGGCACAATCTATTACTCTACATTGGGGCACATGACAGCTCCAGGTTGCCACCCGCAAAACACATGCAATGTGCAGCATTGAGTAATATGTTGGTGCATTCTATTGAGTAATAATACAATAATTAGTGTCCTAAGTCATATGAATGTGTCATTGTCCACCATAGAGAATATGGTAATGACAATAGTTTGGTTACTATTGGCAACAGTGTCCACAATGCGGACCTCACACCCTTTTGATGATGATTATAAAAGGTCTAGGGGAAATGCTCGATTTTAAATTCACCTGGGGCATTGATAATGCAAGGATATGATATACAATAGCGCCGCACAAAGATTGTTTTTTCCCCCTAAACTGTGTCCCACTTTAGCCCCACACGAAAAATTATTTGCCACATCAGAAGTATAATGTTTCACTACTTTAGCAAGATAAAAATCATTCAGTAAAAAATTGTTTTGTGCTGCTTATAACTTACATTTTTCCATCGATGGAGCCGTGTGAGGGCTTGTTTTTTGCAGAACGAGCTGTAGTTTTTATTAGTACAATTTTGGTTTACATGTCATTTTATTACTTTTTTTGGGAGGAGGCAAGGGGACCTAAAAACAGCAAATTTGGCGGTTTTTATTTTATTTTACAGCATTTACGGTGCAGGATAAGTAAGGTTATATTTTAATAGATTCTAGAATGGAGGACAAAAAACACGGCGCCACATGGTGCAGGTCGCACGGTGTAAAGAGGAAACAGAATAGGTGATATGGACTCACCTATTGAAGCTGTGCTAACAACAGGCACAACACTGGTGCAAACAATGAGTATGTGATATAGCTGCAGCTGGGTTCAAAAGCTGATCTGCTGGCAAGGGGATAACTTAGAATAATAGATAAGAAAACGAAAAAATGGAGAACCACAAAATAGCGCTGCTAACATCAGAAGGACAAAATGAAGAATTGTGTTAGAGGTCCATTTATTAATACAGACTACGCGTTTCATCAGGTCTGTCCTGATGAAGATGCCGATGCGGCGTTGAAACGCGTAGTCTGTATCAATAAATGGACCTCTAATACAATTCTTCATTTTGTCCTACTGATGTTAGCAGCACTCTTTTGTGGTTCTCCATTTTTATCGTTTTCTTATCTATTTTAATAGTTTCAAATGCGGCGACACCAATCATGTTTATTTTTAATTGTTTACATTATTTTATGTAAAAAATAGGAAAAGGGTTGTTTTTTGAACTTTTAAAGGTTTATATATATTTTGTTAAATAGTTTTTTGCATTTTCTTTTTGGGTCACACTAGAAGACTTGAACATACGATCGTTGGATCGCTTGTACGATTCGCTGCAATGCTTATTTATTGCAGTGTATTGTTAATTTAACATTCAGTGCTCACTCTCCCCAGTGTTTTTTTGGAGTGTGGGAGGAGACCGGAGGAAACTCTACGCAGATGTTACCCTTGTTTGGATTTGAATCCAGGACCCCAGTACTGCAATGCAACAGTGCTAAAATCACTGAATCACTAGGTTACCCTAGGGTGCCATCCTGATGTCCTTGTTTTAATATGTCTGTCATAAAGACAGTTTCCATTTAAGCCTATTATCTAAATTTTTAATAAAATCATGCCATGTTCTAAACACAGGGGCAGATTTTCTAAGACTGGCCTTTAATACCCAGTTCACACAGTTTTTGAAAACCGCATCAATATTATTTTATTTTTTTTTAAACTATTTTTTATTAAGAACTGTTGCAGTAACAAGTATAACATCAGTCACATATCTCTGATTGTAAAATACATCACATTGGATCAAGGAAATTTACATAATGCAAGTCAGGTAATGAGAACATAAAGAAAATTCCAGGAATTTAATAAGCCATAAACAATGGCACTTAGACTGGTTTACTTTGACGTATGTAAGACTATTATAATAAAAGGACAAAAAACAAGAACAGAAATAAAAGAAAACAAAACAGCCTAGGACCTGTGTCACACATGAGCATCTAATAAATCAGGCACAGCAAGTTCAAGGAGATACATAATAAAAATTCGGGTCACTTATGTTACTCTCACAGTATCTAGTGAAACAGCAGAGGGGTTGATTGTCAAAGGGGAGTTGTTCCAAATATCCCAAACTCTAGAAAACTTAGTACTACAACCAACATTCAGAAATACAACCTTCTCGAAAGGTATTACAGAATTTACCAATCCCTTCCAATGACCAATGGATGGAAGTCGATCAATCATCCAATGCTGTGCTATAGTTTTTCGTGCTAGAAATAGTTTCTCTCAAAAAAATTCTAGTATGGTGATTCCATGTCTCCCAATCCAGTATAACAAATAAACATATCTTAGGACATAAAGGGATACCTACAGGTAATAAGGACGATAACAGGGATAGTATGTCATTCCAAAAGTCCCTAATGATGGTACATGACCATATCATATGCCAAAAATCTTCCTCCGGGACATGGCATCTCAGACAGTCTGAATGGCAATCGTCCCATTTTGAATATCCTTACCGGGGTCAAATATGCCTTGTGTATTATACATAACTGGATCATATTATTATTTGCGGATGGGGAAACATGAAGATGGGACTCCAAAATATCATTCCAATCATCTGTCTGAATTGTAGGACTCCACCGTTTCCATCTACTCTCTATAGCAAGTGGTGTAGAATTCAGCGTGATGGATAACAAATTCGTATAGAGAGCAGATATCAGGCCTCGTGGACCCTGGAAGTTAAGTATAAAGGATTTGCCAGACACAGCTTCTGTGTCGATGCCTGTGGGCAATCAGTCTGCACCTGCTCCTATGTCTGTGAGACTGACTCCATCTTCCACCACTCAGGATGGCAGGCTTAGGAGTGGGAGAGCCTATCACAGCCTGGCCAGACGGTGCCAGCTCCCGCCCACTGTCTATTTATACCTGCCTTTCCTGTTCCTCCTTTGCTGTGATTCTTCTATGCTTGTTTCCTGGCTTGCTGCTGCTGCTTGTACTTCTCATCATCTGCTTGTTATTGACCTTGGCTTTCTGACCACTCTCCTGCTCAGCGTTTTGTACCTCGTTCTCTCCTGGTTTGACTCGGCTCATTCACTACTCTTGTTGCTCACGGTGTCTCCGTGGGCAGCTGCCCCGTTTCCCTAGCTTCTGTGTTCCCTTGTCTGTTGTCGTCGCCCAGTTGTACCCCGTCGCTTAGGACGGGTCGTTGCAAGTAGGCAGGGACTGAGTGGCGGGTAGATTAGGGCTCATCTGTTTGTCTCCCTACCCTGTCATTACATAATCACAGGCCCATATACCTAATCTACCCTGGTCCCTTACACATCTATGGACCCCCTTGAGACCCTGGCTCAGCAGATGCAGGGCCTCTCCCTACAGGTCCAGGCCCTGGCTCAGAGGGACAACCTGCGTGATGCTTCCCTGGTAGTGCCCCCCACCTCACCTCTCGAACCCCACTTCAAGTTGCCTGACCGGTTCTCAGGGGACCGGAAGACTTTTTTCTCCTTTCGGGAGAGTTGTAGGCTCTATTTTCACTTAAAGCCCCACTCCTCAGGTACTGAGAGCCAGCAGGTGGGTATAATTATGTCCCGGCTCCAGGACGGGCCCCAAGAATGGGCCTTCTCCTTGGCTCCTGACGTCCCTGAACTTTCCTCCGTTGATCTTTTCTTTTCTGCTCTCGGGCTAATTTATGACGAGACTGACAAGATTGCCTTTGCCGAGAGTCAGATGGTGACCTTACGTTAGGGTAAGAGACCTGTAGAGGAGTATTGTTCTGACTTCAGGAAGTGGTGTGTAGCTTCTCGGTGGAATGACCCTGCCTTGAGGTGCGAGTTTAGATTGGGTCTGTCGAACGCCCTGAAAGACCTGCTAGTTAGCTATCCCTCTGCTGACTCCCTAGATAAGGTTATGGCTTTAGCGGTACGACTTGACCGACGTCTCAGGGAATGACGACTTGAACGTTTTTGTGCCTTCTCCTCTGACTCCCCCATGATGCCTCCCGAGGTTCCGTTGCTTCGTTCATCCACGGAAGACTCGGATGTACCTATGCAACTCGGGGCCTCCGTGTCCCCCCAACAACGTAGTGAGTTCCGCAGGAAGAATGGTCTCTGCTTCTACTGTGGGGATGACAAGCATCAAGTGAACAACTGTCCCAGGCGTAAGAATAAGCAGCCGGAAGAACTTCCACGCCTAAGTGATCATCGGGGAGGTCACTTGGGCGCACAGGTATTTCCCGTAAAAATGAAACCTAATGAAATCTTGCTTCCCTTTCAGGTCTCTTTTGGTGGTAGGTCTGCTACCGGCAGTGCCTTCGTGGATTCAGGGTCTTCTGCTAATATCATGTCTGTGGAATTTGCTATGTCTCTAGCTATGCCATTGATTGATTTGCGTAAACCTGTCCCGGTAGTGGGTATCGACTCCACTCCTCTTGCTAATGGTTATTTTACACAGCATACCCCTGTTTTTGAACTCCTTGTTGGCTCCATGCATTTGGAGCAGTGCTCTGTACTGGTGATGCAGGGATTATTGTCCAATTTGGTTTTAGGCCTTCCCTGGTTGCAGATGCATAATCCCATGTTTAACTGGAATACTGGGGATCTTACCAAATGGGGTAATGAATGCATGACGTCATGTTTTTCTGCTAATTCTATTTCTCTCCCTGAGGAGGTGAACACTCTACCTAAGTTTGTTCAGGACTTCGCTGATGTTTTCTCTAAAGAGGCCTCCGAAGTGTTACCTCCTCATAGAGAACACGATTGCGCAATCGATTTGGTACCAGGGGCTAAGCTCCCTAAGGGTAGGATATTCAATCTCTCTTGTCCCGAACGTGAAGCCATGAGAGAGTATATCCAGGAATGCCTGGCCAAGGGTTACATTCGCCCCTCTACTTCTCCGGTAGGTGCTGGCTTCTTCTTCGTAGGGAAGAAGGATGGTGGTCTTAGGCCGTGCATCGATTACCGACACTTGAATAAGGCACTGTAAGGAACCGGTACCCCCTTCCTTTGATTCCTGATCTCTTCAATCAGGTTCAGGGGGCCCAATGGTTCTCTAAGTTTGATCTACGGGGGGCTTATAACCTTATCCACATCAAAGAGGGGGATGAGTGGAAGACTGCGTTTAACACGCTCGAAGGTCATTTCGAATACCTTGTCATGCCCTTTGGGTTGTGTAATGCTCCTGCGGTCTTCCAGAATTTCATAAATGAGATTTTAAGAGACTACCTGGGGGTATTTCTTGTAGTGTACCTTAATGACATACTTGTGTTTTCCAAGGACTGGTCCTCCCACATTGAGCATGTCAGGAAGGTGCTCCAGGTCCTTCGGGAAAACAAACTGTTTGCTAAGACCGAAAAATGTGTGTTTGGGGTGCAAGAGATACCATTTTTGGGTCAAATCCTCACTCCTCATGAATTCCGCATGGACCCCGCCAAGGTCCAGGCTGTGGCGGAATGGGTCCAAACTGCCTCCCTGAAGGCGTTACAGTGCTTCCTGGTATTCGCTAATTATTACAGGAGATTTATTGCTAACTTCTCGGTCATCGCTAAGCCTCTTACGGATCTCACTCGCAAAGGTGCTGATCTCCTCCACTGGCCTCCTGAGGCTGTCCAGGCTTTTGAGGTCCTTAAAGGAACAGTGTCATCACAAATTATTTTTTTATATGTTAAAGATGTTAGTGCTTTATTAAAAACGTTTATATTCATTTGTGTGTTTGTGTTTTACTTTTTCTTATTTTTACACTTTTTCTTCCCTATGGGGGCTGCCATTTTTTGTTCCATTTCTGTGTGTGTCGATTAACGACACATACAGACATGGAATACGGCAGCCACAGTCCCATAGGGACTGCGAACGGCTCCCGTCCCATTGACTGCAGTGTACGGCGTCTGTGTGGGAACTGCGCATGCGCCGCTCCCACACAGTCCTATTCGAAATTGGCGCCGTCCGGCGCCATTTTCCTGTGGACCGGAAGTCGCGGCCGGACAGTAATATTACTACTTCCGGTCGCGGCTTCCGGATTTGTGCACTTGCACCAGCGGCAGCAAACGGAGCGGACGGGCCGGAGGGAGCCGCGGCGGCAGGAGCAGGTAAGAGATTTCAATGTATGTTCGTGTTTGTGTGTGTTTACTACTGTATGTAAACCTACTACACTGTGGGTTAGCTCAAAAAATGGCGACACACAGTGTAGGAGGTTACATCGTTCAAACCCCTCGTTTATCCCGGCACTAGCCAGGATAAAGGAGGGGGGGATGCTGAGAGCTCACTAGAGCGAGGGCTTTTAACCCAATGTTGCAATGCTGCAATTTTGGGAACAGCTCCATCTAGTGACCAAAAATGGGTAGTATTATAAATTAGAAATAATTTATAATATTACATGGACTCGTGCAAAAAAATAAAAAAAATTTGAACAATGTTTAATCACCCACACACTAAATGTTTAATTTTTTTTAAAAAAACATGTTTTTCTGGCAACACATTCCCTTTAAGAAGTGCTTTATCTCGGCCCCAGTGCTGGTTCAGCCCAACCAAATGGAGCCATTGATTGTGGAGGTTGACGCCTCCAAGGTGGGAGTGGGTGCTGTCTTGTCCCAGGGTACCAGGTCCCTCACCCATCTCCGTCCCTGTGCCTACTTCTCCAGGAAGTTTTCGCCCACTGAGAGTAACTATGATATTGGCAACCGCGAACTCTTAGCCATTAAATGGGCATTTGAAGAGTGGCGTCACTTCCTGGAGGGGGCTAGGCACCAGGTAACGATCCTTACCGACCACAAGAATCTGGTTTTCTTAGAATCTGTCTGGAGGCTAAACCCGAGAAAAGCTCGATGGGCGGTATTTTTTACCAGATTCAACTTTTTGGTCACCTATAGGGCTGGGTCTAAAAATATTAAGGCTGACGCACTGTCGCGTAGCTTCATGGCCAGCCCTCCTTCGGAGGAAGATCCTGCTTGTATTTTGCCTCCAGGTATAATCATTTCCTCTATTGATTCTGATTTAGTCTCCGAAATTGCGGCTGATCAAGGTTCAGCTCCCGGGAACCTTCCTGAGAACAAGCTGTTTGTTCCCCTGCAACTCCGGCTTAGGGTACTTAGGGAAAATAATGACTCTGCACTATCTGGCCATCCAGACACCCTGGGTACCAAGCACCTCATTGCCAGAAACTACTGGTGGCCTGGGTTGCTTAAAGACGTTAAGGTCTACGTCGCCGCTTGTGAGGTTTGTGCTAGGTCCAAGACTCCCAGGTCTCGACCAGCGGGCTTACTATGTTCTTTGCCCATTCCCCAGAGACCTTGGACCCATATCTCCATGGATTGTATCACCGATTTGCCTCCATCTCAAGGCAAGTCGGTGGTGTGGGTTGTAGAGAGTCCTGATAAAGAGTGCATTACACATGTGAGTTAGATGAGGTAGTAATAAGTCTTGAAATTGACTGTAATAAGTGAGAGGGAAACCATTGGGGCCTGGACTTTTACCCGGTGGGAATGAAGATATTATACTTTTAACTTCTTCAACAGTGATAGGTCGCAAAAGCGCTTTCCCCTCCTCTGGGGATAGAGCAGGTAAATCAAGTGACTCCAAAATGTTTAGTATTTGTGTGCCTCTCTGATCAGATGGAGAACCAGACCCATCTTCTTTTATATTATAAAGGGAGGAGTAGAATGACGTAAAATCCCTGGCTATATCGGATGTGGAGGTGCACAAAACGCCACCCGCCCCCTTAATTCGGGAAATTAAGGATTTTTCCTTCCGTTTTTTAATTAGAGCATACATGAGTTTCCCTCCCTTGTCTCCATGGGCATATATATTCTTTTTATAATGGAGTAAGTTTTTGGCTAACTTTTGGTTTACTACATCTTTTAGTTTCACCCTTAAGGAGCTAAGTTCAATTTGAGCTGCTTGCGCTGTCGATCTTTTATGAATCTTTTCTAATACCGAGATTTGAGTCAGTAAGGAGTTAATTACCTTGCATTTTTCTTTTTTAACTCTAGAACCCAGGGAAACAAAAAGGCCCCTCATATATGCCTTGTGCGCTTCCCATACACATGTGGCCATAACGTCCTGAAAGGTATTGGTGTCAAAATAAAATTTTAATTGTTTGGCTAAATTCTCTCTATGTGTATCACTATCTAAGAGAGTATCGTTAAGTTGCCATGTCCATTCCCTAATGGGCAAACCAGATAGGGATAAAGTAATGCTAACCGGAAATGATCCGAGAGTGTCATGGAACCAATTTTCAGAGTCGTAAGCAGACTCTCATGAATAAACAAATAGTCCAACCTCTGGTGTGACCTATGTGCTAGGGAATATAAAGTAAAGTGGCGAGTCGAGGGATGAAGCGTCCGCCAAGCATCTACCAATTATAGTCCCTGAAATTTCCGTTTAATTCTGCCCAAAACAGCAAACAACAGCGCAAATCTGTTAGTAGAGGAGTCATTGAGAGGATTTAATGTGACATTACTGTCTCCTCTTAATATAACCGGTCCTTCTGCAAAAATAGTCAGAGTGTCTAAGATCTTCTCAAACCATCTTGATTTCGATTTATTAGGAGCATACAAATTTGCGAGTGTAGACACTGCTTTTGCCAATATGCCCTTTTAAGAAAAGTGCTCCACCATCAGTGGAGCCATATTGTGCAATAAAAGAGAAAGGTACCTCTTTATGTAATGCAATGGATACTCCTCGCGCTGAGGCTGAGGAGCTATTCGAATTAGAGTGAAACGATCTATTGAAGTAATGAGTTGGTAGGTTAGGTATCTTACCTTCTTTAAAATGTGTTTCTTGAAAAAACACTATAGAAGCCTTCTCTTTTTTCTAATAATGTCAATACATGGTTCCGCTTATTATGGGAGTTCAAACCTTTTACATTATAAGTAACTATGTTTGTTGATTAAAGCCAGGTCCGTGTCTCAACATCACTAACTGTAGTATTGTAGATAATGTCATGGATTGAAGGGGGTGGGAAAGCGAGGTAACCAAGGAGACATACAAGGAGAAATAACTTATGTACATAACAAAGAGAAAACGCAGCCAGAGACAAAGAATCAATCCTCTGTTAGGAAGCACTCGACTCTTAGCCCCTGGGGCAATCAAATACACATTGCTAAATGGGAACGAACCTGGTTATAGAGTAACAAGTAAGATGGAGATAAAAGGCACATTTTTATTTATTATGTTTATATTTTATTTATTTATTTATTTATTTATTTTTTCTCTCCTTCATTTCCCTCCCCCTCCCTCCGACCTCCTCTCCCCCCAAGGGTTTCTATAGCATTGCGTTTTTTTTATTTTTTTATTACATGTTTGTATGTACTATGTACTTCTTTCCTTTTTGTACTGCTGTAGAACAAAATAAAGATATAAAAAAAAAAAAAATAGACATTGCTCAAGTATAGAACGGCACCAGTTATCATGATTTAATACATTTTGTATATAGCATTGGGGTAGCCGCTACCTAACCAATATTGTGAAAAAGATTACGATGAACGGAGAAACATTAACCCTGAGCCGATACCTGACCCAGAACCACTGTATCCATATACATATTATTAAGGCACTATATAATACCACAATGCAACAAAAGACCCAAAAAAAGAACTTATGCATTATATGGGGGAGGTCCCCATCAACTAAGGTATACCCTCTTTTCCTAAGAATAATACTTATACATCATATGAACCGTATGAGATTTCAACAAAGTATGGTTATACTCAAGTAAAGTCCTTATCTTCATCTCTTGCTTGAGTTTCTAGGATCTAGGAGATCTCATATTTCCCGCCCTCGCCCATGGAGTGAGCTGCGGCAGACTCGGCAGACGTAGATCAATGTGGGCAGGCATCCAAGAGGGAGTATCCATAGGAGCAATACCTAGTTTTTCCCATGCGTCTTGCAAATCTTCGGGCGTATGTATGACGATTCTTTTGCCATTTTTCAATATGGCTAGACCAAAGGGATACATCCAATTATATGAGATCCGCATGTTCTGTAGTTGAAGTAATAAAGGACGCATCATTCTGTGTTTCGTCAGAGTGGATGTTGCTATATCTTGAAATAGTTGAATTTTCGCACCCTCCAACACAATCTCAGCACATGCTCTGTTAGCTTGCAAAACGGCCGATGTATCCACAAAGCTAAGTAATCCACAAACAACGTCTCTAGGAGGATCTGACACTTTCAGTGCAGGACACAATGCCTGTGGATCCTCTCGATAACAATGGTGGAAGCTCGTTCCTTGCCAAGCAGATCGTCTGCATAGCCACCGCGTGTAATGCCTCCGATGCAAAGGATTCAGGTATGCCCTTGAATCTGACGTTCTTTCACCTGCTTCTATTTTCTTCTATCCTCCAAGAGCGTCATCACCCGATTGATTTGAACCTCTTGCTGTTGTACCTTATGGCTTAAGGAGTCACAGAAACCGACCAGGTCTGTAACCACAGACTCCAAGTGCTCCACGTGGTTGCCAATATGGCGGACATCCACCTTGATGTCTGAGAGGTCCTTCATCATCGGTGTAAGTGCCTGTAAGATGGTTCTCTTAAGGTAAGCCCGAGAGACCGGGGCTTTCTCAGTGCATGGAGCTGCATAAGCATAGGCAGTCTCTTGATCACTGTCCTCCTCAGAGTCGTCCTGTTTCATTTTTAAGAATTTATCTAGATCTGCTTGACCATTATGGGATTTTGACGTCCCTTCTGTATCCCTGGTATCGGACTTGCCAATTTTGACCATTTCGGTCTTCGTGCCTTGCTATTTCAGTGATCTTGGGTCGTGTGTGTGAGAAGCTAAAGAACTAAGCTGCCATCACTCTCCACTGGTCAGTCTCCGCCCCTCCATTTTATAGTTTTGACTGCTGTATTGTTACCAAGTGAAATCTTAATAGTACTGGGCCTGGTCATGAGCCTTTATTAAGACCTGTAATATTCTTTATCTATTGCTGGCAATCTCTCATATGAACAATATATTTTATATTGTGTAATACTGTAAACAAGTGCAGGTTCTATAACTACCATATAAGTATAAATATAATATACTTTAAACGCTTGACAGTGCTACTTGTGAAAATTTGGATGATGGAATATGTGTATTTGGAACTAAGACTTATTTCCTAAATCTATCTGAAAGACAGGCTTTGAACAAGCTGTTATTTCACTCCGGGGAGCAGCATTGCAATAGTAAAATGTCAGATTTCATCCATCATAATGTCATGACTCATATTAAAATGTCTTGTAAGACACAAGGGAAGGTTGGACAAAAAAAAATTTGATACATTTCCACACACATGCTGCGGCTTTTAGAATGTACCTCTGTATGTCATAATACCATAATAATATATAAATATATGGAACATAATTTAAATATAATATGTATAAATTTTTATATATGTGTATATATATATATATATATATATATATATATATATATATATATTTATATGTATTTATGTATATATAAATATATATATATATATTACAAATATATATAAATGTAAGGTTTTTCTTGTTAAAGAGGCTCTGTCACCAGATTTTGCAACCCCTATCTGCTATTGCAGCAGATAGGCGCTGCAATGTAGATTACAGTAAAGTTTTTATTTTTAAAAAACGAGCATTTTTGGCCAAGTTATGACCATTTTTGTAATTATGCAAATGAGGCTTGCAAAAGTCCAAGTGGGTGTGTTTAAAAGTACAAGTCCAAGTGGGTGTGTATTATGTGCGTACATCGGGGCGTTTTTAATACTTTCACTAGCTGGGCGCTCTGATGAGAAGTAACATCCTCTTCTCTTCAGAACGCCCAGCTTGTGACAGTGCAGATCTGTGACGTCACTCACAGGTCCTGCATCGTGACGGCCACATCGGCAGCAGAGGCTACAGTTGATTCTGCAGCAGCATCAGCGTTCAGCTGATGCTGCTGCAGAATCAACTGTAGCCTCTGGTGCCGATGTGGCCGTCACGATGCAGGACCTGTGAGTGACGTCACAGATCTGCACTGTCACAAGCTGGGCGTTCTGAAGAGAAGAGGATGTTACTTCTCATCAGAGCGCCCATCTAGTGAAAGTATTAAAAACGCCCCGATGTACGCACATAATACACACCCACTTGGACTTGTACTTTTAAACACACCCACTTGGACTTTTGCAAGCCTCATTTGCATAACTACAAAAATGGTCATAACTTGGCCAAAAATGCTCGTTTTTTAAAAATAAAAACGTTACTGTAATCTACATTGCAGCGCCTATCTGCTGCAATAGCAGATAGGGGTTGCAAAATCTGGTGACAGAGCCTCTTTAAACACAGAAGAACCTTTTTTAAATAGCTGAAAACCCCTTTAAAATGACAATCATATGTATATATATATATATAGATATATATATCTATATATCTATATATATAAATATATATAAATATATATATATATATATATATATATATATATATATATTTATATATAGATATATATATATATATGTATATATCTATCTATATATAGGTATATATCTTTATATATGAATTTATATGAATTTGCCGCTTAAAGGAGTTTTTCACAAATTTAAAAAAGGTTCTTCTGTTTTTAACATACAGAAAAAAAACTTACATTGTCCTATAAACCCACTCTATTCATGTTACACATGGTGAAGCGTTATCAATAGTATACAGCAAAATTAAATTAATGGTATAAAACAGGGTGCTACACATGTATAAGCACAATCTATGTAAAAAAAAAAAAAACAAGAAGCAAACACATCCAAATAGAAGTCTCAACAGCCTTTAATAAATGACAAAAATTAAAAACGGTTAAAAACATATGCAAATACAAAGGATTCATTATAAATGTAAATGGTACCTCTGCTGTATACACCCCTGATAAGATCTCAAATAAGTACTGGATCACAAAAAGACATGAATACATAAGAGCATTTACATCAAATTCATAAATATATAATGTACCTACATGCAGTAAAATTACAGTGCAGAAGATTAACCCCTTCAAGGCACAGCCTGTTTTGGCCTTCAGGACACAGCCAATTTTTTCAAATCTGACATGTTTCACTTTATGTGGTAATAACTCCGGAATGCTTTTACCTATCCAAGCGATTCTGAGATTGTTTTCTCGTGACACATTGGACTTTATGTTACTGGCAAAATTTGCTCGATACACCAAAATGTAGCGAAAAATTGCAAAAATTTGCATTTTTCTAAATTTATATGTATCAGCTTGTAAGACAGATGGTAATACCACACAAAATTGTTGCTAATTAACATCACCCATATGTCTACTTTAGATTGGCATCGTTTTTTGAACATCCTTTTATTTTTCTATGACATCACAAGGCTTAGAACTTTAGCAGCAATTTCTCACATTTTCAAGAAAATTTCAAAAGGCTATTTTTACAGGGACCAGTTCAGATGTGAAGTGGATTTTAGGGCCTTATATATTAGAAACCCTCGATAAGTCACCCCATTTTAAAAACTTCACCCCTCAAAGTATTCAAAACAGCATTTAGAAAGTTTCTTAACCCTTTAGATGTTTCACAGGAATTAAGGCAAAGTAGATGTGAAATGTTCAAATTTCTTTTTTTTTTTTGCAGAAATTCATTTTTCATCTATTTTTTTTTGTAACACATAAAGTTTTACCAGAGAAACACAACTCAATATCTATTGCCCAGATTCTGCAGTTTTTAGAAATACCCCACATGTGGCCCTAGTGCGGTAATGGACTGAAGCACCGGCCTCAGAAGCAAAGGAGCACCTAGTGGATTTTGGGGCCTCCTTTTTATTAGAAAATATTTTAGGCTCCATCTCGGGTCTGAAAGGCTCTTGCGGTACCAAAACAGTGGAAATCCCCCAAAAGTGACACCATTTTGGAAACTATACCCCTTGAGGAAATTATCTAGTGGTATAGTGAGCATTTTGACCCCGCAGGTTTTTTGCAGAAATTATTGGAAGTAGGCCGTGAAAATGAAAATCTACATTCTTTCAAAGAAAATGTAGGTTTAGCTAATTTTTTCTAATTTCCACAAGGACTAAAAGGAGAAAATGCACCACTACTTTTGTAAAGCAATTTCTCCCGAGTAAAACAATACAATACAAAACAATATGTGGTCATAAACGGCTGTTTGGACACACGGCGGAGCTTAGAAGGGAAAGAGCGCCATTTGGCTTTTGGAGCTCAAATTTAGCAGGAATGGTTTGCGGAGACCACGTCGCATTTGCAAAGCCCCTAAGGGACCAAAACAGTGAAAACACCAAAAAAGTGACTCCATTTAGGAAACTACACCCCTTGAAGAATCCATCTAGGGGTGTAGTGAGCATTTTGAACCCACAGGGGTTTCATAGATTTTATTAGAATTGGGCAGTGAAGATAAAAAAAATCCTTTTTTTCCAATAAGACGTAGCTTTAGCTCAACATTTTTCATTTTCTCAACAAATAAAGGAATAAAAGAACCCCAACATTTGTAAAGCAACTTCTCTGGAGTACGGCAATAGATGTTTCACAGGAATTAAGGCAAAGTAGATGTGAAATGTTCAAATTTCTTTTTTTTTTGTTGCAGAAATTCATTTTTCATCTATTTTTTTTGTAACACATAAAGTTTTACCAGAGAAACACAACTCAATATCTATTGCCCAGATTCTGCAGTTTTTAGAAATACCCCACATGTGGCCCTAGTGCGGTAATGGACTGAAGCACCGGCCTCAGAAGCAAAGGAGCACCTAGTGGATTTTGGGGCCTCCTTTTTATTAGAAAATATTTTAGGCTCCATCTCGGGTCTGAAAGGCTCTTGCGGTACCAAAACAGTGGAAATCCCCCAAAAGTGACACCATTTTGGAAACTATACCCCTTGAGGAAATTATCTAGGGGTGTAGTGAGCATTTTGAACCCACAGGGGTTTCATAGATTTTATTAGAATTGGGCAGTGAAGATAAAAAAAAATCCTTTTTTTCCAATGAGACGTAGCTTTAGCTCAACATTTTTCATTTTCTCAACAAATAAAGGAATAAAAGAACCCCAACATTTGTAAAGCAACTTCTCTGGAGTACGGCAATACCCCATTTGTGGTTATAAACTGCTGTTTGGGCACACGGCAAGGATCAGAAGAGAAGGAGTGCCATTTGGCTTTTGGAGCACAGATTTTGCTGGATTGGTTTCTTGACACCATGTCACTTTTGCAAAGCTCCTAAGGTACCAGTACAGTGGAAACTCCCCAAAAGTGACTCGATTCACGAAACTACACATCCATCTAGGGGTGTAGTGAGCATTTTGACCCCACAGGTGTTTCATAGATTTTATTAGAATTGGGCAGTGAAAATAAAAAAAATCCTTTTTCTTCAATAAGACGTAGTTTTAGCTGAAAATGTTTCATATTCTCAACAAATAAATGTAAAAGAGCACCCCAACACTTGTAAAGCAACTTCTCCTGTGTATGACAATACCACATATGTGGTCATAAACTGCTGTTTAGGCACAGAGTAGGGCACAGAAGGGAAGGAGCGCCATTTGGCTTTTGGAGTACAGATTTTGCTGGATTGGTTTCTGGGCGCTATGTCGCATTTGCAAAGTCCCTGTGGGACCAAAACAGTGGATCCCCCCCAGAACTGACCCCATTTTGGAAACTACACCCCTCAAGGTATTCACCTAGGGGTGTAGTGAGCATATTAACCCCACAGGTGATTGTCAAAAATTGGTGTGCACGTGATATTGCAGAGTGAAAATGTTTTTTCAATAGATATGCTAATATGTGCCACTGGAGACACACACCCCAAAAATTCACACGATGCCATATATGTGGAAGTAAACTGCTGTTTGGGCACACTGAAGGGTTCAGAAAGGAGGTAGAGCCATTTGGCTTTTGGAGCGTGGATTTTTCTTGTAGTAGTTTTGTTTGGAGTCTTACTGGTGTTTCCGTTTATAATGTGGGGGCACATGTAAGGCGGGCGGAGTATATAAGGGGCATAGTCAGGTGGTTTAGTGGGGTAAAAAAAAACAATAAAATAATCCATAGATGTGTGTTATGCTGTGACACAATCCTTTCTGCACAGGCCGGTGTCGCACTAATAAATGGTCTTTACTTATCCCCCTTTTGGTCTGCACTCGGCACCTTTGAAGTTTGGGGAATTTTGCTGGGAAAGTGTTGTCCTTGAATAATACAGGCACCCTCACTTCCAGCAGATATGTTTGGGCCCTCCCCTTCCGTGATCCCTAATTTTAGGGGCCTTGATAATTCGCCACTTGAAACAGAAGAAATGTTCCCCTCGGGCCGGCACAACTGCATATTTTTATTTCCTGGCTTATTGGTGCCTTGACTAATTTTATTTTTTCATAGACGTAGTGGTATGAGGGCTGTTTTTTTTTGTGTGACGAGCTGTAGTTTTTATTGGTACAATTTTGGGGTACACGCGACTTTTTGATCACTTGTTATCCTTTTTTTTTGGGAGGCAAGGTGACCAAAAAACAGCAATTCTGGCATATTTTTTTAGTTCTTTTTATACAGCGTTCGCCACATGTTATAAATTACATGTTACCTTTATTCTGCGGGTCAGTCCGATTCCGGTGATACCTAATTTATAGCACTTTTTATGTTTTACAACTTTTTGCACAATAAAATAACTTTTGTAAAGAGAATGGATTTTTTCTGTCGCCAAGTTGTGAGAGCCATAACGGTTTTACATTTTTCGTCGACGGAGCTGTATGAGGGCTTGTTTTTAGCGAGACGAGTTATAGTTTTTATAGGTACATTTTTAGGTACATGCGACTTTTTGATCACTTTTTATTTACATTTTTGGAAGACAAAGTGACCAAAAAATAGCAATTATGTCTGTATTTTTTAGTTATTTTTTTTACGGCGTTCACTGTGCGAAATAAATAACATAATATTTTTATAGTTCAGGTTGTTACGGTCGCAGCGATACCAAATATGTATGGCTTTATTATTTTTTTCAATAATAAATGACTTGATAAGGGAAAAAGGGCGATTGTGTTTTGTGTTATTATTTGAAACTTTTATTGTATTTTTTACAACTTTTATTTTTACTTTTTTGACTCTTTTTTTGACACTTTTCTTTAGTCCCACTAGGGGACTTGAAGGTCCAACAGTTTGTTTGATGTTCTAATACATTGCACTACCTATGTAGTGCAATGTATTAGAACTGTCAGTTGTTCACTGACAGCAAGCCGATCAGGCTCCGCCTCTGGGTGGGGCCTAATCAGCTTACGTAATGGCAGACAGGAGTCCATTGTTAGGACTCCTGTTGCCATGGTAGCAGTCGCCAGCCTTGCCATCGCGTGGCAAGGCTACCGATTTGCTACAAACCTCTAGGATGCAGCGATCACAATGGATCGCTGCATCGAAGGGGTTAATGCCAGGAATCGGAGCTAGCTCCGGTTCCTGGCGATAGATCGGGGTGTCCGCTGTAACATACAGCGGACACCCACTTCTGATGATGCCGGCTCAGCTTCTGAGCCGGAAGCTGAGCCGGCGCCATCTTGCCGATGGTACCGGAAGCCTCCTGGGCCCTGCCAACGACGGGGCATAGGAGGATTCTGTTGCTGGCGGACCGGGAGGTAAGCATTAGCCCTCCGATCGCCTTTGCAGCCACCGGCAACCTAGCGATCACGTTGCTGGGGCGCCGGTGGCTATAAACTCCTCACATGCTGCGATCGCTATTCAACGCAGCATGTGAGGGGTTAATCGGTCGGATCGGAGGCTAGCTCCGGTCCTGGCCGATACCTCAGGGTGCCAGCTGTAACATACAGCTGTCACCCGGCGGTGATGTCGCTGGCTCAGCTCCTGAGCCAGCTTTATCTCCATGACGTACAGTTACGTCGAGATGCGGGAACAGTCTATCTCCCATGACGTAACTGTACGTGATTTTGCGGGAAGGGGTTAAAGGGTAACTAAACCTTCAACAAACTTCTAACATGTCATAGTGACATGTCAGAAGTTTTTATTGGTGGGGGACCAAGCACTGAGACCCCTCACCAATCACTAGAACGAAGCAGAAGAAGCGCTCGGGTGATTGCTGAGCTGCTTAGTTTCTGATCAGATTATTTTGGAAAGCCGATGTATCGGAGTACGGGCCCATAGACTTTCTATTGAGTCCGTACACTGTTACATCGGCTTTCTGAGAAAAGCCGATCAGAAAACCAATCGGCTCAGCACTTACCCGAATTTATTCTGCGGAATCGCTGCTGTTTTGGTGCGAGTTTTCCTTATTGAATTCAATGGGGAGGTAAAACCCGCAATAAAGAGCCATGTGTTGCGACTTTTACAGAGCAAATGCTGAAATTCCGCACCAAAAATGACAAATGAGAAAAAAACAAAAAACGTTTTTAGTAGTCCGAGCGACACGATCCTCTACTCTAAATGCCAGTCCAGCCTCCTGGGATGATGTTTCATCCCATGTGACTGCTGCAGCCAATCAAAGACTGCAGAGGTCACATGAGATGAAAATTACGCACATGTCACCATGACTACGGAGACCCGGGTAAGTATAAGCTTTATTTTTAACCACTGTTTTCCGCAGTGGACATTTCGCCCAAAAAACTGCACCACAATTTTGTGCGGAATTCCCTTTAGCTCCCAGGACGGATACGCTGTGTACTTTTATGCAGCGTATCCATCCTGTGGAATAAAGACAGGTATCATTTAACAAAATCTTAATTTCATTGTGGCCACAATAAATGCCAGTGGTTTGTTTTAACCCTTTAGTGACCAGCCTATTTTGGACCTTAATGACAGAGCGATTTTTTTAGTTTTAGGATTGTTGCATTTCAAACGCTATAACTTTTTTATTTTTCTGTAAATATAGCCATGTGGGAAAAGTTGTATTTTTTAATGCCATTATTTTGGGGTAGATATAATTTATTGATTTACTTTTATTACCTTTTTTTGCGTGTAATGGAAAAAAACTGAAAATACACGGTTCTTTTTGGTGTCTTAAATTTACTCTGTTTTATGTGTGGTATAAATAACATAACTTTATTCTGCTGGTCGTTACAATTATGGCGATACAAAATGTATGTATTTTTTTAAAGTTCTACTACTTTTTACAATAAAAAACTTTTTTTTTAACATTTGTTTTTGTATCGCCATGTTCTTAGAGCCATAACATTTTTTATTTTTCCACCGATGTAGCTGTAGGAAGGCTTATTTTTTGCAGGGCGACTAGTAGGGTTTTTTTGGTACCATTTTGGGGTACATACAACATTCAACAGACAGTCCTCTCTCAATAGGAGATAGTATTTCTAGGTATTCAAGCTTATATCCAGTTGCTTGATTGACTTAATTTGACTTAATTTGATATTAATATGACTTAATTTGAAATTGCATTTGTTGTCTTTAGGAGTCTCTATGTACATATAGTATATTATTATATCATCAAAATTAGTTTTGGATACAATTCGGTTTGAATAAATTTGCTGCAAATTGCAAATGTCCCTACTGCTCTAAAAACTGACTCTGATGTTTTCTAAGACTATATCCAACCACTTTCAAGCACTTTAATGCCAGGCCAGCATTAGTAATGTCAATGACATTACTAATTCTGGCTCATTATGTAATGACAGCAACATTTATGGCAGTGGCATAACTATCGCCGTAGCAGCCATAGCAGGGCCTCCTTATGCCTAGTGACGCCGCTAGCAGCTGCAATGGCTGCTAAATCGGTAGCGATGCCACATTTAAAAGTATCTGTGACCTTAGGACGCAGATACTATTGAACACTATGGCAGTGCATGGAGGTGTCTCCCTGCTCTGCCATTTAATAGGCTACAGGCCACGTTCAGTCTGCAGCCTATCAGCCGCAGGGACAGGAACCCTGACATCACTGGATTACGCCAGCGTACGCAAGCATCCTATCGGTGTTGTGAAGCAGTTTAGTTCATTGTGGGAACGGGGCCTAAGTGAGTATCATTTTTTTGTTTTATTTGTTTGGGGGCACTGTCTACAAGGAGGAGGTGGGGGGCTGTATGACACTGTCTACAAGGGTGAGCTGGGAGCACTATCTACAAGGGGGGCTGTATGGCGCTATTTACAAGGGGGTGTGGGACACTATCTACAGCGAGGGCTCTATTGCTCTGTCTACAAAGGGGGCTGTATGGCAGAATCTACAGGGGGCTGTATGGCACTATCTACAGGGGGCTGAATGGCAGAATCTACAGGGGGCTGTATGGCAGAATCTACAAGGGGGCACTGTCTACAAGGGGTGTGTGTGACACCCAGGAAAGAGGAGGGGGCCAGTCAAAAGATTGCTATGGGGCCCAGTTTTTCCTAGTTATGCCCCTGATTTATGGGTAGATAGAGGGGTAACCACAGTGCATGTTGGGAAGGCTGCCTGCAAGGCATAATAGTTCATGTGATCCTTTTTCTAATCTGTAAAACTCACCAAATCCAAAACTTTTAGGAGATTTGGAACTAATTCGATTTGTGTAGAATGGATTCGCTAATCTCTAATCATAAGCTTTTATCTCACACCCTGAGATCCTTCATAACAATAACCATAGTGAAACAATTACGTTTATAAGTAACCCGTTCATCTCTGCAAAAGTTTTCACCTCTGTCTTTTCTTCAAATTTATCCCCTTTCTTTTGCCATTTTAGCATTGAATAATGGTTTCCCCTAGACAAGTAATCAGAGCAGCTGATAATTTTGGTTCTTTATTTTAAATAAGTAATTAGAAGTAAAGTAAAAATGCAAAGTAACCTCTTCTCTGACCCTTTTTAGCTTCCGGGGGCCTTAAAGAGGCTCTGTCACCAGATTTTGCAACCCCTATCTGCTATTGCAGCAGATAGGCGCTGCAATGTAGATTACAGTAACGTTTTTATTTTTAAAAAACGAGCATTTTTGGCCAAGTTATGGCCATTTTTGTATTTATGCAAATGAGGCTTGCAAAAGTACAACTGGGCGTGTTGAAAAGTAAAAGTACAACTGGGCGTGTATTATGTGCGTACATCGGGGCATTTTTACTACTTTTACTAGCTGGGCGTTCTGATGAGAAGTATCATCCACTTCTCTTCAGAACGCCCAGCTTCTGGCAGTGCAGATCTGTGACGTCACTCACAGGTCCTGCATCGTGTCGGCCACATCGGCACCAGAGGCTACAGTTGATTCTGCAGCAGCATCAGCGTTTGCAGGTAAGTAGCTACATCGATTTACCTGCAAACGCCGATGCTGCTGCAGAATCATCTGGTGCCGATATGTCCTCGCTCGTCTGACACGATGCAGGACCTGTGAGTGAAGTCACATATCTGCACTGCCAGAAGCTGGGCGTTATGAAGAGAAGTGGATGATACTTCTCGTCAGAAAGCCCAGCTAGTAAAAGTAGTAAACACGCCCCGATGTACGCACATAATACACGCCCAGTTGTACTTTTACTTTTCAACACGCCCAGTTGTACTTTTGCAAGCCTCATTTGCATAAATACAAAAATGGTCATAACTTGGCCAAAAATGCTCGTTTTTTAAAAATAAAAACGTTACTGTAATCTACATTGCAGCGCCTATCTGCTGCAATAGCAGATAGGGGTTGCAAAATCTGGTGACAGAGCCTCTTTAAGGCCCTTTTACACAGGCCAATGATCGGGCAAATGAGCGTTCACATTGTATAGTTTATGCAGCAAGACATATTATCGTTGTCGGCAGCACATCTCCCTGTGTAAACAGTGAGATGTGCTGCCAACATGACAGAAATGTATGGGGACACGCGTTTGCTACTGCTCGTCCCCGGACATTACTGATCATTGCTGCTTTTGAAAGGAGCAAACAAGTGCCGATCAACGAGCTGCCTCGTTGATCAGAGCTCGATTTCATTGTCCATATCGGTTGATTTTTTATTTTTTTTCTACTTTATCTTGTCCATTCTGCCAAAACTAATCTATGTTTAAAAGCTGGAGACAGATAATAGAACACAATGCCACCTGTGAGAGCTGCAACATTGTTTCTAATAGCCACTTAACTTGAGTAGTGTCCACAGTTTTTATAATAACAGACAGTATACCTGTCCAGATCACATTTCTCCTCCTCTTTTTGGTGTTATTCCACTTCTGTAGTTTAAAGAAGAGATAGAAAACGATCTTATGTTTTATTCAGCAGTCATTTCAGTGTAGTTATTAACTAAGTTAGGTAAAGCATTAGGTAAGGCTCGCTACTGTTCTAGCAGGCCGATCCATTCGCTGTTTTAAGTTTTTGCTGTAACAGTAATGCAGAGAGCGGTGTGATCAGTTTCCATGGTAACAGCCTATTATGTAACGCTGTTGTCTGTACGAGTTACACACAGTGTTTTCAATTTTTTATTAGATATTTTCCTTTTATCTGTTTATTCTTTTATGCAATGAATTCTGTCTTTGTCAGCGTGTTTTTCACAAAATGCATTCATTATTGTGGTTCTGGGCAGCAGTAGAATGCCGTCGGCATTTTAGCGCCTTTTTAGATTTAAAGGTTTGAAATTTTTACCATCTTGCTTCTTGTGTACCTGACGAAATCCCAGTATGGGATGAAAACGCGTTTTGCTAGCTAAATAAATACTTTAGAAAAGATAACCATTGAGTAGTACATTTTTCAACAATCTGAATCAGCAGCGCCCTGAGGAGATTTAGGAGCATCCTGTTTCTACAAACCATTACATTTTGTACCCAGTGTAAGTGAAAGGGAAGCTGCTGGTCACTGCGTCAGCAATTCCTGGAAACTCTTGTACTAGCCTATATATGCACTACATACTGTTGTGCCTATAATCAATTTACTACAGATTGCCACAAGGCAAAAACATTCCATATTAATCCATAAAAATTATGATAAATTTATAATTGTGCACCTATATTATTCAAGTTCAAATCTGATAATCTGCATTCACTAAACTAACTACTTTACGAGGTACACTCCTTGAGCAATTAGACCGATTCTATAGTTGTAGGATAGCTGCAGACTATACAATACAATTCTAATTGATTTATAGTACTAAAGCAGGCGTATCATTATTAAAATATGCAATGATATGCCTGCACTAATACTATAAATCAATTACAATTGTATGTATTGTCTGCAGCTATCCTACTACTATAGAATCGGTCTAAGTGCTCAGGGAATGTACCTCCAGTATTTAGTTTAGTGAGTGCAGATTATCAGATTTTTCACTTGAATATTTATAGGGGTACAATTATAAATGAATCATAATTTTTGGTGGTACTTAAAACATAAATTTTAATTTAGATCAGAATGGGGATTTTTTTTTTGTCTTTTGGCAATCTGTAGTAAATTGTTAGTAATCCCTGCCAAGCTACGGGCTAAATAAAATCATGACTGTCTATTGTGCCTGTGATCATATACAACCACTTCAGTATAGCGGTTTCTGTGCATGCTTTTTCTCAAAATATTTTCTAGATAATATTGCCCTAAGAAGCATTTCTCCTTTTTATTTTTTATTTTTGTTTCTCCAGCAGATTATTAGATTAGGAAATTATGTAGTAGTATAAGGACCCTTTTACACGGGCTGCTGAACAGGTGAATGAGCGCTTCTAAGAAAAGTTGTTCATGATCATTGTCCTGTGTAAACAGCGATCATCTGACGAACAGCAAACACTTGTTCATTAAATATTTGCCTCTTTTATGCAGCCAAAAAATGGTTGCTAGTCAGCAGCACATCTCCTGTGTATAGAGGGGAAATGCTGTAGACAAGATGCAAATGTATGAAGTCAAACGATCGAATTAGCGATTGCTTGTCTATATACATTCAGAACATTGCTCCATGTAAATGGAGCTAAACGAGCACCGGAGATCGGCGCTCATTACCGGGCAGGAAATCTGTGTAAACCACCTTTAGGCCTCATTCACACGACAGGGTCCGAGTGTCGGCCGGGAAAATCGGCCGTTTTTGGCCGATTTTCCCGGCCGGTTTGCATCCGGTTTGCATCCGTTCCGGGCCGTGTTGTCGTTTTTACCGGCCGATTTGGACCCGATTTGCATCCGTTTTTTTCCCTGTCCGTTTTAAAATCGGATGAATTTCATTTAAATTTGTTGCCACACACAGCTCTCTGTAGATAATGCCACACAGCCCCCTGTAGGTAATGCCACCAAGACTCCTGTAGGTAATGCCACCCAGACCCCTGTTGGTAATGCCACCCTGCCCCTTGCATGTAATGCCACCCAGCCCCCTGCAGGTAATGCCACCCTGCCCCCTATAGGTAATGCCACCCTGCCCCCTATAGGTAATGCCACACTGACCCCTGTAGGTAATGCCACCCTGCCCCTTGTAGGTAATGCCACCCTGCCCCTTGTAGGTAATGTCACCCAGCTCCCTGTTGGTAATGCCACCCTGCCCCTTGTAGGTAATGCCACCCTGCCCCTTGTAGGTAATGCCACCCAGCTCCCTGTTGGTAATGCCAACCTGCCCCTTGTAGGTAATGCCACCCTGCCCTTGTAGGTAATGCCACCCTGCACCCTGTAGGTGATGCCACCCAGCCCCCTGTAGGTGATGCCACCCTGCCCTTTGTAGGTGATGCCACCCAGCCCCCTGTAGGTGATGCCACCAAGTCCCCTGTAGGGGTTGCCATCAAGTCCCCTGTAGGTGATGCCACACAGCCCCCTGTAGGTTGCACCCATCCCCCCCCCACATTCCAGGAGAAGTCACTGACTTCAATGTCCATATATGGACAGTGTAGTCACTGACTTCTCCTGGAGAGGAATTCCCTGCCACAGGTCGGGAATTCCGCTTCAGAAGTGAGTGATGTCACTGTGTCCATATATGGATAGTGTAGTCACTCACTTCTCCTGTAGCGGAATCCCCGGCCATAGAGTCGGGGATTCCGCTGCAGAAGTGAGTGACATCGCTGTGTCCATATATGGACAGTGTAGTCACTCACTTCTCCTGTAGCGGAATCCCCGGCCATAGCGTCGGGGATTCCGCTGCAGAAGTGAGTGACATCGCTGTGTCCATATATAAACAGTGTAGTCACTCACTTCTCCTGTAGCGGAATCCCCGGCCATAGCGTCGGGGATTCCGCTGCAGAAGTGAGTGACATCGCAGTGTCCATATATGGACAGTGTAGTCACTCACTTCTCCTGTAGCGGAATCCCCGGCCATAGCGTCGGGGATTCCGCTACAGAAGTGAGTGACATCGCTGTGTCCATATATGGATAGTGTAGTCACTCACTTCTCCTGTAGCGCAATCCCCGGCCATAGAGTCGGGGATTCCGCTGCAGAAGTGAGTGACATCGCTGTGTCCATATATGGACAGTGTAGTCACTCACTTCTCCTGTAGCAGAATCCCCGGCCATAGAGTCGGGGATTCCGCTGCAGAAGTGAGTGACTTTGCTGTGTCCATATATGGACAGTGTAGTCACGCACTTCTCCTGTAGCGGAATCCCCAATCCCCGGCCGGGGATTGAGGATTCCGACTCCTACAGGGAGCAGAAAAAGACCCTCCTCCTCCTCACATGCACTCTGCACTGTGAGGAGGAGGAGGAGGAGAGAGAGCACGAGCGACGGAATACATGGCCATCACTCGGGACACATTCCGGTGAAGGCCGTGTATAACCCGGCCGCCCGGCTCCTATAGAAGTCTATAAGGCCGAAAATAGGTCATGTCCCATTTTTTGACGGGTTCTATTGGGGGTCTATTGTTCCTAATGCAGCCGGGTGACGGCCGATTTATGAACGGCCGTCACCCGGCCGGGAAACCCTGTCGTGTGAATTCCGCCTTAGTGATTACTACTGTATGTAGCTAGTGTGTTCAAAAAATAAAATAAAGGGCCAGTATAAAACGTTTAACCACAATACATTAGGATTGCATCATTTTATTGTTAGAATAAAGGCTTACTATTTTAGTTTATATGAGCAAAAGTGTTTGAAAGTAATAACTTTTGTTTTCACTTTACCTACTAACTTGTAGCCCATTCATTAGATTTTTACTGCCCTGTCTGTTATAAGATGAACTGCATAACAGCTGTTTAGTGTTTTTACTCAACGATGACATCTGCAAGAATTAGAGGTTTCTACGGAATTAGGGTACTAAGGTTTTTCTGATCAGAAAGATCTGTTTTATGGTGCATAGTATTGAGATGTCAATGTCATCCATAAGAATTGTTAGCACAGTGTTGATGTCCTTATATTGCTTCAATATCTTGAATACCAGGTCCCAGTAGATGTTTCCTTTTGTGCATTAGCCTAGTCTAATCAATATCATAAATGATTGTTATCCTCGTCTCAACGGGATTGCAAATTATTCTCGATATATCAATAACAGTAAAATGTATTTTGCAGGTTATGTTTGTGCGTGTTATATACATATATATATATATATATATATATATATATATATACATACATCCAAATATATATATATATATATATATATATATATACATACATACAAAAAAAGAGGTACAATAGCCGCACCGCTTCTCAAATCTGTCTAGATTGAGGGCAATATTCCCGTTTAGACACGTGACCAGTGTCCCTAGATACTTAGTCAAAGAGCTCCAAAATACAAGACATCAATCCACAGTTAGTGAAAAAGTGGATTTATCACATCATCACTTCATCACATGCGATGTTTCAGCCCTACTCCATGCCGCCGGAAGAAGGGGTGCTGTCTTGTATTTTGGAGTTCTTTGACTATATTTATATATCCATACAAACACACAGACACTGAATTGCCACTTTATTAGAGACACCTGCACTTCACGATTTGAGCTTTTCTGTATAGACACAGAGCGTTATGATAAAATCAAGTGAGCAAGTTTTCCTTGAATCAGTTGCAGTGTGAATTCACATTAGAATGGAACATTTTCACCTCCAAACTGTTAATACCACTTTATAGGGAAGGATGATAGTTTTTAAAATATATCTATGTTATCCAAGTCAGCCCATAGTGAACCATAAAAAAAGTATTTTTATTCCTCCGGTTGCGCGATGGGCTGACTTAGGCAACATAAGTATGTTTGAAAAACTATCAACCTTCCCTATATAGCGGTATTAGTGATTTGGGAGGTGATAACGTAATGATAGACTTCCTTTTATGCTAGCCATTGTTAGGAAAACAATGATGCTTTGGCGGGGACTCCATAGTTGAAAGTCCTGACTTCACTGTCCTTATATGGACTGTAATGTCAAGAGTTTCCCCGGGCTCAGTGCTCAAAGTAGCGCTGTGTGCGGGGAGTCCTCAGCCAGGATCAGTTTTTAACGGCCGTTACAAGGATTGATTCCTGAAAAACGGCCGATAAAAACTGAACCATTGAGTTCCATGGGAGCCGTCTGGCTGTGAAAACAGCCAAAAATAGCACATGTGCTATTTTTTTACAGCCGGTATTCACAGCTGCATGAGAAGCATTGCAAACACTTGAGTAATTATTGAGAGGATGGACAACAGATACATAAGGTATATTCCCTCAATCAAAGATACCCAAATCGACAAGGATTCCCCCTCTGTCTTTATGCCCCCTAGTATAAATATTAATGAAATAGGTTTTGGGGGATTTTAAACAAATCTCCACCAAAGCTATTAATCATAATCTGACAATCATTCAACGCAAGGCGTTAAGGGTGAAACAAATTGTATGAGGATGTAGTATACAAGGCTGCAGACAAAGGAGGCAACATTGTTGTGCAGCCCGTGGAGCAATACGAAACATACGTATTTCATCAATTGAGGGATAGACAGATTTACACCAAAATACTCCACAATTTATTATGGCCATTTTTATTTGCAATATATGCAATTCTGAATAAATCCCTGGAAAAAGGAATTATTCTGAAAATAATATTTGAAGAACGTATAGTGAAATACCCAAAAGTTGCAACATTATACCTTATTTCTAAGGTTTATAAGAACCCAGTGGACCCCCCAGTGCGTCCAATTGTGTCTGGCATTGAGGGTTTATGTGATCCTATTTAAACATTTATTGACCAACCGGATTTATTTAAAACCACTAGTGGAATATTTACCCTCCTATGTGAAGGACACAATGGAGATTCTAAGGGTATGTTCACATGCAAACTCAAAAACGTCTGAAAATACGTAGCTGTTTTCAAGGGAAAACAGCTCCTGATTTTCAGACGTTTTTTAAGCCACTTGCGTTTTTTTACGGCCGTTTTTGGAGCTATTTTCAATAGAGTCTATGAAAAACGGCTTAAAAAATATCCCAAGAAGTGACCTGCACTTCTTTTTTGCCGCCGTTTTTTTACGTGGCCATTTTCAAAAACGGCCACGTAAAAAAACGGCCCGTCAGAACAGAACGCTGTTTTTCCCTTTGAAAACAATGGGCAGATGTTTGGATGAGTTCTGCTTCCGATTTTTCGGCCGTTTTTCGCAGTTTACGGCCCGAAAAATGGCCAAAAATAGGCCATGTGAACATAACTAGGATAAATGGGGTCTCATTGGAACCAGATATGTACCTTGTAACAGCTGTCATTAAGCAACTTTATACGAGCATTAGGCATCAGGTTGGAATTAAGGTGGTCCGCTTCTTCCTGGGGATGAGCAACTGAAACAGCAATATTTGGGAACTAATTTGGGAACTTTTACAATATATTCTGACACACATTGTCTTTATGTTTAAATGTGTTTTCTCCCTACAGACGCAAGCCACTGCCATGTGCGCTGTTGAACTCAAGCCTGTTTCTTGGCTTTTAGGAGAGGCAGGTTTTCCATGACGATGGCGCCTGTACTGTGGATCATGTTCAGGGCTGGGTTCGATACATAGTGGACCTACTATTGATATTGCAGGGATTGGATGTAGATTTTCAAGAATGTTTGCAAAAACTAAACAAAAATGCTTTCAACATTAAATTGACAAATGTGTATGATTAACTCAAAATTTATTTCTACATATACATATTGAGGTGGGTGAAGGGAGACATCTACAAACTGATGTGCATAGAAAAAAAAGCACATCAGTGAATTCACTATTAGGGCATGACCACACATGGCGGAATTCCTCCGCAACTGTCCGCATCAATGCCGCACCTAATCCGGGTTGCGGATTACGGCTGCGGATCTGCACAAAATGTGCAGAAAATTGATGCGGACTAGCTGCTGCGGACTGCGGGAAAAGTGCTTCCCTTCTCCCTATCAGTGCAGGATAGAGAGAAGGGACAGCACTTTCCCTAGTGAAAGTAAACGAATTTCATACTTACCGGCCGTTGTCTTGGTGACGCGTCCCTCTTTCGGCATCCAGCCCGACCTCCCTGGATGACGCGCCAGTCCATGTGACCGCTGCAGCCTGTGCTTGGCCTGTGATTGGCTGCAGCCGTCACTTAGACTGAAACGTCATCCTGGGAGGCCGGACTGGAGACAGAAGCAGGGAGTTCTCGGTAAGTATGAACTTATATTTTTTTACAGGTTGCTGTATATTGGGATCGGTAGTCACTGTCCCGGGTGCAGAAACAGATACTGCCGATCGCTTAACTCTTTCAGCACCCTGGACAGTGACTATTTACAGACGTCTCCTAGCAACGCTCCCGTCATTACGGGAGCCCCATTGACTTCCTCAGTCTGGCTGTAGACCTAGAAATACATAGGTCCAGCCAGAATGAAGAAATTTCAAGTTAAAAAAGCAAGACGCATCCGCAGCACACATGACATGTGAATGACAGCTGCGGACTTCATTGCGGAACTTTGAATCTCCATTGAAGTCAATGGAGAAATTCCGCCATGAGTCCGCCACTGCTCCGCAACAGACAGAGCATGCTGCGGACACCAAATTCCGCTCCGCAGCCTATGCTCCGCAGCGGAATTGTACGCATCGTGTAAACGAACACTGCTAAATTAAAGTGAAAGTCAATGTAGAAACGGCTCCGCTGCGGATTAACGCTGCGGAGTGTCCGCAGCGGAATTTAAGTGAAATTCCGCCATGTGTGAACCCGCCCTTAGGGTATGTTCACACGTAGTCAACAAAAACGTCTGAAAATCCAGAGCTGTTTTCAAGGGAAAACAGACCCTGCTTTTCAGAAGTTTTTTTACCAACTCGCATTTTTCGCGGCGTTTTCACACCGTTTTCGCGGCGTTTTTTACGTCCGTTTTTGGAGCTGTTTTCATTGGAATCTATGAGAAAACAGCTCCAAAAACGTCCAAAGAAGTGTCCTGCACTTCTTTTTACGAGGCGTAATTTTACGCGTCGTAATTGCCGTACGACGCGTAAAATTACGCGTCGTGTGGACAATACAGCGTTCTACCCATAGAAAGTAATGGGCAGATGTTTGACGACGTATTTGAGACGTATTTCCAGACGTAAAATGAGGCAAAATACGCCTCGTATACGTCTGAAATTTGGCCGTGTGAACATACCCTTACACTCCTCATCTGGTGGTCAATCCCATCAATTGGTCAGATCTGTTAAGCTGATGCTAAATTTGAAAATCAAGCCAAAGATCTCAAAATGAGATATTAACATAGGGGAAGCAGAGCGAGAACAACAAAGTGTAAAGATTTGTTGCAACCATCGTGCCGGAATGGAAAAGGTGATAACAAAATTAGGTTAATTTCTACTTTTTTTTAGCAAGTGGGATCAGTGAAATTTGTGTTCATGAAACATTGGCCCATATTAAAAACTGAACAATTATTAGTAGGGAATTTATCTGAAACTCCCCTGAGGCCAGCTTTGAAGAGTAGAAATCTCAGAGATATGCTAATATAAAGCCACTATGTGGCAAAAGTCCAAAATCACTTTAATTCAAGAGGACCAAAATGGGGATGTTACCCATGCGGTTACTGCATCTCGTGCAAATTTTGTTTGTACACTATCTTTAACCCCTTAAGGACACTGCCAATTTTAGCCTTGAGGACAGAGCAATTTTTTTTACATTTCCCTCTTTGCATCCCGACGCTCATAACTCTTTTATTTTTTGTACGACGTAGTTGTATGAGACTTTGTTTTTTGCGGGACGAGTTGTACTTTATGTAGGTACCATTTTTTGGTACAAATACATTATCATTTAATTTCTATAAATTTTTAATTAGATTAAAATGCAGAAAAAAAGCAGTTCCGCAGCAGTTTTAATATTATTTTTTTTACACCATACACCGATCATAATAAATAATGGTATACATTTGTAGTACAGGTTGTTACGGTCGTGGCGATACCAAATATATCTATATTATTTCATGTTTTGGGACTTATATTTTAAAAAGTTGATTTATTATAAAAAATGTGTGTTTCTGTGTATTTTATTTACTTTTTATTTATTTATTTACCATTATTTTTTTTTTACATTCATTTAACTTTTTTTTTTAATCCCATAAAGGGATTTATCATTTTTACTTTTATTTTGTAACTGCAATGTACTGGCATAGATCTATATGCCAGTACATTAGCCTGTTACTGATCGTACACAGGCAGTTGTTAGGGCAGACCTCAGTATGCCCTAACAACAGGAAATATGTTCAGACAGCCCTGGGGTCCTTCACTGGACCCTGGGCTGTCTGGCCATACGAGTTGTGGGCTTTGATCGCGTCACAGTTATTTTCTGTGACGCGATCAATGTGCAGTCCCCTCTCCTTGAACGCCGCGATCAGCTGTCATCGCGGCGTTCAAAGGGTTAACAGCGGAGAGAAGATGTTTCTCTCCTCTCCGCTGTCAGAGCGGGGCCGTGGCTGTGTATTACAGCCATTGCCCCGCTCTCGATCGCGCGCACAGACGCGCGCAGGGAGGCTGTCACACAGGACGAGTATGCTCGTCCTAATGTGCGAAGTGCTCGCCGCTCAGGACGAGCATACTCGTCCTGTGTCGGCAACCAGTTAAAACAACAAATAGTGCATGACAGTATAAAACGACTTATTATAATTCATGCAGTACGACCAACGTGGCTACTCTGCGACTTGTGGCTGCTCGATGGTGTATGTACAGATGTAGCCATCTTTATCTTGACTTTTAACGCATTAAATACACAGTGTCAAGAACCTTTAACTTGACATTTTGAATGTATTTTCAATGTCTTTTGTTGTGTGATATCACACTGCAACAAGTTATCACAGTTAAGATAAACTTGCCTACATCTGTAGGTATTACATCTAGAGAGTTAGGGCATGACCACACGTGGCGGATTTCCTCCGCAACTGTCCGCATCAATGCCGCACAGAATCTGCGTTGCAGATTCTGCTGCGGATCTGCACAAAATGTGCAGTAAATTGATGCGGACTAGCTGCTGCGGACTGCGGTAAAAGTACTTCCCTTCTCCCTATCAGTGCAGGATAGAGAGAAGGGACAGCACTTTCCCTTGTGAAAGTCAAAGAAATTCATACTTACCGCCCGTTGTCTTGGTGACGCGTCCCTCCTTCGGCATCCAGCCCGATCTCCCTGGATGACGCGGCAGTCCATGTGACCGCTGCAGCCTGTTATTAGCCTGTGATTGGCTGCAGCCGTCACTTAGACTGAAACGTCATCCTGGGAGGCCGGACTGGAGACAGAAGCAGGGAGTTCTCGGTAAGTATGAACTTCATTTTTTTTTACAGATAGCTGTATATTGGGATCGGTAGTCACTGTCCCGGGTGCAGAAACAGTTACTGCCGATCGCTTAACTCTTTCAGCACCCTGGACAGTGACTATTTACTGACGTCTCCTAGCAACGCTCCCGTCATTACGGGAGCCCCATTGACTTCCTCAGTCTGACTGTAGACCTAGAAATACATAGGTCCAGCCAGAATGAAGAAATGTCAAGTTAAAAACGCAAGACGCATCCGCAGCACACATAACATGTGCATGACAGCTGCGGACTTCATTGCGGAAATTAGAATCTCCATTGAAGTCAATGGAGAAATTCCGCCATGAGTCCGCCACTGCTCCGCAACAGACAGAGCATGCTGCGGACACCAAATTCCGCTCCGCAGCCTATGCTCCGCAGCGGAATTTTACGCCTCGTCTAAACGAACACTGCTAAATTAAAGTGTAAGTCAATGGACAAACGGCTCCGCTGCGGATTAACGCTGCGGAGTGTCCGCAGCGGAATTTAAGTGAAATTCCGCCACGTGTGAACCCAGCCTTAAGAAACCGCACTAGAGAACATGTATGTGATATTCTAGCGGCAAGGAACTATGAGGATATTACACAACTAAAAACAATACACAGACAATGTAGAGTCCATTATTTCTATGAGCCTAGATCAGTTAAAAGGTAACTAAACTTTCAAAAAACTTCAGACATGTCATAGTGACATGTCAGAATTTTTGATCGGTGGGGGTCATGGCACTGAGACCCCCACCGACCGCCAAACCAAAGTTGCAGAAGCATTCGGGTGAGCCTTGAGCCTTGAGCCGCTTGCTTTATCATCTGCTTTTCTCGGAAAGTAAATCAATTGGTGTACGGGCTCAATAGAAAGTCTATAATCTTGGACACCAACTGCTCGGATTTCCAAGAAAAGGCGATAAGAAACTAAGCGGCTCAGCGCTCACCTGAGCACTTCTGCTGCTTCATTTTAGCGAATAGTGTGGTTCTCAGTGCTCGGGCTACCACCGATCAAAACAGGCTCCCCCTGTTGCTGTTGGTCACTATGACATGTCAGAAGTTTTTTGAAAGTTTAGTTACCCTTTAAGGTTCGAAGTATTGATAGAATACATTGCGGCAGCAGAGGAGAAATGTGAAGCGAGCTTTCACTCAGAGGGAATGTAAGTAGATAGTGACATTAAAGGGGTTGTCCACGACTGATGACATATTCACAAGATAGTTCATCAGTATATGATCGTGGGGGTCCGTCACCCAGAGCCCGCACCGATCAGCCGCTCCGGCTGCCGCCGGGTGCCCGATGTTTTGAAGGGTACGCAGTAGTTGGAGCCGGAAGCAGATGGCTCCACCCACGGAATACTGTCTAAATAGGAGCAGAGCTGCAGTTCTGGAGAACGGGCAATATGCAGTGGTCAGAGCCATCTACTTCCGACTCCAACAACTGCATACCGTTCAAAACATCCCGCGCCCAGAGGCGGTCATCAGTTGTCCGGTTGTGCACAAACCCCTTTAAGAACTATGGTCCACAATACTCTAAATGAGAAACTCAGCTTTGTTAACTTTTTATAAACATCTCTGCCTATCTATTGTTGTATGTATAATGTATAACCCTCTACCTTGAGCCGTTCAATAGTTATGAGGGTGCTCCGGAACTTTTGGTGGGCACTATATATATATATATATATATATATATATATAATGCGCTCCAAGATACGAGACAGCACTCCAGAAATTGTGAAAAAATAGGATCACTTTAATGCGACGTCTCAGCCCTACTCCATGGGGCCTTTCTCAAGCAAGAGAATTGCGTGAGAAAGGCCCCATGGAGTAGGGCTGAAACGTCGCATTAAAGTGATCCTATTTTTTCACAATTTCTGGAGTGCTGTCTCGTATCTTGGAGCGCATTGGTTATTTGGGACACTGGTCGAGTGTCTGAACGGGAATTTTTTGCACCCTATACAGAAGGAACGGTGCTGCTTTTTCTTTGTTTTTTCTGCATATGAGATGGGGTAGGTGAGAGGTATATATATATATATATATATATATATATATATATATATATATATATATATATATGTATATATATATATATATACACTGCATATGAGAAGGGGTAGGTGAGAGGTGGTTGATGTTGTTCTTTATGATTAAAGAGAATTTGTCACTAGATTTATGCTGTTCTTTCTCAGGGCAGCATAAAGTATTGACAGACAACCTGGGTTGAGTGTCAGGGGTCTGTCACTTGTCAATATGGTGTCGTTTTCATAAAACAACATCTTTTGTCTCCCTCCAGGCCGATGAGAAGTCCCAGTCGTTGGATCGGTAGTTGCAGCAGCAGCAGCAGCCTGGAGGGAGACGAAAGATGTTGTCTTCAGACGCAGGGATGAAGGACCTGTGGGCGGAAGTGACGTCACAGCGCGATCTCGCGAGATCACGCTGCTCAGTGAATCTAGCTTGGGTGTAAGGCAGAGAGGTGTATGATGCGGATTGGCCAGCGTCATACACCTCTTTGTCATACGCCCACTTGGTTGAAAATTAAAAAAACGCCCAGTTGGGCATTAAGGACCACATTTGCATAAATGTTCTAAACGCCATAACTTTGTTAAAAAACATCGTTTTTAAAATAAAAATACATTGCTAGTAACTACATTCCAGCGCCGATAATCTGATGTAGGAGATAGAGCATTTTTATTCTGGTGACAGAGCCTCTTTAACGTCCTCCTCACTGTGTTGGGGTGAAGTGAGGAGGATCTTTGGGTTTGGAAACTCCATTCTCACGAAAAAAAATAAAAAACTGCAAAATTATCGTTCACCTACCTGGTGGCCTACAGTTGCTTGCTTCTTGCTCCGATCCCCGTTGTCTGAGATACAAAATTGCTATCACTGTCTCAGACGGTGTCTGAGACACGCACCTTAGGGTATGTTCACACGTAGAGTCAAAAACGTCTCAAAATACGGAGCTGTTTTCAAGGGAAAACAGCCCCTGATTTTCAGACGTTTTTTGAGCAACTCGCGTTTTTCGCTGCGTTTTTGCAGCGTTTTTTACGGCCGTTTTTGGAGCTGTTTTCATTGGAGTCTATGAGAAAACGGCTCCAGAAACGTCCCAAGAAGTGTCCTGCACTTCTTTTGACGAGGCTGTAATTTTACGAGCCGTCTTTTGACAGCGACGCGTAAAATCACAGGTCGTCAGCACAGTACATCGTAAGACCCATTGAAATGAATGGGCAGATGTTTGCCGACGTATTTGAGCCGTGTTTTCAGGCATAATTCGAGGCTTAATACGCCTTGTGTACTCCTGAAAATAGGTTGTGTGAACCCAGCCTAACTCCTTCACTGCTCTCAGATGGACTAGAACTGAGAACTGTGTCTGTCTCTTCTGACAATTCCGCTGCTGCGTTCTTGACAGGGGTTCCGACTGCAGCAACATTCTCACTGACAGCGCATCAGTGAAGGGCGGAGGAAGACCGCGCCGGGTACGTCATGAATCAACTTCTGGATGTGAGTATATCATTGTATGCTTGTCAAGAACCCAGCAGAGGATGTTTTAGAAGAGATCGACACAGCGCTGATGTCATCAGTGTTCGTCCATCTGATGGCAGTGAAGAAGGTAGGGGCATGTCTCAGACCACGCGTTCACCATGTGGTAAAATCAACATGTTAACTTCATTCTGTGGGTCAATACAACCACGGCAATACCAAATTGAAATGGTTTCTATTATGTTCTACTAATTTTACAAAGAAAAAAATAATTGTTAAAAAAATATATATTTTGTGTTGCCATATTCTGAGAGCTATAACTTTTTTTTATTTTTCCGTTAAGTGAACTGTGTGGGCTTGTGCTTTGCAGGATTAGCTATTGTTTTTATTGGTACCATTTTAGGGTACATGCAACTTCTGATCTCCTTTTATTCTATTTTTGCTGGATATGAAATAATATTGGAATAAAAAAAACAGCAATTTTGTCATTTTTAATTTTTGTTTTTCTTGTCGGCGTTCACCATGTAGGTTCAATAATGTTATATTGTAATAGCTCAAACTTTTACGGGCAGGGTGATAGTAATTATGTTTCTTTCATTCTTTTTGTGAATTATTTTAACCATTGAATTTGTTTTGTATTTATAAAAAATTGTTTAATTTAACTGCCTTTTACTTTTTTTTATGTGTCCACCTATCGTTGGATCGCTTGTACAATGTAATGCAATACTTACATATTGCAGAATGTCGTATTTTTACACTGCCATGACAACCATTGGCAGTTTAACCCCTTCCCGCACCTTGACGTAACTGCACGTCCAGGCGAGCAGTTAGTTTCTGCGCCTTGACGTGCAGTTACGTCTGTACTTTAAAAAGTGATCAAATAGTCACATGTACCCTAAAATAGTACCAATAAAATCTACAACCCGTCCCGCAAAAAACAAGCCTTTACACAGCTTTATTGACTGAAAAATAAAAAGTTATGGTTCTCAGAATATGGTGTGACAAAAAAAATTATTATTTGATAAAAAACAGATTTTATTGCGTAAAACATAAAAAAAACTATATACATACGGTATTGTCGTAACTGTATCGACCCACAGAATAAAGTAAAATTGTCATTTATAGCCCAGGGTGAACGTCGTAAAAAATAACATTGTCAGAATTGACAAACCTTGGCAAAAAATGGACTAAAAAATGATCAAAAATTTGCATGTACCCCAAAATGGTACTAATGAAATCCACAGATTGTCCAGCAACAAATAAGCCCTCACACAGTTCTGGTTCTCAGAATATGGTGACGCAAAATGTGCAGTGTGTTCCAAAAGAGGATAAGATTGGGCACCATTTATCAGCTCAACACTGGTCACACATATATGAATTATTATTTATTTACCACATTATTATACCCTCTTATTATGCCCTGTTGTACTCCGCACTGATTACATATGCCCCCCACATTATAAAATGAAATACCAGCAAAACCCCAAACAGAACTACTACCAAGCTAAATCTGCGCTCCAAAAGCCAAATGGCGCTCCCTCTCTTCTGAGCCCTACAGTGTGCCAAAACAGCAGTTTACGTCCACAGATATGGCATTGCCATACTCGGGAGAACCCGATTAACATTTTATAGGGTATTTGTCTTCAGTGGCACAAACTGGGCACAACATATTGTGCACTAAATTGGCATATCAGCAGAAAATGTAAATTTAAATTTTGCACCATCCGCTGCGCATTAACCCCTTCGCGCCCCACAACTTAATAGCATATCGTGGTGCGGGGGGTGATGTATGGAGCGGGCTCACATGCTGAGCCCGCACCATATGCTGCTGTGTATTGCTAAAGGACAGGAACAGCGATTGCAGTGTTACAAAAGCCTGTAAAAATGACAATATGCTGCAATACATTAGTATTGCAGTGTATTGTACCAGTGATCTAATGATTCAAGTCCCCTAGGTGGATTAATAAAATGTGTAAAAAAAAAAGTTAATAAATAAATAAATTTTTCTCGTCTTGCAAAAAATAAGCGCTCACTAAGCTCAAGCGATCAAAAAATTAAAAAAATGATGGCTCTTGGAATATGGTGAAACAAAACAATTTTTTTTTTAAGAAATTGTTTTTACAATTTTAGTAAAATATAAAAAAAATAGATATAAATTTGGTATCACTGTAATCATATTGAGTCACAAAAAAAAAATTTAAGTTGTCGATTTTACTGTACGGTAAAAGCCGTAAAAACAAAACCCAAAAACAATGGAGAAATTGCAGTATTTTCCAATTTCAGCCTGCAAAATATTTCATTTTCATTTTCCCAGTACAGAAAATGGTACTTTATATGGTGTCAATAGAAACTACAACTCCTCCCACAAAAAAATAAGCCCTCAAATTACTCTATTGGCGGAAAAATAAAAAAGTTATTGCTCTTGGAAGGCGGGAAGGAAAAAACGAAAATGAAAACGCAAAAGTCCTGAAAGAGTTGATTCATTTCTAATAGAAAAAACATTTATGACCACATGTGGGGTATAGCCGTACTCTGGAGAAATTACAAATGTTGTGTTGCTTTTTCCTTTATCCTTTGTGAAAATGAAAAAATTCAACATTTTAGTGGACAAAAATGTTGATATTAATTTTCACGGCCTAATTCTAATAATTTCTGCAAAAGACCTGTAGGATCTAAATGCTCACTATACCCCT